>NC_084979.1:26236732-26836732 GCF_963691925.1 Scomber scombrus | reverse complement strand
GAGCATTTTAACTCAGTGATCACTCTCTTTAACTCATAATGATCCCTCTCTTTATCCTCGGAGTGATCCCTCTCTTTATCCTCAGAGTTATCCCTCTTCCTTCTGTTACACACACGATCTTCGACGCTACGTCACAAAAGCAACATGGCGAACATTCGATGTGTCAAGGTGAGCAGAGAATCCTTTTTTATCAATGAAACACTCTTTACTATGCGATGAGGGTGATGCGGGGGGCTTGTTGCGGGCCTGTGTTGTCATGTTTGTGCTTTTTTACTTTGCAGATCAGAAGTTGCATTGTGTAGCTTTAATGTTAACACACTGGAGCTGCTCAGCCTTGTGTGTGTGTGTTTGATAACCGGCCTCTGGTTACCGAACACACACACGCTGGAGGGACTTTACACACACTTTATAGTCATTATTTAAAGGGTTGGTTTATTTAAAGTACAAAACTAATGTAATGTAGTGCTTATATTTAGTGCTAGCTCAACCATGCACTTACTTTTTGACATTGGTGGTGGAAAGTGACTCAGTACATTCACTAAAGTACAATTTAAGATACTTCTACTTTATATTTCCACTCTACTACAGTTCAGAGGGAAATATTGTACTTTCTACTCGACTATATTTATTTGGCAGCTTTATTTACTTCTCAGATGAAGATTTGACACAATGGAAAATATAATTATCTTTTAAAATAGCTACAACACATTTCAGATGTCTATGAGTTGTTAACAGCTCCACCAATTAGTGATTTTTCCCTCTAAACTTCTCACATGGTTTCATTTCAATGAATGTATTTCACAAAAATCATAGATTACAGAAAAAGTCCAAAAACTGAAAACAGATTTGTGTATCAGAATTGAGTTTTTTCTTCTTTTCTCTCCCATTAATCATCTCACCGCCATTTATCTGCTGACCCTTTGGAGGGGCCCGACCCCTAGGTTGAGAACTAGTTGCTAACTGTATATAAAGTAGTGTAAACTAGCTCCACCTCCAGCAGCTACAACAGTAACATGCTGCTCTAACACTGATGCTTCACTGTTAATAATCTAATGATGTCATATATAATAATATATCAGTCAGAGGGACCAAACCACTACTTTTACTGTAATACTGCATACTGCATCACTCATAATACTAATGTACCTTTACTGTAATACTGCATACTACATCAAGCTCGTAATGAATCTCTAATTAGTGACATAATGTATCTCATTATTGTTCTGAAGGTATAGACTCTGCATATTTCAACACTCTGCCGCTGCCGCTCTGCATTGTATCTGTGTGATGGGATATTCTTTTGAAAATCACCAAAATGCTTATATTCATTATATCTTTCATAATATTTGCTGTCACCGTTACATAATAAATTAATCAGAGCAGTTTTGATTTTCTCCTCCTCTCTCAGTGACCCATTTTTTCCTGTTTTTTTGTTTTTGTTTGTTTTAATCTTCCTCTGTCTCCTTTTTTCCTGCATTACCCTCCTCCTCCTGTCTCCGTCCATGTGTGTGTTTCCTTACGTGTGTGTGTGTGTGTTGTGCAGGGTATGGTTGGCCTGGTGACGGGCGGTGCGTCCGGTTTGGGTCGGGCCACCGTGGAGCGTCTGCTGAAGAACGGAGCGTCCGCTGTGATCCTGGACCTGCCCTCCTCTGACGGACCGGCTCTGGCAGCCAGTCTGGGAGAACGCTGTGCCTTCGCCCCCGCAGACGTGAGTCCAAAGGGACACATTCACTCACACAAAATACAGTTCTTAAATATTAGACGTGTGTAATAGATGTACAGAGGTATCAGAGTGCCTCAAAGCTCATTTACACTGTGTGATTTTGGGCTGTCCAAAACTCATCTTGTAGATCTGACTGTAAGAAAAGTGCACAGATGACAAAAAAACTGCCTTCAGAATATTACTTGAATTAACACAGTTATTGGATAAAGTTTAGAGGGGGAAAAAACACACCCCTTCTTTTGCACTCAAAAACCAATATGATGAAAATGAAACCGGTTTGTAGACAGGTACCAGACCTCGAGGGAACCAGCAGAATATTAATTATATAAGTCTGTGGGCTATTATTGGCTATTTGGAGGGTAAATGCTAGATATTTGCGCAGTCTTTGCTGCATTTATCCCATCACTTCCTGTCATGTCATGCTCCCTTTTTATCCCTGTCTCATTGTCTCTTTGAGCAAATTGAAACCAACACGATCAGTGGGAAGGTATATGATAGAGCTTCGACCACATAGTCAATACAAAACTGCTCTCTCTCTCTAATGAAAGAAAGTAAAGATTTCAGTCTTGGTTGATTTGGCGACACTGTGTAGTTAGAGCGGTGACAGGAAGCAAAGTTAAATTGTTGTAAATTTCCCCACTGTGGGATTAATTAAGGAATATATTATTAATATATTATCTTAAATAAATCAGGTCCCATAATTCAGCTCATAGTGTAATGTACTCTCAGCTCACTAGATGGCACTCTGACACCATCACCAGTGCATATAAACATATACTTTATTCTTTATTCATGGCAGATCTTTCTCTAGTTTCCTACTTACATGAAAAAATGAAGCAGCATTTTTCTTCAGGGCATCTTTGGTGCATTTAATGATTCAGTACAGCTTTATTAATCCCACTGGGGAGACACTTTGTGTGGAGTAGTTTATTATACACACAATACAATAACATACAAGTAAGTGATAAAATATACAGCATAAAATCAATAATAAAAATTCATGTATAAGATAAATAAACTTGATAAAATGATCAGATTAAACATTTACAAGCATTTACTGAATGAATGATTTTAAAATAGCGTTTGGTTTTACAAAGCAGGTAAAACGTAACGACGCACCGATGTCGACAGAGAAAATTCACTGGCAAGAACATGAACAGAAAAAGCTGAGTCACTTGTGGCTTTCTGGAGGATTTTTGGACCAGATTTTAACAGCTGAATAAAAGAAGAAAAGGTCAGAAGATTCTCATTAAAACATTGATAAAACTGGCCGAGAATGATACGGACTGAAAGGAAAGAGGAGGTGAATTCTCTGTTGCCCCTCGTTTCACAATATGATAGAAAGCTTTATTATCATTATGTTTTACATATAATGAGATTACAGGTGCCACTCCACACACTTTGTGCTTTAAAGACAATAAAAACATGACAACCACATAAAAACAAGACACACACAGCTAAAAAAGATGAAATAGTAGGCTATAAAAAAAATGAGATGCAGCTATAAAGCATAATACGAGCGTCTGTGTTCATCAAATGTTGGGTGATAATCTAAAATAATGCCCAAATGTTTGTGTGATTGAACCACTTCCTCACTCTTTGGCTGCACCTCTGTTGGTTTTATCCATCTTCTCATTGAGGCTGCGTGTAGATGTGATGTCTAAATGTCATTATTGTCCTTTCTCAGGTGACGTCGGAGGCAGACGTGCAGGCGGCCGTGTCGCTGGCCAGAGAGAAGTTTGGGAAGTTGGACTTGGCGGTGAACTGCGCCGGCATCGCCGTAGCTGTCAAAACCTACAACTTCAAGAAAGACGTGCCTCACAGCCTGGAGGACTTCCAGCGCGTTATCAACGTAAGGCGGACGAGCGTTACAAAAACTTTTATAACACCATTCGCAGCTCAGTGGAAGTGTGTCATGTGATCGTTTATGTGTTTGTTCTGCAGGTGAACATCGCAGGAACCTTTAACGTGATCCGCCTCGCCGTGGGCGCGATGGGGAAGAACGAGCCGGATGCTGATGGACACAGAGGATGCATCATCAACACTGCCAGTGTGGCTGCTTTTGATGGACAGGTGATGTTTGTTGTTTTCTTTTCTTGAAAACTCTTTTATTTATTGACCTGGTATATTTTTGAAAACATGAACTGAAATGTGAAGAAAACCCGTTGTTGAACTTCGGGACTTTGTTATTCAAATATAAAATATAGTTTGCCTTATATTGCAGTATTTGTGTTTTTGACCTCAGCCAGACAGTGGTTAAGCGTACTGATGATTAAAGAAGCCTTTTATTATTCATGTTCAGCCGTTATCCTTTGATCATGAACACAAATATGTTTCATCATTTACAGACTTGTGTGCAGTTGGATTTAAAATACTTTGTAAACTGACTAAAAAACCGACTCATCTTAAATGGCAGGAGAGAAACATGACTGGCCTTCATAACAGAAAACAAAATAAGAGCTCTTAAAAAGATCAAACTGTCACAAGTGAAGCTCATGCATGCATAAAAACCGTTATCTGGCCGTCAAACTAAAAAAATTATACGTTTTAACCGCACTCATCGTCTGTTATGAATTATGTGTCAGTCCCTACAACGCAGCTAAACTTCAAATGTGAGATGCAATGTCCTTTTAAAAGTACATTTATAAAAAGAAAAAGTTAAGTAGAGGCGCTCTGTCCACCATGATGTATGTTTTTAACTTTGTGTAAAGGTGGTAGAAGGTTTCTCTGTTTAGCAGCTTGTTTGTTTTTCTCACTATCTCTCTTTTTGTTCCTCCAGGTCGGCCAAGCAGCGTACTCAGCCTCTAAAGGAGGAATTGTTGGAATGACTCTTCCAATCGCGAGAGATCTGGCACCTATGGGCATCAGGGTCGTCACCATAGCGCCCGGTTAGTGATCGTCAGACTTCAACTGTGTGAATGTGAATTTAAAAAAAAATACAAAGTGTGAGACGTAAAATAGAAAACAGGAAACAAACCTTCACTGATTTACCTCTGTGGAGTAAACGGTAACAACACAGGACGTCTTTTGTTCATAGTTAAAGGACAATATTCTCTATTTTCAACATATCTCATAAACCAAGCTTTATGTTAATCTTACTTAATGTCTCATCTGTTAAATCTGTACCTAAGTCTAAAAAATGGAAGTATATTAGGATAAATTTACCATTAACCTGATATCTGGTATCGGCATATATGTTGTCCGATATATGTCGATATTTTTAAAATTCTTTAAAGTTATATAGGAAGCATTTTATATATATCTTAGATTATTTTTCTTAATTCAAGTTTGATATATACCTACATGTTCTTTTCAGTTTTTTGTTTATAGTTATTGATAATTATTAAAGTTTACCCATTTTCTTTACTGATGTCATTTAAATACAACTGTAAAATATGTTCCCATTACATATCTTTGTCATAAGTGATAATGTATATTCATGTATATATTATATAAGCATATAACGGTCGATATATTGATACCGGAATTGTTTTACTCCCTAATATCGGTATCAGCATCGGCCCCAAAAATCCATTATCGGTCGGGCCCTAGTTCACATGTAACCTGTCCCAGTTCAACCTTTATTTAAAGTTTGTTTGGCCACTTTTTAACCTTATCACGGAAAACATTGAAGTCCTGTGAGTAAAGACTGTTGTTGTGTTCATGGTTCTGATTTTAAATGAGTTGAAATGAAAAAATCTTCCCATTTTAAAAACAGAGAAATGTGAAAACAAACTTTACATTCACAGCGAAGCTCAAACATCCAACTGAAGGACAAAGAAATAAGACATTTTTGAGTGGAGGGAGACTTTTTAATTAATGATATCATTCATTATTATTATTATACATTGACTGTAAAGAAATGTGGAGTCATAACAGCTCCCCAGAAGTGAAGCCAGAACATCTGGCTCGCCCCCTGGTGGCTGGATGCAGTACATATCATAACCCCCCCCTCATATTAGCAACTTATTATCCTAATAAGTACCGCCCCGAACCCAATAGGTGTGTTTCTGCCTTTAAAACTGAACATATGAACACTGATTGAAATATAAATTCAGTCTTTAAAACTGAAAATGAATCTTCTTCCTCAGGTCTGTTCTCCACTCCTCTCCTGGCTGGTCTCCCGGAGAAGGTGCAATCCTTTCTCGCCCGCCAGGTGCCCTTCCCCTCGCGCCTGGGAGACCCCGCTGAGTTCGCCCACCTGGTGACATCACTGGCGGAGAACCCCATGATTAACGGAGAGGTCATCAGACTGGACGGAGGCATTCGCATGCAGCCTTGAGACAAAGTGTGTGTGTGTATATGTGTGTATGTGTATCGATCATAAACTGCCTCCATTTTAAGAAGAAATGTTGAACTTCTTTGTGTCTGAATGTGTGTGTTTGCGTAGAAAGTCGTGTACAGTAAACATAAAAACTGTTATCGATCACAAACGCCACCAAATCAACTGACTGTGTGTGAGACTGTGAGAGAGAAAGAGTGTGAAAGTGAAACTCATTAATAACTTTGCAGTACTTTAAGCGACCCACTTTGCTTGTTTTGTAAACTAATCCAAATTACAATAAACCTCAACTGAGTCTATTCTGATCTGTTCCAAGACTAGCTTTATTTTTTTCTGAAGTAAAAATCCAGCATCTTTCACACTGACCGGCTCTAGTAGAAACATGCAAACCAGTTTATCTTGTTCGCTACTTCCTCTCTTGCATGAACTGTCATTAAATGGTTTGAGATGTGCAGCCTCACACACGTTGAATCTGAAACAATTAAAGGGGACTTATGTACATTTCCAGGTTTATATTTATTTCTGGGGCTCTACTGGAATATCTTTATATAAAAACCCTCCTTATTCATCTTATCTTGGCTCTTTTTTGCAGCCCTTCAGTTCAGGCTCTGTGTGAAACAGGCTGTTTTATCTCCTCTCTCCCAATGAGCCCGCTCCCCTCAGTTTGCTCCGCTCTGCCTCCCTTTGGGAGACTTTAGGTGTAATCTCTTGCAAGTTGGAGGTCAATAGCTCCAATAGTTTCCTTTCAATCTAAATGCATCCCAGGGCGCCTGCAGCAAATCTGAACTTCACAAGCATCTACCGAGGACCTTCAGAGGACTGTCTGGATCTGCTTTATGTGAAAAGTGCCTTGAGATAACTTTTGTTGTGATTTTGCGCTTTATAAAAAAAGATTGATTGACTGATTGATTGATATGTTCAAGTCAAAGTCCCATCTGAAATATGACACTGGACAGGGCAAACAACTCATGGAAATCATCAAATTCCCTCTTTGTGTTTCCCGTTGAGCTGTGGTGGAAGTATAGTAACAAAAAGAGGGACTTTGTGCTTGATTTTGAGGATTGTCCCAAACCTTGCTAAAAGGGGCCAGGGGGGCGGGCTGAGTGAGAAAGGAGCAAAATCAAGTAAAGTTGGGGCGTTATGTGAAAATTGTGAAAGATTTTCTAAAGTGGGCAAAAAATGAAAAAAACGACAGGGCCGGTAGTGTCGAAAAAGTCAAAAATGGGGAAGGGTGGGCTATTGTCCCAAACCTTGCTAAAAGGGGCCAGGGGGGCAGGCTGAGTGAGAAAGGAGCAAAATCAAGCACAGTTGGGGCGTTATGTGAAAATTGTGAAGGATTTTCCAAACCAAAAGGTTGTAAATTACTGGTTTCATCTTTAACAATGTGTTACATTTTAAAAGCTTGTTATATTATCAATTGTGTCAAATCTTCATTTGAAAAGTAACTAAAGCTGTCAAATAAAGGTAGTGGAGTATAACGTACAATATTTCCCTCTGAAATGTAGAAAGTAGAAATATAAAGTAGTTAGAAAATGGAAATACTTAGTTAAATAACAAGTACCATAAAATTGTATCACAGTATTTGAATTAATGTACTTAGTTACTTTCTACCACTGTCGGTTTAAATTAACACTCAATGAGTCCAAAATGGTTATATTTAGTTTAACTCTGCAGAGGCAAAACAAAACAGTAAACACTTAAAATGACTCAGGCAGTGAGGGACTAAATGTGCCCTCCAGCAAATATATGTGACTCTTCAAAACGTACGTAATTGTTCACAAATCTGCTGTTAATTAGAAAAATAAACACAAGGCTAACATGTTACATCTGTACTGTGTTGACATTACGCCTAATAAACCGACCATTAATTAACCTTTAATGTGTGAATATCACACATTAAAGCTGTAAAGCTGCAACAAAAACAACAATATTATCCAATAATTATAATCCACCATAAATGAAGCAGACTGCTGAATACCCGATAAAATACATCTCCATGTGCTGCACAGAATATATATTCATCATGATTGAGTCTTTTTTTAGACAAATGAGTATTAAAATAAGCTCCCAGCCGTTGTGTATTAATGGGGGAAAATGACATCTTGCCCTCAGAGTCATAAATAATGCAAACACATAGGCCTGAACTCTCCGCTGCACCGCTTAACAGCCCTCCGATGAAAAATCCTGAAAAAGTGGCCCATGGTTGAAAATAACTGCTGACAGCTGGAACAAGGACTGAGCGGATCCTCACCCAGCAGAAATGATCAATAACACCTCACACAGGACTCAGTTAAAGGTATTAAACAGAGAAGAACTTTATTGCTATGCGCTTTAAATAAAGTTCATGTGAAGCTGTGTGTCTGTTATTTATAGGACCTGTTTTATTCTTATTTTTCTGGGTTTTTTTGCAGTATGAAAAGTAGTTTAACCCTTTACATACTGTTCATATTCGGACTCATAATTAATCTCTGCACCAATTCACCTTCATAAATTCCCCCATCAGTCATTAATAAATGTTTTATTAATCATTTTGTTTGATTAAAAAGACATTCACAATCACTATTTTATGATCCAGGTGAACATTTTATAGAATATGATAAATACAACATGTTTGAATAGTGATTTTTGAATAAACAAAATAATAAAAACAGGTCAAACTTGGACATTTGCGCTTATAAAATGTGTATCTTCTGCACAAAAACTTTAAAAAAGATGCATTTTATTTCCATGTTTGTATACTGTGAGTCACAGGCTCAGAGAAATGTGTATAGGGTGTTTTTACAGCTCTCAAATGTTAAAAAAATGGTCAAATTTGACCCTGAACATTATGTAAGGGTTAAGTAACTGTTAGTAACTGCAATTTACTGCTAAAGCTGCATTGTTGCCTTTATAGTAGGATCATTATTCAGCGCTGCCATCCACAGACATTTTTAAAGAAGCTAAAAGGACACAGGAAGATTGATTGAGAGTTGCAGGCTGCCAACTTAAAAAGTGAAAGTTATGCCAAGTTTTGCTTTTTCAGTTTATATGATTGTTTGTTTTTTCTTAGACTCTAACAAAAGTCTACTGAAGTGCAGTTTAAAAAAAAAAAAAAAAAGGCAAATTCACATAATCTATTGGATAATAGTGTGTTTGGAAAGTGCTGCTGTGAAACAAACATCAGAGAGACGAGCTCATATTTCACAACTCGGGGCTTGAAATGATAAATCCCAAAAGAGTGGCGGCCATTCTCTCTCATCTTCTAATTAAAACTGAAACCAGGCGTCATCAACATTTTCCTTCTCCCACCGAAACATTTGGAAAGTAAATATTTGCTTAAAGCTGTCTTGACTAACTTTTTTTTTTTTTAAATAAACCTTACTGTGTTATAATAAGCTTTTTTCCCAAATACACTGTGTATATAAAGAGTTTATACAAATGTTTTAAATTACTCTAACTCAAAGTTTGTGCTGTAAAAAGTTACGTTTCAGTGTAAATAAACAAAACTGATTATGGACATGAAATGCGATTCATGATTCCTGTTTGATTTTCTTTCATCATTAGTCGGTTTATTTATATTTTAATACACATACAGACTTATACCAACAAAGATAAGACAGACTTTATTAATCCCACACCAGGGAAATTCTCTTGTCACAGCAGCTCAGTCAAAAAAATTGTGATTTACATAAAAATATACATAAAAATAACAATTGGACACATACAGCATAGTTCAATAAAAATAAAAATAAAAATAAAAATACATACATAAAATATGTAATAGTGAAGTACAAGTGCAACAAATAGAAAAACTCAATTATTCACAAACAACTCTTAACACAAATAAAAGAGAAAAATAATAATTACAAACCTATAATAAAAAATAAGTAGTATATTAGTATTTTTATTTTTTTATTTTATTCATTATATTATTTTATTTGTATTAATAGTATTATTAGTGTTTCAACAGTATCTCTAATCATAAACACATTCATCCATTGAATCAAGGTGCATTGATCCCTGCATGAATTAATAAATATATCCGTGAGGCGTTCACTGACACTGTGCTGTGATTTTAACACTGACAGTGAATATCCATCACAAAATCTCATAAACTGCTTAAATTTCAGACCGTGGAGGACACAGTCTGTCTATCTACCTTTGCTCGTCCCTCAGGGGACGACAGTAAGGAGCCGAGAAAGAGAAATCTTGGCCTGGAATGCAAAATAAAGAGTGAAAATTTACCCTTTGCGATGCAATTAAGTGTGACCTGCTGCTGAACTTTCTCTGGCCTCGCTGTGTCCCTCAGGCGGAGGAGATCTGGGAACTGCTGACAGACATCTTGCACGGCGGTCGCAGTGACATTGCACTAATGCTGCCAAATGAGGTGCTTATATAGAGTCTACTAACAATTGATGCTGACATTTCAGATCACTGAGCTGAGGTTTACTAATAAATTAGATTCTGACTACATGACACTCGGTAATGAATCCAAATCTCCTTCTCAGTGAATGGGGATGTATTCAGGACACGACACACTGTTTTATAGATTTTGGGGAATGTGCTTATTAGCTTTTTTAAGAGTAAGACGATAGGCCTGATAACACTTTCATGACTCTACAGTAAATATGAAGCTAAAGCCAGCAGCTGATTAGCTTAGCTTCACATAAAGATAACAAAATCCATCTAAAGCTCACTAATTAACACAATATATCTCGTTTATTAGTCAAAAATACAAAGTAGTCGCTGTAGTTGTGTTTTTTTAATGTTATATCTGGACAATTCTTGGCCGAACGTAATACTACTACTAATACTACTACTAGTGCTACCAGTGCTACCAATACTACTACTACTACTACTAATACTAATACTACCAATACTACTACTACTACTACTATTAGTACTACTACTACCATTACTACTACTACTACTAATACTAATACTACCAATACTACTACTACTACTACTAGTGCTACTAATACTACTACTACTAATACTACTACTACTACTACTACTGATACTACTACTAATACTACTACTAATACTACTACTAGTACTACTAATACTACTACTACTACTATTACTACTACTACTACTGATACTACTACTAATACTACCAATACTACTACTAATACTACTATTAGTACTACTACTACTACTACTAGTGCTGGTGCTACTAGTACTACTAGTAGTACTACTACTAGTTCTACTACTACTACTACTACTAATACTACCGATACTACTACTAATACTACTATTACTACTACTACTACCAGTACTAATAATAATAATAATAATAATACCACTACTAGTTCTACTACTACTAATAGTAATACTACTACTAATACTACTACTGCTCATGATGCTAATGACATAAAAGGCAGTTAAAATAAAATAAAACCTCAGGTTAAATCAGGAAAGGATCTCCATTAAAAGCACCCAAAATGACAAACTATTCCTTTAATTTAAACCTGTATTAATTGTTTATTAATTGATTTTCTGATCACTTGGGAGCAACGGACACCAAACATGGACACGAAACTAACACATTATCAACTTGGAAGATTAATCTGTCAAACTTGAAAGCAAACATGTGTTTATTTAGCATTATGAAGGAACAATGAAGCTCATTTGAGTCGTTAGTCCAACATCTGCTCTCCTGTCAGCTCTGTCGTTGGAGTCCACTAACCTCTGAGGGAAATATCTGACTGGCTCTTTAGCTGCTAAATGCTTCACTAAAATCTGAAATGATTTATTTAGCAGAGACGTGACTCACTGCAGACCCAACCTTATCAGACACCGTTATTGCAAGTTACCGTAAAAACTCTGGAAATATGATATAATTTCACAGGATTGTATCATTCCTTTTTTGTGATATACTGTTTTGCAGCACTGCTCCAAGAACATCGGTGTGAAAGATTAGACCCATGTTAGACAGAAAAAGGCATGTTTTCACCTGTTCAGCCACTAGATGGAGACATTCTACACTCTTTATCTTATAGCCACATTTAATTGACCAATGCCTCTCTATAAATAAAATAAAATCCTCCTCATTAATTCATAAAACTCTTGGCATTAAAACGCTCCTGGGCATCCCTGACTAAATTGGCCTGGCTGTAAATAAAACTTTGCTTCCGTAAAATTATACATTTAAATGTGTGTTTACATCTCTTGGTTGCAGCACTTTATGACTCAGAGCATCATGAGTGAGGACTTTTCAGAGCAGAGCTTCTCAAACTTGGGGTCGCAAGCCCCAGAAGGGGTCACGAGATAAGTCTGAGGGGTCAAGAAACTATTGACAGAATAAGAGAGCGGAAAAAAGGATATATATAGAGAAAAGTATGATATTTTTTTCATACTTTCACATGTCTTCAGGCTTCTAAACAATATTTGAATAAAGCAAACACATAAAATACTTTCTGATTGAGACAAACAGTTTGTTTTAAGGGGTCAGAAGCCAAAAATGTTGGGAACCACAGCTTTAAAGCACCAACTGAAGACTCTCTGCATGTGAAAGCTTATAATATAACCAATATATTCATGCTATGCTTAATTTAAAGTCGCTGTAGACCAAGTATTTGTTAATCCATTACAACATTTTGCGTGTAAAGTCCTAAAGTAAAGTAACTACAAGTTAGTTTCAAAGACTGGTCAGTGAGACTTTATGATTTAATATTTGTTAATTGCAAAACCTTTTTAAATGTAGGTACAACTTTGCTTTATTCAGATATGCATACATGTATAAATATGACCAGACAGCACCCTACATTGCACTGACGTCGGCATTACAGAGGAACATCAGCTGTGTCCCGAAATTATGCCAGATATATGATAATGAATGTGTTTGTACAATAATTTTTCCCTCGTTATGATCAATAATTCCAAGTCTGATCATGTACAATAATTTGATCATTTTATGACACTTTTTAAAATCAGTCTAGGCTATCTCTCTCTTTTTTAAATACATTTCCCAACACAATCACGATAGTAAAATATGGATCCTACGTCCATGTTTACGCATCTCTTCTCACATGACGTCTTTCCAGCTAATGATGCTCGTTGTAATGATGACTGTGACTCATAAGTGTGACTGTCTCCCGTTCTCCCTTGAGAGTTTACACATGAGACAGCTTACTGCTGCATCCATGTGAGAAAAAATAAAGAGAGAACGAGTGCTGAACAGGAAGGTGTCGAGAGACGAGGAGAAGGGCAGAATCAAAGAGTTCAGAGTTGGGACATTTTTATTCATCTGAGTCCCGAGAGAACTCCTCCTCTCATCCATCATATAACTTTGTCAGCATTTTTATTTCTATGTTTAACAATGTGAACAGTTTTGTAGGGGTGTCAAAAAGTTATTTGTCTCAATAAATGTGATTTCTGAAATTACACATTTACCCCTATTTGTTATTATAATGACTCACAATACCATTATTTTCTTCAAAATACGATATTTTAACAATTCCAATTTTGCAACACTGGTGTCCAAATTCAGGGCAACACGGTGGTACAGTGGTTAGCAACAGCAAGAGGGTTGTGGGTCCCCTCTGTGTGGAGTTGCATGTTCTCCTTGTGCCTGCGTGGGTTCTCTCGGGGTACTCCACAGACCAAAAACATGCAGGTTAGATTAATAGATCGCTCTAAATTGCCTGTGGGTGTGAATGTGAGTGCGAATGGTTGCCTGTCTACCATATGTGAGCCCTGTGATGGACTGACGATCTGTCCAGGGTGTATCCTGCCTCTCGCCCAATGACAGCTGGGATTGGCTCAATCCCCCCTGCGACCCCCTGTAGGATTAGCGGCATGGAAAATGAATGAATGGTGTCCAAATTCAGGTGCTGCAGTCTAGGCGTGTCCTTTGTAGACCACGAAGCCTGAACAGAGTGTTAAGTGAGACGGTTTGGTGCCGGTTGCATAAAAATAGACCTAGTCTCTTACATATAACTTTTAGTCAGACTTGCTATAGACATTTAAATTTACCTGTTGCATAAAGATTCTCAATGAGAGACTAAGATCGATTTAGATTATTGTGCAATGGATTATGCACATGCACCATTTTTTCTTGCATTGACTGTAAACATGGAGGTCATGACAGCTCCTCAAAAGTGAAACCAAAACATCTGGATCGCCCTCTGGTGGCTGGCTGCAATATAAGTCATAAGTCCCTCCCCGTCATGTTATGGCGCTTTTCCACTACACCGTTCCAGCACGACTCGCCTCGACTCGGCACGGTTCCTTTTCCATTACAAAAAAGTACCTACTCAACGTGGGCGGGGTCGTCATAGCACGGCTCCGCGAAACTGCTGTGACTTTGTTTTATACGCGACACAAAACACATAAACAATGGAGGACATTGAGGCAGTGGTGTACTTGCTGCTGTATGAGGCTTTCTGTCACACACAAAGCAAGAAAATTGAGCCATATGGCTGTAACTATGGTTGTAACGCTGCTGCCGGTATTTAAAAATGCCGGGTTTGATTCTTGTGTGGGACGGCTCATGACGCTTCCAGCGACAACTACCAATCAGCGGCCAGCAGTGTGTCGACGTCACATTTTAGTACCGGCTTGGCTCGCTTGGAACCTCACCAGAGCAGGTACTAAAAAAGGACCAGGTACCAGGTACTTTCCCTAGTAGAAACGCAAAAAGAACCGAGGCGAGTCGAGGTGAGTCGTGCTGGAACGGTGTATTGGAAAAGCGCCATTAGTGGATGGGACATGAAACTAAAAAATCAAGTACAGGTCAACTACATTTTTTCCCGTCTTGTTATTTGAGGTTGTTCTTATCACGCTGATGAAGTGCTCATTTCTCAGCTAAGTTTGTTTTTAATTAGTTATTTGACAATAATCCCACCGCCTGACTCTACAGCACAGCTCCTGGCTCCAAATGACATCAGCTCCCCGAAAGGAAATATTCGATCGGCGGGTGCAACAGCAGCACTTAACAACAGAAGATCAAGACTTCTTAAACCTGCTGAAAACCTTACAATGCTGAAAAAAGTGTTATTCAGTGGTTTTAATCAACACCAGGAGCTTTATCCATCAATCACTCCATTAACACCTGATGTATCTCTGCTGTCAGTGACAGACAGTAGCACTACAGGTAACATCAATAATTACCTCTGTCAGTTACTGAAATACCATAACACACCTCAGGCTTAGCCAGGGGGAGAAGTGGCTAACTTTTCTACCTCAAATGAAGTCAGATTTATTATTTATGCAACAGACCGGCTTAATAACACCAGTCTAACCTGACGATCTACGGCCATGACTAGCCTTAAGCAAAGTGTACGAAATTGGGCCCTCATCTACAGAGTATATACTGTCAGTGTCACCTGCTGATCCCACTTTTTACCTATATGTCACAAAGCGTTGCTCCTGTCGCCTAGCAACTTTGACAGCTGCAGGAGACAATTCGGAAACAGCTCGTAAAGTTAGAAATGGGCCAGTAACTTTTATTCTGCAACTTTTATTCTGCATTTTTTATTTTTCATTTATTACAGGGAATGGAGATGCCTCACCGCCGGCACCAGTGTGTGATGTATCTCAGGCTGAGAGAGGACCATGGCCAGGTAAATTAAGAATTGTTAAGGTGTGTACTTTTAGCCAACAGCAATGTTATAACATTAGCTAGTTCACAAAAGTGAGTTAACGTGGTTTATACAGGTTGTCATTTACCTTTAACAATATAATTTAATATTTAAAAATAACCCTAACCTTACTTTGATATTAAAAATGGTCTTGTCATTAATCAGCTAAAAAAGTTTGGATAGATAGATAGATAGATAGATAGATAGATAGATAGATAGATAGATAGATAGATAGATAGATAGATAGATAGATAGATAGATAGATAGATAGATAGATAGATAGATACTCCTGCAGGATGTTCCTATGCTGGACAGGTTTGTTTTATACCAGCAGGACACACAGCCTAATTTTTGGCTGAGCAGGGAGGTGCTGCTGGACCTTCTCAACCAGGAACTGAGACACAGATCGGGTCCAAAATTGCGACCCTGATGTTTCTCTTCAGGCTGAAAGTGGGGCATCATACAGGTGGTCCCCAGAGTTTTTTGGATGCTTCGATCCACTGTCTACCACATTGTCCACAAAGTCACTGAGGTGGCGGCTATTCACCACAAGGTAAACCTTCTCCTGAAGATCCTGAGGCAGTATCCGGTGGGTTTGCAGGGCTGGCAAGACACCGAGCCTTCATGAAAGCAGCAATCAGAGCAATCGACAGCTGCCATGTCCGCATCTAGCCACCGAGCGGCTCTGATGGTCGGCACTAGAGGAAACCGTTCCATTCAATCATCCTGCTGGCTTTTTTGTGATCATCAGGCTTCATTGACACGTACGTGGGCTGGCGTGGGTCAGTCCATAACTCAAGAGTGCTTCGCTACAATACAGGTGTTCACTCTACCCTGCTCCAAGCCACTTTATCCATGCAGATGGAGGGTGCCTGTGCCTCCAACACCCACTCCCCCTCATCACTCCCTACAACAGGCCAGTACAAAGTGTGGGAGCCCGGCGCTTCAATGGCCATCACTGAAGGGCACGCTCCATTAGAGAGTGCTTTTGGGATGATAAAGACCAGGTTCTGGGTCATCTTTATGCGAGCGCTGAACCTTTGTACCTCATGTTATTAATCACTAGACAGGATTTAAAGTACTGAAGAAGAGTAAATTAAACAGGATGAATTATTTTAAGAGGTATAATATATTCTTTTTTACCATTTTAACAGGCTGCCTCATCCTATTTATTGAAAATGTTTTGTCGGACAGTTTTGCCTGATGAAATAGTTGATGCTGAGATTTCTTTTATCAAAATAAGGTTGTGAAGTATTTTGTATGAAACGTCTTACTGACATTTCAGCCATTGATTAACTCAGCCCTGCAAACCCATTTGATGTACAATGCGGTGGACAGTGAAGAAAATGCATCGTCAAACACACTCTGGAAACCAACCTGGATGATTTCTCACTGACAGAAGACACCAGGGTCCTTACTGTGGCAGCACATCCAGGTCCACCAGGGACTCACTGCTCAGCTAAACACATTTTAAGACTTGAAGACATCCTGTTATTTTCCCTTCTTATGTACTTTAAGTTGTAGATAGTTGTAAAAGGCTGCTGTAAATGAAATAATCAATATATTTAACAATTACTTTATTTTTTAATTCCTTTATTCAGTGACTCTGGCTTGCTTCCTTCCTCCTGGTCATCCACTGCTGTACTTGGCCCCGATGTGTCCTCAGGGATGGAGACAATTAAAACAGGGGTGTGGTGTAATGCCTTTGTCCCAACACCTCATCCATAAGGATAAAACGCCAGCAAAGTTTCAGCAGGCGATTTCTCACCCACACCCTCTGCTGACCTTGGACACCTGCAATCCTAAAACAGAGGAACTCAGTCATAGCATTTAACAACAACAGCAGCAGCAGCAGCAAAAAAAAAAAAAAGTCAGCAAAAGTTAGTTTTTTAACTTGCATGATTAAAACAAATATGATTTTAATTTAAAATCACATGTGCATATGTTGTACTTTGTCAATTGTACTGTTTTTGCTTGCAGGAAAGTCACCTTGTCCAGCAGGCCCATTTGTCTGTAATTGCTCTAATCACTGAGAGAAAACAAGAGAGAAGGGAAACATTTATCAATCACACAGAGATGCAAACTTAGAGAGATTGGAAAAGGTGACACAGCAGGACGGACACAAACCCCCAGAAATCCTTTACTGCCAGGATGCTCTATTTTGGGTCACACACACACACACACACACACACACACACACACACACACACACACACACACACACACACACACACACACACACACACACACACACAAAAGAAAAAAAGACAAAGGTGAAAGCCACAGCTTGCTCCGTGTGACACTACAAACAAAGGGTAGGCCTTTTGCCTGTCTACTTGGCTGTCTTATTATGTTCTTTTTATAGGATAAGGATTTTAAGCATTTACATGTAACCTTTAATAAACTGAGCAGTAGTCTACTTGCTCCCTAAAACAAAATGAAATGTTACAGGATGTTTTGCTTCACACCACCAAACAAAACCAGCTTAGGTAGAAAAATAAAAAACTCAGGTTAGCCATGAAATCAGTCTATCCCAAACATTTATACTGGACTTTGAAAGTGACATTCAGCTGACGAACCAAGAACTTAAATGCCAGTAACGTTAAGAAGAATGAAGCTAAAAGGATAATACTGGCAACACATTGAAGCCATCGTGATCAATGCTCAAGCTAACTTTAGCTAGTGTTACTGTTAAAACAAATGATCCAACATTAGCTTACATATATAATCTGCATGTGCCAGTATTCTCAATTAGCTAAACATATCTAATGTTAGCTAGATTTAACTTAATATGTTTGCACCATCTGGCCAGATACGGATTAGTAAAACTATTTATAATACACTACAAAAACAATCCCTTTAATTTAATCTGCTCATAACGTGTCAGTGTTGAGAGCTCTAAGTGCCCTTTCTTTTAAGCTACAGTATTAATGTAGTAGGTGAGACTCTGACTGGTCTGACTCTGAAGTTTTGTGCCTGTTGGTTTTACTGTTTGTTTGTGGGTGAGTTTGGCCAACAATAGCAACACGCCTTCTTATTATACACTGCAGTATAAACCTAAGGAGAGAGTAAACAAACATTTACAATTAGTTTTTTTCCTCATTTATTGTCTTTTATTCAAGAATTATTCCCAACAGTAACAACATTTATTTGGGATGCTGAACATTACCTGAAGCTGATGAGCGGTGGCTTGTGAAGACTTCGATCTGAGCAGCGATGTGGTCTTTGATGCCAATGAGTCATTTGCCTCAGATGATGATTTTGGAACCTCTGACGGCAAAGACTGTGACCAGCTGCAAAGCAATTTGGCAAACTGGGCTGGAGAGCACCAAATTTCCCATGCAGCCTGAAATGATCTGCTGAAATTGGTTTTGGCACGTCACAGCTCTCTAACGAGAGAGTCCAGGGCATTGCTGGATACTGTCCACTCTGTGGATGTACTACAGATAGCTGTTGGGCACTATCAGTACTCTGGAGTGCTGAACGCCATTATAGGTATACTTTATGCAAACAAAGCCCAGCTGGAACAAAATATGTGTGTCAATTTGCAGGCAAATATTGATGGATTACCACTTTTAAGGAGTTCAACCATCCAATTATAGCCTGTTCCTGGACATGTACAAAACGTTCAGTGATCCTGTTGTTCACTCTGTTGTTAAAGGGTTTTTCCATTGTGTTACCACCCCAAAATGTCTAGGGGGAGGAGGGTAGTAACAATTGGGAATACCAGGGAAAATACAAGAGGACTAAACTAAAGTACAAATGCAAAACTTATTTAACAAATCAGAAGAAGATAAAATCAAAATAAACAACTAAGAACGAACTTCACTTAAAAGAAAGAAGCCAATCCGATAAAGTAGAATCAATAACTGAATAGAAACACCACTACTAATCACTAATCAGGAGCACTATATTGAAGTCACATGCAAGGCAACAACCACTACGCTGCCTGATGGCGTACTGGCACCGAGTTAGGAGCGGCTGGAGCCTTTATGCTGAGGCTAAATTGCAATAAAGCACAGCTGCGGTGATCAGCTGAGAGAGGAGGAGGCCCAGTGCCTGGCGGGAAGAGAAAGAAAAATAGAAAATAGCACAAAACACAAACACTAAGGCACGTAACACATTGTAAAAAAAAAAGAAGTAAACTAAAAAACCTCCATCAGTGATTTTCTGGAGGACTCTGTCAGTGAAATTGTTCAGTTAGAAAGAGGTTTTGAGTTTGAAGGCCTGATACTAAGATTGAAATTGTGTAGCACCAGTATTTTCGCTGTACCGAAGTGCACATAGGAGGGGACTTAGACTGATGAGAGGGTCTCTTACTCTGATACCAATGCCCTTCTGAGGTGTGATGAGGACTTCCATCAGATAACTAATGCAGAGCGTCACCTTGGCCCTTCTCCCCTCCAAAGGACACCTCTCGGAAAAGGTGTCAGGATTTCTATTAGACTATATGCATCTGATCTGCCTTGGAGTGATGCAGAGACTGTTAATGTTGTGAAGGGTCCTCTTACCTGCAGACTGTCTTCTGTCAATGTCACCCTAGTTTCCCAAAGACCCACAGATGTGACAAGTGACGTTACTCTCGAGTTTTCTCGGAGACCAAAGGCACTAAGAAAACTGGATCGCTGGTATTGTAAACACAGCAATTTATCCTAACTTCTTGCAGCTTGTAGCAGCCGATAACATAATAATTGGGATTGTGTCTATGTTCCCTCAGCCCTATTGTTCCCTCAGTTTAATAATAAAATAAAGAATTTCTCCTGTCTTTCAAGCATTTTCATAGATGAAACACGTTATGTGTGCATCAGGGAAATTGGTGGAAAATCTTTGAGGGGACATAGGGATAGGAAAAACTTTTTGCCAGTAACATAAGAAGTTAGGTTACTGGCATTATTACGTAATAAGTTATTACATTATTAGCTGGTAATTACGTTATTGGTCTGGTTTTTAAAAAAAAAAGCTTTATAAATGTAATGACTGGAGCCAATAACGTAATAATATACTAATATCACTTTGTTTAAGTTTTATTTATCTTATATAAAGTTTCACACTTAACTTGTACTACGTTTTTGGCAAAAAGTGATCACGTTATTGGTTCAGGAATTTTATTAAGTAAAAAACGGGGCAAAATTATTCAGTATCGGTTGTTATTATGTTATCGGCTGCTACACTGCTTTTTGTGGGGATCCTTGCACTTTTAAACCCCCTTTTGGTTTCATTTTGTTCCGCATTTGGGGGAACTTAAAGGGAAGCAGTACATTTCTTACCGTATACATAATGTAATACGCCTGGAAGAGGAAGTTAGAACCCATGGGCCGTTGGGTACTCTCTGTATTTTCAAAAAATGAAACTTTTCTTCACAACCTCGAGAAACTGGTGAGAAAACGACAATCTCCACGAAGCCAAATTGTGAGGCGATTATCAGAAACCCCTCTGAGGCCAAGCAGCAAAAAAAACAATACATTTCAACTGAATAACAACATCTCTCTAGTCGGCTTCCTCAATAATTTGTAGTTTTAGAGATGGCCCCCAATTTAGTGGGGTCAAAGCCAACCACTTCACGATAATGCTGGACCAGGCAAACAGATTTGTGCCCACTTGGGGGTTGGGTTGTGGAGGTTAACAGCATTATTTCCTGCAGAGGTGAAGCATACATTGTTTTTCAACAAATTAGCAAATTAAAGGTCATCTTTTGACGATCCGCTGGCGTGAGAAACATTCAGCATAACAGTTGTAGATGTCAGTTGTGAACCCACTGAGATGCCACACTGAATGCATAATGAGAAAGTTTTCCCTGTGCCCTTTGAGGGGAAATTATTCTCCATTTCCCTCTTACACTGAACTTAATTTTACTTTACTTCTTTTTAAATCTGTTTTGCTGTTCTGTTTTTTTCTTTTTACCGGCTGGGTGGGTGTGTAGTTGCATTTGTGTGTGATATGCATACGTGGGTTTTAACATGGTGTCCATCTGGTCCAACATGTACTGTATGTCTTGATTGAGCAGGCAGGGTCCACGCCAAGGCTAAACTCCACCTCAAGCAACAGGTTAAGACGACAACGAGTTCATAGTAGAAATTAAATGTGTTTTATGTCAAATGCTGCACAGCTCTTTTGGCAATTATGTGTGACACGTTTGCCCTTACAGGCCTGAATCAATCCAAAAACCTCTTCAAAGCTGACATGAGTTATTCTTATGTAACAGAAATTAAAAAGGGGTTACGTGTGAGGACTTTAACGGCTTTGTTTAATTGCTAGACATGTTAAGACAAGACGGATTCACACATCATTACCTGCATTTACAGCCACAAGTCCACCAAGTTGACATGAGAGTTATCCTTATGTAACAAAAGGGTAATGTGTGAGGAATATGACTGTTTTATTAATTACTATACATGTCATGGCAAGACTGATTCACACATCATTACCTGTAACAAGTCCTCAGCAAGTCTGCCTTTAGAAAGGTAGGCAGGGTCCACACCTACACCAACTTATCAGGGTGACACCAGAATCGGTTCATTGTAGAAATTAAGTCCTTTTGTGTTTTGTCATATTGTGCAACTCTTTTACCCAAAATTAAGTTGAAATGTCAAAGTCTCTCTCTAGAGCCAGTGTTTGGTTTGTCCGTTCTGGGCTACTGTAGAAATATGGCGGTGCAACATGGTGAACTCCGTTTAAGAGGATCCGCTCCCTATGTAGATATAAAGGGCTCATTTTAAGAAAAACAGAATGATTCTTATTTCCAGGTGATTATAAACTAACTAAAACATATAAATATTATATCACATTTCTGCAAAGTCTGTTCTGCTACGTGATGCTAAAGTCTACACACTGCACCTTTAAGAAAGACTGTATATTCACATGTTAAACCCTTTCAACAAGCAGCATAAAGGCAGAGATTAAAAATACAACCTATTTATAACCTAACCAATCTATTTTTCCTCCCCATTTGCATCTCTGACTTGAAATTATGTCACGTTCTCATTGGATTGGATCCACAGGGTGGCTGTTTGGAAAACTCCCACTTCTGGTTTTGCAAAGTTAAATGTAAAAATTCCAGTTGAATTTATGTGCATTTGAACAGAAGCAGAAACCTTGCTGTCGTTCTTAAGCTAATGGCCCAGTTTGGCCATGGCTTTAGATAACAAGTGTGGGTTTATTTCTGGATTACAAAAACAGCCACAGCAGAGAGTGAAACATTTGGGGACTATTATATTTTAAAATAGTAACTGTGGCTCACTCAGCTTTTATATCAGATCAAATTGTTTGCCATTCACAGAAAACTCTGGCTGTGGGCAGCTATGCTGAAATATCAAAACTAGGAAAATTCATGTTTATCTACAATCCTAATTCACTTGACTTGTTTTTAAATACTTGATAGGGTGCTCATGTGCTTTTCCTGCTGGAAAACTGGACCCAATAACTTATGAATGGAAAATAGCCAAGCCCAGGGAACAAAGTGTTGCCAAAAATCAAATCTAAAATCATGCAACCCGGTCTGTAACTGTATTAAAAAGCATTGATATACTTTTAATACCACGATTTGTTGTTTCAGCATCTTCCCCAAGAGCCAGGGTCTGTCCAGCTGGGCGTTTAGTTCCTGCTCAATGCACATGTAAGCTTTAAACGGGATAGCAAAAGAATATTTCTGTATAATCATATTAATATTCATTTCCCATATCATTCTATTACTGCTTGTAAATCAAACAGCTATTGAATGAGCTGCACTGGAAGCCCTGAGTGAAGGTGCAACTCCAGACCTTGTTTTCCCACAACCTTGGTCTTATTTCTGTAGGGAGTTTTTTTTTGTTGTTGTTTTTTTGCCACCTACACTTTTCTCATCTGCTGCACTAAAGAGACACGAGGTTATGAGTAAACAGCTTAAGAGTGGCGAATCGAAGACAAAGAACAAAAAACTCAAACAAGT
This sequence comes from Scomber scombrus, assembly GCF_963691925.1. Taxonomy (NCBI): domain Eukaryota; kingdom Metazoa; phylum Chordata; class Actinopteri; order Scombriformes; family Scombridae; genus Scomber; species Scomber scombrus. Next base: position 26,813,240 of record NC_084979.1, on the reverse strand, counting down.
CTAAAGCCCCTACAAGGACTTTGTGAATATTGAGTGAGTTTAGCAGTCATCGAAGACATTGGTGATAACATTAACGGACAAATGACTGCAAGATTTGTAGCAATGAAATCATGTTTAAGGGATTAACTGTAACAGGCTTTTGGCTGATCGATAACTTAATTGTCCTTTACGGAAATTCATTCAGTACCATACAACAGCCATTAGATAAATAACACAACAGCTGCAGCATATCGATGAATTTCCATCACAGCCAACAAGTCCATCAAGTTACACACAACAGCAGCAGCAGCAAGTTCACATGCTTTAAATAAACATTGGAAAAACTTCTCATAGGAGCTTTAAATCAGTCCGCAGCAACCCAGTAGACCTGATAACACATGACTGTGTTTTTAAATTAGGTTTTAAGAAGTTGAATGTATTAATTCATCATTAGTAAGCTGTTGTGTGAGTGTGTATTCAGCAAAAAACTGTTGTTATATGCTCTCATTAAAAACCTATTTGCTTGGATAAATACTTGTTGTTTTTTTTTTACACAAAGTTTTAATTTCAGTTTTTATTTGGGAATAAACAATATTTATCAATTTTTAAACACAAGGAAAAAACAGATTTGTTGTAAATAATTAAAACGGATATCTTTAGTCACCTCCGAGCACAGTATGAAGATGATTTTTAAAGAGCATAATTCATCACACATCAATTATTCAGTCAATCAATCGATACATTTCCATGCTAATCCTATGTTTATTGGGATAAAAGCAGAAAAGCATGCAGTCTATAAACTTCTTTAACGGTGCAGGGGTCCGGCAGTAAATCAACTTGACACTACAGACAGTAGTTACATCTATAACATTGATGTTATATAAGCATTTGCTGTTGTGATGCTCGGCTGCATATCTAAGGGCACAGCACAGCCACCGTGTAAATTATTGATATGACAGTCTGCAGCTTTGAATGTCGATACAGCTCTCTGAGACAGAAAGTGAAAGAAATCCCGATAAAGAGGTGTGATCAATAGATGGAGACAGTGTGGTTTGAGAGAAGTGAAGCAGACTAACAGAGAAAAAAGTAAGAAGCGGTAGAAAGGTGATGATATAAGACTGCGAAGTTGCAGCAGTTAAAATCCTTGAGTTTGTTTATAAAGCAAAACGGTTTTTCATGTTTTACCTTGACTCAGTTATATAACACATGAGGATGACGGCTACCTTCTCATGTTGCGTTCGGATATAATATCAAAGGTCAAGATGTGCTTTGGCTAATTGAATTCCAAATGTATTGTTTCATGGCGCTCCCTCTACATGGAGTGACAGCTTTGAAGGGCACAATAATAACACCGCCTGGCCTTGTTGAATAAGTAGGTGTATTTATTTATAGACTGGGGGGGAAACAAAAACATTCGACGGCGACATAAAATATTGAACACATCTTTATTGTGGTCTCTTCTTTAAGTGTATCACACTGAGAGGCTGGAAACTGAGCTGGCTTGGTCAGCAAAACTGGATAAAATAGAAAAAAAACTTCACTTTTTATTTATTTATATGCATTCTTCTTAAAGTTGTATTATTCATGCATTCAAATGTTATTATTATTTATTATTTTTTTACTTGGAGGGTTATTTATGATTGCAAAATACACCTGAGAGCAGATTTATATCAGCCAAGTTACTGAATATCTGTATTCAGCATGCAGCGGTAGTCTAAGAGGGTTACGCTAGGACCACACCATCCATTTGTTTATCCATGATAATTAGTTTGATGCCTTGTGAACAAAATAAATTACTTTCCTTGGACTTTCTTTTCCTAATAGTGAGGCAAAATAATCAGTTTCATTTAAATGTTCTTTCATGTTGGGTCCAACACAACCTCTGACATATAGTTTCCAACTTAATTCACCGTCTTTTTTATGTTTTTTAAATTATTTGTCTGTTTTTTCTCCAAAACTGACCACATAAAAGTTGAAACTATAGTTTGCGTTCACGATTTAATGTGTTGCAGCTGCCATGATGTTTGTCATGTAAGGCAGGAGACATGGTCGAGCAGCGTAATGGGCTCCCCTGCGCTTGGACGTGATCCAAATGAGCTCACATTTTGTTTGTTATTCCATGTTGCAAGAGCCCAAACACTGTTCAAGTGCTGTCAACCGAGCCATAAAGTGCATCTTTCACTCAGGCATCACTGTGTGTTTGTGTGTGTGTGTGTGTGTGTGTGTGTGTGTGTGCGCCCAGCAAATACTGAAAATCCCTCTGTCCCCAACGTTTTATTTATCACTATTATTTCCATGACTCGCATGTAAAACACGGTTAATGCCAAATTACACACTGAAGCCACCTCCGTGTTCTCGAGGCATTCTCTCTCTTTTCATCCAGCCTCTGTTTACACTCCGCGGTGAGATTACAGCACAAAAGGAAAAATTATAACATCGCCTTCATGGTCAGTCATCTGCAAGTGTTGATCATTATCAGACGTCGTCTTTATTGATGCTGAGCAATTCTGCCCAGCGAGTCGCATTAAACAAACTAAAAGAAAACAATTGTGAAATTAAATCATAAAAACCTGTCAGCTGTCAATGATGAGATTAAAAAGCAGATGATTGAAATGTGTTTCTTTTATGCGTTCGGTTATCATAAATCGCGCTGTACGGCTGTATAAACTCACAAATATGCACATTTTCTGCACCCCGTCATCAGTCTCGGATGTGCTGTGTTTGCAGTTGCATATTATAGTTTATCTTAAATGTAAGGCAGTTGCTGATGCATTCACTGTAGGGGAAGAAAAAAAAACATTTTAGTACTGGTTTATTGTGATGAATAATTTCTGAAGGCATGGTTATGTGCCTGCCTGGTGCTCACAGCCTACGTGATAATCTGCAGTCTAATCCAATTATATTCTCCTGATGAGTGGGGACACTACTTTTGGATATCATACCTCTAGTGGCACATGCGCATTTGTTGAGTGCACACTAAGAGAAAAATAGATGGAATCGACAAAAATAATCCTCTCTTTTCTCTCTGCATTTGCAGTAAAATTGCCTGATGCCCCTTCTCAGTCTTTCAAACTGAATATGTGGGTGATAGTTTATGCTGCCATTACTGGGGCCATCAAAGCACTTAAATGGGAAGATTAGACCTCATTCATCCTTCTGAAAAATATATTGTTTGGAGAATTTCTCAGCAGCGTTTTTCTGAAGCATCAGCTGAATGTCTCTGTGGTTTCATTTATCATTATACCAGTCGTCTCTTTCTCACACAAGGAATAAACACTTGCTTCTTTTCCCCCCGCTGCAAAGAACTCCGCACATATCCATCTGCTAGTTCACTTTGCCTCCTAACACGACACAATTAATCATGCTGTCACACAATCTATGCATGAGTGCGAGATGGCCCAGGGTTACCAGGCACAGAGTGACACAGTCAAACAAAATAACTGAAGATGTAAACTACCGCCTTATGTGCATGCCTTAATGAAAAAAAGTCTCCAGAGATTCATTTAGATGTATGTGAGATCTTAGTTAGGTCAAAATGTCTAAATAAATCATTCAAACCGCACAAGACGATTAACTATATATTAAAAAGCAGTTATATATGCAATTTCAAAGATGCTTTTGTACAACATTTCATGCTTCAGGTTACTCTTTAACTGCATTTTTGAAAAATAACTGTAATTATGGAGCGGCCCTGTACCCAAAGGGTTACAGTGCATGCTATATACCCATAACGTCCCTGGTTCGAGTCCAGTAAGGGACCTTTGTTACATGTCATACCCATTTCTCTCTCTCTCCCTATATTTCCTGTTAGCCTCTCTGCCACCAACTGTCCAATAAAGGCAAAAACATCCAAAAAATAATATTAAAAAATAAATAAACAACTGTAATTATGTGCATATAATTACACCTTATCACTTACTCATCTTACATAATTATTTTGTACACTCAAAGTCCACTTTAATCAATCAGCTGTTGGAAAAAAAGTCTCCAAACCACAAAATGTATTCAAATTGGCATCATTTCAATCCATGTGAGCTCTTAGTCAGGTCAAATAAAGGTTTAAATAAATCATCCAACACACCCAAGTGATTAACATCTCAATGCAGTTACTTCATCATACATCAAAATATCAACTATATATATAAAATAAAGGGAGACTCTTTTACTACATAAGCATATTTGCTGATGCTTTTGTACATGTCATACTTCAGGTTACCCTTTAACTGTAATTATGTGCATATAAATACACATCACTTTGTCATCTTACGTAATTATTTTGTACACTCAAATTCCACTTTAATCAGTCAATCAGCTGTTCTCAAAGATGTATTTCAGTGGGCTGAAGGGGGGGGGGGCAAGCTCTTTATAAAATGAATATAAAAGCATGATTTAACATTTTCCATTCTCACCGTGCTCATTGCGTGATTACATACAGTTAATTTTGCCTTCAGACCGTCGCAATGATTCATTCGATTCAAACAGACCGCCCTGATCCGACAATGTGTTAAACAGAAATTCAATACGTCAAATTGTTATAACAGGAACAGCGACACAGATGTGGTGACAACGAAAAAGGACAAAATAATTGGGTAAATGCTACATTTGCCTCGATGTATTACAATACTTGAGCATTATTTAATTCTGGCAGGATACATGACTGATCCCTTAAACAGCACCCTCCCAAATCTTCAGATACAAGACGCCAGTTAAATGAGCAGCTAATAATGAAACAGCAAGTTTTCTCTAGTTTCCGTCATTTCTCAACCCTGCAACTTCCCTCCCTGCGTATACAGAGGAAGTGACACCAACACAGCGGCATCCCTGCTGACAAAACGCTTCATTTTGGTACCGTCTGTATAAAATAATAAGACATTAAACCCTAGGAGGGTAGGGGAGCCGTATGTTCCTTGCAGCCTGTCTTCGAAAGAGCGGCTTTGCCTCCTTTTCAACTGAAAGGCGCTTATAGGTTTGGGGGCTCCTGCCTCCTGCCACATTTCTGAGGCAGCTGTGTGATTATGGATGGAGATTACTGAGAGTTGGTGGGCAGAAGACGACCTCAACTGGTTATTAGGGAAACAAAGAGTACTGCCTGCGTTAGGGTGGCCTGCTGGATTACTGCTTCAACACAATTATCCCACACTTTGAAAAAAACATTCTTTCTGGTAAAGAAAAGAGCTCGATAAGGAGCCCCGTGGTTTCTTTTCACAAATCAAAGATCCTTTTACCACAAAAAAGGTTCAATATTAGATTTGTACAGAAAATAGGCCGTTTTTATTTTTAAAGGTTCTTGCCTCGTAGAGAGCGGAGCTACAGCACTTTGTCAAGGCAGAAATCCAATTAAAGACAACCCAGACTGTAGCATTTCTGTTTCTATAATGCAACCATTTGATCATAAGAGGATGAATCAAATCATGTTTTAACTTTGGTTAGATGAATGCTATTTAAATGTCAGTCATGGCTAATGGTGTCCTCTTACTTTAAGTGCCCCACATAAACAGTATAACATTTCATAAGTAGTTTAGTACATTATAATGTAGTTGTAATCAGATTTAAAAAAAAACAAAAAACATTTTAAGTGTTTATGAATTAACAGCTTTTCTGATATTTGTACAGCTGCACTATTGTGATATATAAACCGTATAGATGACCACAGGATGAGTTGTTGTTATTTATAAATACATTAATAAACACTTATATCTGCTTACAACTAAATATAAGTACTTTAAAAAGCCATTAATTATCTGTTTAATGCTTTTAAATGCAAAATAAAGGGACTTTACTTGTGTTACTGTTAGCTAGCACATTAGTTAATTTTCTAATTAGCTAACCGTCAACTAAAAACTTAAAGCTTGCTTGTTGACAAAATGTATTGTAAACCAGCTAGCTAGATCACTCTGAAGCAGTATGAGTAAATATGGTAAACAACTTTTTGATTTTATGACTTAATTAGATATTTTAATTCAAGATAGTAGTTTGGCTAACGTAAATGCTACCTGCTACATTTTTACTGATGTGATGTGTAAAGTTACTCAAAGTTATTAAAATGAGATGTATTTGGTTTATGATGGTTAAACCAAAGACTGTATATAAGAAATGGACGTAGCATCCGTGACGTCACCCATTGGTTTGTGGACTGCTGCTCGGAAGCCAATATTATCGGATCTGAGCAGCGCCATCTTGAAAATTTCAGGTGCATGCCGGGAAAAATAAAAACAGATTCTACTCATATGGGCATCAGGAGGAGCATGAGGCGCCCTCCTGAACCTGTGAACCAATCAACCTGTCAATCACGACGTAGCCACACCCTAATGCATACCCTGCTTTATTGTCAAATATAAAATCAGGGAGCCCAAAATTTCACAAATGAACATAATACTGCATTGAAGAAGTGGTTAGAAATCAAGTGAGAAGTTGGTGAATTCTCCATTGACTTGTATAGAGACGGAAGTCCTTTTGACACCAAAACGGTCGCCCCCTTGTGGCCTTTTGATAGAATGCAGTTTTAAGTTACTTCCGCGTTGGCATCATTTCAGAGGACCGGAACTCCCCGCCTGGGTTAAACACATGAAATTATAGCCAAACTGTGGCTTCTTAACACTAAAGGCCGTTACACACTGAGGACCTGATGATGAATAAACAACATAATAACGTGAAATATTTGCAAATACTTTACAACAAAACTATTCATACCAACAGTAATGTGAATTTGCAACAGAAATGTGAATTTGCAGCGGCTCATTCTGCCGTCAGTCCGCCTGGTGAAGGCAGTTTTTCCGGATGCTGTCCTCGCAACTCCTTTAGGAGCTGCAAGCTGACAGACGGCTGCCTCTGTAGACAAAGATGCTGAACACAGGTCGGACTCTGTGTAGATTGAACAAATATAATGCTTTCTTCTTTTATTGAGTGAGGAAGAGGAGGAAGACAGATGATGTTAAAATCCTCTAGTGATGATGATGATGATGATCTCCGACCTGCGTTCAGCGTCTCTGTCCACAGAAGCAGCAGGCTGGACAGCTGCCAGACAAACTGTCTTCACCAGGGAAGAAATCAACAGAATTTGCACTAATAAATAAATGATGATGATTTATGATAATGATGCAAGAATCAATATATTCATTTATTGGCTTTATTTCCCTGTCCATGAGTGAGCCTATCTGTCTGTCTGCAGAGAAATGGGCGACCTCAGAGACAGACTGGGAGCTGATCAATCGATGTAGATACGATAAATAACACATACAGCGGGACACTCAACACCACACATGGGTCTTCACCATAAACAGCTGTCTGAGCAGATATCGCTTCATGATTGGTTGAAGCATTTATTCGCTGGGCGCAAGCTCATAAAAATTGACTTGGATCTGAAAAACAATTATGACCCTTTTTCACTGGATACTATTAAAATTTTGTGTGAAAGTACTCATAACAAAAATAACAGTTTGAGAAAATATATTGATGTTCAAATTAAATGCAGAGGAAAAAATGCCCCCGGTGTTTAAAGGCGATGTAAAAGTCAGAGGTTGAGAAAACTGTGACCTTTAAGTTCATAAATGTGGCTCCGTTTTAGCCTAGATGCCGTTTCTTTATAACTGCATCTTTTTTTTCTTACATTACCAGAGGACTGCTGCCTCTTCTACTAACTACACCACAGTTGAAGAAGACAATGTTCCTGTCCTAAGAGGGTAGTTTATTTAACCATTTCACTCCAAACACCAATTTATCAAACTTTTATTATTTGACTTCTGTTACCTTTCACAAAGGAGTCGCTGTAGTGTCCTCAGAGTCCACACAAAACAACAAACAAGCCAAATATTTCACAATAAAAAAACAACAAAGGAGCCCATCAATAAAAAAAACAAAAAAAACAATCATTATTCACAGCAGGCAAGTCATCAAAGAAACTGCAAAAGTATAATTATAGTTTTTTCTAAGAATGACTTTCAATGATGAATTAACTTGCAAACAAGAAGCATGTGCAATTTAATATTTCTCCATTTGCTTTTAATCAGTTAATTGAGTAATATTTCAAGACTTACTTTTCTTTTAGTGTTTAGAGTGATTCAGATTACTTGAAAATTACTCTATAAAACAAATAAAGTATGACAGTATAATCATCATGAACATTATTGTTAGTTTTATTATATAATCACATGGATTTTTTTTTCTCTTTGTGGTATAAAATATCCTTTTGATGTTAAAATGATTCAATAATAAACTATTCATGGGTGCCAGACGCAGCACTGCTTGTTTTAAGTTGTTGAGACTATTCTTTTAAACATGTCATAACATTTATTAGAAGGCCATTTAAAAATCTGGATGTCAACTTTCAACATGTTAAACATAAATAGACCAAAATAAGTCAGCGTGCAGCACTGTTTTTTATCATGTCTCCAGCAGTGGAGAGCAGCCTCTCTGCTGAAAGACATCACCGTCCAACACGCTGAGCAGCTGCAGGGTTGTAGAGGTGAGACAGACTGAGCACCGAGTTACTTCACCTCAGAGTTTACGTTGTTTCATGCTGCAGTGTGTGCTGGTCAGCTGCTCTCGTTAGGAGCTCCGCTAACGTTAGTGACTGCGTTGAAAGTTCACAGTAAACTTCACGATCGTCTCACAAAGGTTATCATTTAGTCATTCAATCAAAAAATGCTGCAGTCGCTTCTTTTTTAAGATGAACTACAGATGAACTCTTGCGTGGGCGGCCTATAAGACTCAGTTTGGTTCTGTCAACATCAAGTTATTAACTTGCATTTAAATAATCGATTCTTGACTTTTGTGAATTGATGCAGAGTCGTCTACATCCGCATCACGATGCATCGTATAATCAAGAAATGTCCCCATCCCTAACATTTATATATCAGTATCAAAACAGCAATATTTTTACCCAGTCATTAACCCTGACAGGTAAGATATCTGAGGCCGTTAGCTTCATCTGTTCGCTCCTCTTGTGATTATTTTCTGCCATGCATACTCTCCTTGAAATTGAAACGGAAAGTGTTCTCAGCTGCTGAGACAAGAGTCGAGCTTGTGTTTATCTGCTCGGGAATAAATCTTCACACTTCTGCTCCACAGCAAAACATTGTGTCATTCTGCCTGAATGATTTCATGCTCCGGGAGGCTAGTGAGGTTAGTGAGAATATATCAGGTACAAGAGTTAGAACTCCTAGGTGGGAAATCCTAAACACAGACTAACTGATTTGCTGTGCTCACATTTTAGCACAGGTATGTATATCCTTTTTATGGCGCCTGATGTTCAGAGGAGCGTTCACTAAATTGTTCTTATTGCACTTTTAGTACACGCCTGAAAGGATCCATGAGCTGTTTGCCTCACTCACTTTCACCCCATCCACAATCTGAACAGTCAAAATTAAACTTGGATGAATCAGACATTTCATAGCAGAGAGACTTTCACTGAAGACTTTTTCAAGCTTACTGTGTGCAGCGTTTACTGCTCATGACTTCATTACTCAAATAAACAGTACATTTTGTGAGATGCCTGCAGTATGTGACAGTAATAAGTAATAATATTGAAGTTTCTTTTGGGCCTTGATTTTAATTACTTAATCCTGTGTGCACCCATGGGTTCAGTTGCCGTGGTGACTGGATCACATTTCCTCCTGTGGCAGAAAAAAACAAGCTCATTTGGTCCGTGTGTGTGTCTGCACCTGCTCAGTACAGGCTATATATGCCCTAAACTGCCAACATATCAATCAGACCGTGAATAAGTAACCTGAGGTAGTAGATACTTGGGTTTGTCTTTGGGGCTCATGAAGAAGAAGCTTCCATAATATAGTAGGAAGATATTCAGAATAATAAGTACTCAATAGTCCTGGCCAATAACATGGAAAAATAAAGTTGACCATGACAGGCCATACTGAAGTATATAAAGTACGATGGCGTATTAGGGCCATATATGTAAAATAAATAAATACTGACCTGAAGGAGGGGGGGTAATATTTCGAGAAAAAAAAACAAAGATTAAAGTCGCAAATCTGCAAGAAAAAAAACTCGAAAAAAAGGTATTTTATGTTATGTCACATAGCCTAACTTTGCATCACTGGAGAGACGTCGCTTGTCGTGCATTATGCCTGCTGTGGAAGAACTGATCAAATTGTACTTTTCAGTGTGGTTTAGCAATAAGGAGATACTTGTGTAACCGAGCGTTATAGACACCCAAACTTACATAGGTTATAAAATAAAAACATGGTGGCTCCACTGCTTGAAGAGGACGGCCACACATTTATTACTCTTCACTTTTCTGATCACATGTATATCGCTGCGCATCAACTTACACTATCTTCCATGAAATCGGGTATTCTCTGACATTGTATGGGTTTTTGTCTCCGAAACATGCCCAGTTTCTTCCAATGTCTTTTCAAAGTCCGGATGCTTAGGATGATATGGTGATTCTGGGCTAAGATAACAAGATAACAAACAGATGGCTTTGAGTCAATTTAAGTTTTTTCCGGTTAAGCATTCACACAGTGAAGATAAGGTTTTGTTTTGAAGGAGTATAACGGAAGTGAGTGTATGTGGTCGGCAGGGATTAACGTGTGAGTTTTTCCCCCTCTCTCCAGGTCAGTATTCTATTCTATTTTCTTTTTTATTATTATTTTTTACACATTTAATACACCATTGTATATAAGAGTTGCTGTTTATGGTACCATCTTTTCTGTTTGGAGCCAGGAACTTCCAGATCTTGGATGTATAAAGTGAACTGAATACAGGAAGAGCGCCAGGATTTGAAGCCAATTTGAAATAGCGACCAAACCGTGTAATTACAACTTCCTGTGATGCTATTGAGTCCAAAATGACTTTTCCCCATAGACTTACATTGATCTGTCACAGTCAGCTCTCCCATTTACCTGCCACTCTGGTAAATTTCCACTTACCCCAACCTCATCAGTAATCTAGCCAGTATATGTGCTTCTCCTCATTTACTCCTTACCAGATTGTTCTTTGCTCCAATGCCAGAACTTCCAGCATTTATTCACCGGCTGACTTCCTGGTTTCGACTCGGCTTGCCTCTGACCTCCTCTCCTCGTCTCTGCCCCGCTAAACGCAACAGCCTTCTGTCTCTGACTACGAGTATCACCTGTCTACTTCCTGGTTCTCGTCTGCCTGTGGCTGTGTGGCGTTCTCCGACTTCAGCGTTGTCAGGAGAGCCCAGAGTCTCCTGCCGAGTAAAACACCTCATCTCCATGAGTGCTACTGGCTTTACTTTACCTCCTGCCGACTCTGCTTCATCCTCGATGAGCCCAGCCTTCCCCCCCAACGAAATCTGCCAAGTACCTGTTCAGTTACCTTTCTGAGAGTATTAATAAAGGTCATTACATTCCCTGGTGTGTTTGTGCTGCATTTGGGTCCTACCACCTCCACCTGTTACATGATCAGCGTTATATAATGCATACATTTTTTGCAAGAAAAATGATTACTATTAACTGGATGAAGCCTAACCATCCTGTGATAGCGCATGGGTACAAACAAATCAGATATGTCTATGTGATGGAACATATTACTGCCCTCCTACAGCTAAACATACCTATATTTATAAGGAGATGGACACCTGTTATTCTCTACCTTGGTTAAGACTTTCATTCTTTATGTGATGTATGGACCTGTGGCATCTATTTTGACTCTATGCAGCAGTTTTATTTGTATGTATCCTACATATGTGAGGAATGAAGCTCAAGCTCAAGGTGATTTTTGTTCTGTACAGTTAATGTTTATGGATGGCAATAAAGTTACAAAAACAAACTTACATTGTGAGAGATGTATGTAAATTTGAGCATCACAACCCCGAAATGACTCATTTCACTATCAGAATAATATCCATTTGGTCGGATCACCTTTGGAAAGTCTTGAAAAGTTGCATGATTGAATCGTTTTCTCCCTACTCAAATTAGCGGGAGTACTAAACTGGAAGTTAGCCGTCTCGTCTCCTGGCGGTGTTTTAATTTTGACTGTTGCATGCCGGGATCGTGTGACTTTTCTGAGACTCCTCACTGGCCCAGCTGTTACAGCTATCTCATCCTCTCTTCCATGGTTATGCTGCCGTACCCTTAACAACACAACTGACACATGGGAGCAACATTCACCAAGTCCAGCTGTACCAGTTGCAGTGGGCTCCTAAGACAACCCCATCATTCCTGATCACCACCCATGGCTTGAGGGTCATTCAGTTCTGGGAAGGATTCACAGGGTCATTTCTCACATTGGATTTTGAGGTCTGGGGCTGGTGAGGTTCTTCCCACCTTCCGAAATCCAACTCCCACTTGAAATTTCCCACTGGGAAATCAGGAATACCGACTGCCTAGTATAACTGGAACTTGACTGTTAGCATCAACAACCTTAACCGTTTCACCATTTTGGTTTAACGTGTTAACATGCAAACATTTGCTAATTGGCACTAAATACAAAGTAAAGCCATTAAGTTTTGGACAAATTTAAGTTTTGACCTGATGCTGCCTGATGCAAAGTTCCCCCAGTTAGGGTTCGGGTTTCATGTTTTATGATCTTTGTTAATAGTAATTTGTGTTTCAAAAGTTAAACTACTGACATCAGATGCCTCCCATTCTTAGTGCTTTTTAAGTCTGAAGTTTCTATATTACACTTATAAGCTGTGTGTTGGACCATGATTTTTGCTTTGCATGAAGCAGTAATGTGAGCTTTCTATCATGAGGAGAACAGACGGTCACAGTGAGCCAAACAGCTGCCTGTTACACAACTAGAGCAATAAGAGCTAAATCTGAACAACAACTCACATTAGCACTCCTGCTAAATTCTCCCTCATCAAACTTAGAAACGTAAACACATGATTTGTCCCGCACCTCGGCTTGTCGAATGAGCCACCAAACAAACACTTGCACATTCTTCCAGCTGGCTGAGACGAAAAGGAGCATCTGTGAAGAGCTATTTTCTTATTTTGAAAACAAACCTGAGCAATACATTTTTAAAAAGATGTTATTTTTGACTGGAAAAAGAGTTGGCTAACTTATTTCACTTCATCCTGTGTGTGCAAAACTCATTGCGATCCATCTAATAGTTGCTGAGACATTTCCTCTCAAAATCACACATTTCAACCTCATGATGGGGTCTGAGGAAATATATTTCACTGGATAAGTGAAGAGTTTGACCTCCAAGTAGGGGTAGATGAAGAGTCAGGGGATCAACAAAGTAATTAGGGCTCATCCTCAGGGCACCATGGATGTCTGAATAAAATGTTATGGCATGCCATCCAATGGTGGAGTTATTTCAGTCTGGAGCAAAGTGTTTGAATAACTGCCCACCTTACACTGGAGTGGTTTAAAAAAAAATAAGACAAATACAATCTTCCTCTCATCCATTTATGCATTAATCAATCCATTTAATAATGCACCTATTGAGATATTTCCACCACCAGGCGCTTACCAGCTACATTTTTCCACAGGATTAGTCTGGCAGCGTCCCATCGTCTCATCCAACAGTTGACCAGACACTCACCTGGAAACAGGAATGATTCACATTGAACATTTCTCCCATACTGAGTAGCTGTCTGTGGCTTATAAACACACTGAAGAGCAAACAAACAAACTACAGCACAGAGCAGAAGCAGAAGCAGCAGTATCAAAAAAAAAAACAACCCTCAGGCTAGAGAGGTAAAAATGAAAAGCATGAGTGATGAGATGATTCATTTATTCAATTATTTTCCTGAAATGTCAGACTTTTTTTTTGTTTTTGTAGGACCACAAAATGAAATTAGTAATTCTACTGCATACCACTCTGTTGAAATAGCAGAGCAGGTCATTCAAACTACAACTGGAAGAAAATATGTGAAATCTCCACTGAAACTGGTCTCCAAACAACTGCAGAGCTGAATACAAGTGTTTGACTGGCAACAAATATATAATATATTGGAGAGACTCTCTGCAGGGAAGGACCACAGAACAGTGTAAAGAAAGTTGTATAAGTCTGCACAAGGTGAACTCGGATGTTTAATGTGATTCGTTTTATTTTTATGGTGAAAATCAAGGACGTTTTTGTGCTTACTGTAAAATATTGACTTTTGTTTTTTATGTGTTTCTGTATTTTTAGCAATATTTATCAGTTAATATTACTTTCACGTCGCATTTCTTCTTCAAAAACATTAGATTTCTTTGGCTGCAGATCTGCTGTCCATGACCTCTTGACAGTGTAAAATATTAAGATACTGGAAAAGCACATTAGAGATGTTTTTTGATATTTTAACCTCATGTAACCCAGCGTCCTCATATCGGGACATTACATTTTAGGTTTGCTAGACATTATACTTCATTCTACTTAACTTTGACCTGTTGTCCTTGTTCATAAATGCTTTTGTGTGCTACCTAGTAGTAGGAAAAGTACAATACATTAATATATAATAATAATAATAATACATTAATCAGTGTAAAACCAGATGGCGGGCATCTTGGCCAAATCAATCAGCTGATCCCCAAACAAAAGTGGACCAGGTACAAAACCTTATCAAATTTTATGGTTAAAACTTGTTTGTTTATGCTTAATAATGTTTGTTGTTTGATACAAATTTGACTAATTTTTGGCAATAGCAGCTAGCTATGACACTGCTAATCAGGAAGTACTTGTTTGAGGACATTGGGACTTTATTATCATTCGTGCAAAGGTAGTAAAGTGTAAATATAAGGTAATAAATAGTTTCATACAGTGGTGAATTAATTGTTATACAGTAAAATAAACCCATTGTCCCCATATGAGGACATTATTTTATTTTATTCAAAAACTACTTCCTGTTCAAAGACTTTGTTTTTCTACTTATCAGGTCCGTCTAATCCCAAATTTCTAGGAGAAATTAAAAATGCATACTTAACAAAAGCTCAGATTTATGTGGATGTATAAAGCTACAGTAATGTTTAACTCATCTGACTTTGTGAATGGTTTGATCTGATGTTTATTTAGTTTGCTTAGTCGATGAATTACAGGTAAGAGAGCGTTTAGTTTGCAGTTTTTCATGATCTGGAAGGTGAGCGTGTCTCTTCTTCCGTCTTACTGTCAGCAGATGTGCTGCGTTACAAGGCAATTCAAGTTTATCTTTAGAACACAAAGGCAGTTCAACGTGCTTCACATAATACATTAAACACATTAAAAAGGGAAATGCAGCGGGATACACACCTTACTGTCCTTTTTAGTTTCCAACTTTCAAAGCAGAACCCCTCTCTCTTCGTCTCTGTCGCTGTAAAACCCAGAGAATAGATCAAAGACCGCATTGATCCTCTCCGCCTTCATTTGCTTTCAGATGTGAGGAATAGCAGTCTGCTACAATAATCTACTGTACACACGGGAGGAGCTGCAGTATCAAGTGTTTATTGCAATTTTCTTTAAATGTCAAAAGACTTGAGTTTGAGAGTTTCACAAAGTGGAGACGTAACTCAAAAGGACATATTAAAGAGAAAGAAAGATATATTTGATGTTTGGTGAGTGTTAGCAAATTCATAATGCTTTGTTGTCCAATATGTGAACAAAACATGGCGGCATAGTTGCTGAATTAATCAGAATTTGACGCAGGATCTGAAATTGAATAGTTCTAGTAGTGTTTGTAACTCAATGCAGTCTCTTGCTGAATAAATTAAGCATGTTTCCGGGGTTAATTTTCCATATTTCAAGCCAAATTGGACAGCGCCAGCTATCATGAATTGAAACCTTTGTGATTTTAATTAAGTTACACGACGATTACTCTGTGAGCAGATAATACAAAAAACTATGAAAACTTAGTGTGTGTGCAGAAGTGCAGGAACTTGTCATTTTAACTTCATTTTGCCCATAAAGCACAATCCTCTATTGTTTTTCCAGCTATAACGCTGCAATCTCTGCTTTTTAAACCAACCGCAGCCCCTTGACTCATCCAGGGTCTCTACGGCAGCAAAATGCTTTTTCATCAAAGGCTGCAACAAAAAAGACAGAAATCCTTGTTGAAACATGAAGTGAACAACACAACATAAAGTTCAGAAAGGCTCCAAGGTTGTTTGACAGTTACTACAAACATCAGTTTTGTATTGAGGTTTTCTTGCCTTTTAATTTTCCTCACAGATTCTGGGAGTTCTGGTTTCACTTCGTCTCTGTAGAAAAATTTCAGCTCAATGATTCGATTTTTCTTGTCAAAATGCACCCTGGGAGTCGCAGCTAACTTCTCCCCTAAAGTTTATACGTACACAGGCTTCAACATTCAACTTTTTTTTTTATCAAAGAACTGGACACCAATGCTGTTGTTAAGCTTTTGTGTTGATGATTCAACCAGGAAAGTCTCCTGCTGATCCAAACCTTAAAAGTACTCCCACCCTGAGTCACTTATGTAACATCGTCTGTGGGGAAAATGAAGCCAAAACTCAAACCAGTGGAAATCTTTCTTTATTCTCTTGTTTACAGATTCACAACGTTTTGAAGGAATGTTTTGAGTTTTTTGGGAAATAAACTTATTTGCTCTCTTGCTGAAAGATCAAGGAAATGCAACTCTTAAGTCTGCAAGTTGAGTATTTAGTATTAGCTCAGCGTGAAGACTAGACGCATTTAAACTGACTTCTTATACAAACAGAAATGCAAAAAACAGTTTCAGCTTGTAACTGTCTTTAATCTTGTCATTTTCACAGGATACAGTGTGTTAATTAGTGAGCTTTTGAGGTGCTGATAGGTGTATTTATACCCATAGAGCTTGGCTACCTGTTGCCCCATTGTTTCTACTCTTTATGCTAAGCTAAATCAATCACTTCCTAACCTCATACTTACCTTACAAGCGTGAGAGCGGCATCAATCTTTTCATTAAACTCTCAGCGATAAAGCAAATAAGCGTATTTACCAAAAGCCTTAAAAGTAAAACCTTCATTCTTCATCAGCCTGTGGAGTGCAATAAACCACAGCTGCCTGCATACGTTGTTCTGTTATCATGCGAATGTAACGAGATACCCTTGAAGCCACGTTGAAAGATGGATCTTTTAACTCAGTGCTTTTATCCCGGTTTAGTATTCTTGGCAGGAACGGCCAGGAACGGGAACAGCTTTGTGTTTCTCCTTTTCCTGCATATTCAGGGATAATATATTCTTTATGTAAAGCTATAACACCGCACCAAACAGAGATGATTTCATTGTCAGTCTTCTCATTACACCTCGAGTAGCGGTCTCAATTTCCAATTAAATTATTATTTTGGGGTTGTTTTTTTTTGTTAGGTTTTGCATTGTGTTTACCTGTAAAGCAATTATGAGAATATTGAATAGGGGAGGAAAAAAAAACCCCGATAGTATTTACATGACGTGGGATTGATATGCATGACAGTGGGGGCCGAGAACCGACTTCTCTGGACTCTATCACTCTTCTGGGCCCGGCTGACAGGAGCTCAATTAAACACCCCATCTCAATGACATGCTGGACGTGTTTGGATGAGATACCACTCCGTGCACATTTCACCTGGATGCAGAATGATTATGCTGATCCCTATCCATGCTGTGGATAATGCCATTCTCGTTCATCACAGTGTTGTGTGCTCTGCCTTATTGAAAAAACATTGCGATGTGGCTCCGTAAGTATTTTAAGCCTCCCTTTTGAGGGCCTCACATAAACAACATGTGTGTATTTCATTGTATATCACGCAGGCTCTTGTGTAATATGGATTGGCAGATCTGTTTGTTCACAGATCAACTCTTTATCTGTTGTATTGTAGCTGCAGAGCATCATCCATCAAATCCTGCTTACACAATTTCAAGACTGTTACTAATGAGCTTAACTATGAGTCAAAATAGAAATTTTTCTCTTGTTGCCCCACAGCTGAGTTGGGAATCTTTGATTAACATGTCGTGACAATGAAACACACACACACACTCTCACACCGATACACACTCATCTATATACAGTAAAATCCCTGCCACCGTTGCCCCTCAGGAGGAGAAGTTTGGAAGTGCTGATGTTGATTAGCATAGCTTTGAGTGAGCCAACCCTTTGTCATGCATTTGCCACGATGAATCAAGTTCAACATCTGCAGCCACCGGGCTGTCACAACAGAAAGATTTGCCACAGATGAAGTTGATTTCCATATCAAAACCGAGGACCTCATGTGCCACAGCCGCCTCATTTGCTGTGAAAAATACGTCCGCACCTGCTAGAAAATTATCAATATGACCGTCACTACCCTCCTCATTCATTTATAGCTTATAGGCAGAATCTTTAATGACAGAGGAAAGAAAATGTTTTAAAATGTGTTGCCTTATTAGTTAGTGTGACTATCTAAATGAGCTCTCTCAGCAGTTGTCTTTATTATCACATTAATTCACCATTAGCATAGAGACGGGTTAATTTTATTTTCGTTAAAGCACTTCTGTAGCTGCCTGAGCTCTAAATTATTTAGAGATAAAAATGCAC
Source organism: Scomber scombrus (assembly GCF_963691925.1). Lineage (NCBI taxonomy): Eukaryota > Metazoa > Chordata > Actinopteri > Scombriformes > Scombridae > Scomber > Scomber scombrus. The sequence continues at coordinate 26,794,889 of NC_084979.1, read as the reverse complement.
TTATAAGAGAGATGCTATTTTGTTTTCTGTCTAACTGTGCCTCATGAATAATTAACAGAGAAGATAACGTGTACCGCACAGTCCAATCTCAGCAGTTTAGTCAGTTTTATTCTGTTTAACACACTGAGCGTGGTCATTTCAACACATTAAATATGAGTACATTTGATTCTGCTTTGATTTCTGTAGTCACTGTTGCTTGTTTTTATTTACCTCACACTCCTGTTGATATGGTTCTGCTGACTTCCACTGTGTGTTTTATCTAGCTTTGTTTACGACATTATTTGGCTTAATCTCGCATTGAAAACATTTTCAAAGTTGTTGATACGATTCTTACTAACGTGGTAAAGTAAGAGGAAGTTGGGCATTTTTCTTAGCGATGGCAGGTTATTTCCCAGCTGTCACCCACAGTGATGGAATATGAGTTAACAAGGAACCATTACATGCAATACCATTATTTTTCTCACATGCTGGACATCCTTTGACAACACCTATATAATGTTATGGGTAGTAAGGAAGAACTCCTAAATCCCTGGTGTATTTTCTTATACCATTAAAGCTGCTGCATTGGCAGTTTGAGCAGCGCTGGAGGGAATTATTGACTAATTTTGCTTTGACGCCCAACAATGAGCTTGTGAATGCAGGTAGCACTGAACCTGTGTGCATTAACAAGCCCTGTTGGACAAATGAAGGGGGGGGGGGGGGGGGGGGGCAGTATCAGCTGCAGCAGATGCAGAGAGGTAATTGGCTCTTTTGAAAACCTAAAGCCAGAAACAATTTGTTAATCAGAATTGTCCAAGAAGAGCAGATGCAATCTCCAATAACAGGAAGCACAGTAGACCCCAGATCCAACCTTTGAAGGAGGAGAGGGAAGGACTTAGATAAGCTCTCAATTATCCAAGTTATCTGGGAGCAACGGCCCACCAGCGAAGACAGCGTCGTCTTTACGCCCTGGTTTAACTCAATTAAAGGAAGGGACTCAACCAAGATCTGGTTAAACTCAATATTACTTTGTAATTAGATGGGCACGAAATCATTTTTAATGCTTTATTCGTCATAGAGTTTATTAAATTACTTTGATTAATGGTTAAGTTAGTAAGAACATAATTAAAGGAGAAGGTTCAAGAAGGTTCACGTGAAGTTCAGTGTAATATACTGGAAAAGTCAAGTCAATTAATTCCCTTTCCCCCCCTCTCCGCCCATTGCCACGTGATTTGAAAATAAACATTTGAATGTTCACTTATTGTACTCATCAGATACAAGATATTAATTTGACTTGAATCCTCAGAGGTTTATGGGGGAAAAAAGTAGTGCATGAGTCCTCTACTGGAGACGTATTAGCTTTTATTGAGCCTCATCAGCTACAGTGTCCCAACAGATACATGAAGGCAATTTCACATCCCAGTTCACACATATTTTCATCTACACACAGTTTTGCAAGGTTACAAATTTCTAAATCTATATATAAATATGTATACATCAGCTTTTCTAAGTGGGCATTTATGCACACTGTATGCAGCCACATGTAATGATCTCGCCTTCTTGCTGTCTCTGTTTCTCCTTCAAACACTCACAACACACACACACAGACACACACAGGTAAACCCTCATCATTACTGGTTGTAAACACTCAGGGATCACAATTGGAGCGATGGGGGATTGTCGATGGGAGCGGCGAGACTTCTCAGTCACAGGTGGTTCAGCTCAGGGGAAAATCTTCACAGGAGACGTCCTGACCTAAGGGAGCAGCCATCTCAGTCGACCTGAGAAAAACAAGCCCAGTGGTCGTTATGAGGGCATTTCAGTCTGAGCACGCTCAAGAGCAGGGGCGGTAGTGGCATCACAGTCAGATCAAGAGGGGGGAGCGGTGTGGAAACAGAGCAAAGAAGAGACAGGGTGAGGAGGGGGGGGATGGGGGTTGTTAGACCCTGCTGCTTCTCGGTGTGTTGAGTCTTTCCCATGATTGTTGTGTCTCCTTCAACGTACTTCTTTAGCAAAGATGTGATGCAATAATTCTGTCCTTACATCACCTGGGGACAATATGATTCATTAAGTACGCAAATGTTGCACACACACGCACACACATTTGCTATGGCGTTGAATGCATACAACATGTTGTTATGCATTTAACAGTCTTGGCCCGGCTTACATACTCATCCACGTTTGGACTGGCACACAAACAAACTGAAGCACACACACATGCGCGCACACACACACACACACACAGACATGCATACACGTGTTTGTGTGTAAACACTCTTGAGAGACTCTGGAGGAAAGACGGAGAAGAATCAGCAGAGGACGGAGACAAGTTGCATTTATCTTCTGCATGCTATGCTGCAGCGTGTGTGTGTATGTGTGTGTGTGGGTGTGTTAGTCCCCTTGGATGAGCACTCACGGCTGAGGATGCAGCTGGGAGCATGAGTTCTGACCGAGAGGAGTATGACATGGTCTGTCAGAGAGCTGTGACCCTAATTGTTGACCTTTGCCTGCACAACAGCACATTGTTGGATCAGGACACCTGTCAGGATTTCCTCTTCCTGCTGTCTGGCCAAAGCTCTGACCGCAAAGATCCGGGTAAGGACTATAATTAACTCCTGATCTATAGTGAGTGTAAAGCAGTAGCTTGTCTGGTGTGCTGTGTGAGTCTCCATGCTCAGTGTGTTTTAAGGAGAGAGCTAATTTTAAAGGATTCTCTGTAGTAGTGCTTTATTTGTATGTGCATGCCAAAGATAGCTACAGTCTGCCTTCTTGCTGTTTAGCATGTGGTTTTGATTCTTTTTCTTTGATATTATTCCTTTTCTTTTATGTTGATCACTTGCACCATTACATATGGTTGCTCGGACAGGACTTCGATTGAGCGTTGTAAGCCATTTATACAGTTTTGGTGAAAACAGGGCAAAACAAACTCACAATGACTCCCCAGTTTGCCCCAGAGAAAACAGCCTCTATACCGTTAATAGATAAGCCTCAAGTCTGACTAATGCCAGCTGATGTTGTCTTGACCACTCAAGCTTAGAATGACAAGAGACGAGAAACAAACAAACCTTATCAGAAATGCATGCGTGTACAACGCCTGGGTGAATAAACAAATACGACCACGCTAGTGCAAGAGCAGTCGCGTTATGTGTTTAATCCGTTCTGCAAAGTTTCAACCTCCTGAATTGGATTTATGACTTATTCATGAGGGATGATTTACACATCTGTTGCAGCCTCGTGCATCTGTTGCTTTGGCACTTGCAGTGGGCTTCACCCCCTTTTAAAGGAATAATCCCTCTTTTCAAGTGCTTAGCTAATGTAGCAGCTCTACTACCGGCTCTGGAAGACTTAGTGTGTTTTGAGTCCCTGTTTTGTGAAGTCTAGTTTTGAGAGTGCACCGTTCAGTAAAGCAAATACTGGTTGAATTGTCTACAAAAGCAGAGGAAACTTGTGAATTTTGTGTTTCAATGCAGATTTCACTATACGATACATGAAAAAAGGGTGTTTAAAACATTGTAGCATGGCAGATTAAGAAAGGCAGGCTTCAGCTTCGCTCACAGCGTACAGATATTTAGACAGCACAGCTTAAGCATAAAACATGTTCTGTAAACAATGTGAAGAATGACACTATTTTTATGTGAATGCAAGAAAATCTGTGTCTGAATGAAACAGGCATAAAACCTAACCCCATGCAGTAAAGCTGGATTTATGATATAAAGACATCAGTACATCAGTTTAAATATATCAGGACATGATTTCATACTGATTATGAAATCTGTTGCATATGTGATATCTATATCCAAATTCCTAAATTGTTTTGCTAATCCATTTCATTTTGTATTTCATTTTCCAACCAAAGTGCTGAGCTTTGAGCACTGATTTGAGCTCTTATATCTGACAGGGTCTTTAGCTCTGTCAGCAGGTGCACAGAAAGGAGAAAAATACCATTTATGGCTGCTTTTTTTTTTTTTTTTTTTAAAGGATGGGTCCCTGTTGTTCACAGAGTGCATGTCACACCAATTCTGACCAAATCCACTGTCACCTCACATCATCCTCAGTGGAGGAATTGAACGTACATCACAGTGCCACTGGCATCCACTACTGAGCTGTGGGGACATTAAATGCCATTGCATGTTATGTAGCCATTGAAGTAAATTATTTCTGCCACATGGAAGCTAAAGACAAGCTGCTTCTCATAATGTTGGAGGATGTGTAGGTTGGGGGATGGATGGAACGTCTCTTTGTATATATTTTCTGTGCTACAATGCATAGATCCTGCAGAGAGCAATATGTGGCTGTGTTCAACAAACAAACATCTTATGCACGGTGGAGACTGAAATAAAAGGGTTTTTACATATCAAAAAAAGAGCTATGCAATGCCAAAATGCTATTTGTGATCATACATCAATCAATCAATCTTTATTTGTATAGCGCCAAATCACAACAAAGTCCTCTCAAGGCACTTTACACATAGAGCAGGTTCTAAACCGTACTCTTTAGGTTTTAATTTTAAAGAGACCCAACATTATTTGTTAAAATGGCTATAATCTACAGTTTTATACTTACATGTCAATGTCTAATTGCATTACATGTTGTCTAATGTCAACATGTAATGTGCAGCGCTGGGCATTGCATTTTAATATGTTACAATAACTATTACTTTTTTAAATTCAGCAATTACATTACAGCTACTAATCCCAGTAATACACCAATACTTTGATGATTTGGGGGTCGACTTTTTTGACATATCCCCGCTAATTTGATGAAGGGTTGATATCAGTTTGGTTTCTGTGAGTTCAGTGGACAGACTGGTACATGCTAGCCTGGTGTGAGACCTGGAGGAGGTGGGAACACTAGAGGAGACGGGACTTCATGCAGTCAGAGGGGCTAATGTTGAGTTAGCTGTTGATGGTCAGTAAATACCTCCAGACTGTAGACTGGCTGCTTGTTAAACCACAACTCTTTTTCTTTTTATACACCTGTTAAATAAACAGGAGATGTAGCATGCAGGTGTGGACGCTGATAAGACCCTTGTATATTACTAGTAGTAGTAGCTTAATTGTCATTATATTGAGGGTCAGAGAACAATATAATGAAATAATAGTATATATTACACTATACCTTATACATTTTAATTTTATGTCAATATCGCCTCTGAAAATATAGTCAATATTGTGATATGCACCCTATATAACTGTAATTTTAAAAAATGAAAAACCATTTTTAAAAGTCATATCATTATAGTGTGGTGGTAAATTTCACAGCCCAGCATGTAAAATGCAAGTGATTACATGTTTCAAATAACATGCTCAACCCTGGTAATGTGAGAGGACGCCCCCTCGTTATGATGAATCTCTGCAGCTTTAGTTGGTATTAGACCAGAATTATCTCTGCATTAAAAAACACAACCCCCTCTCAAATTTGGGTCAGTGTAATGACTCAGCTGAGATGCCACTGCAGAGAGAAAAAAAAGTATTTTCATTTCATTTCCTGTAAATTCTTTAGCACAAAAGTCTCCCGTTATTTAGTCATTTAAAGCTTTTAATTTAAAGCAGTTTAGTAGGAGAGGTTGATTTTGCATCAGCGGTAACTCAACACAGCTCTGATACAGATGACCCTCTGCAGGCTTCCCTAAAACCGGCCAATCAGAACATAAAGAGACAGGAGCTAGAACGGGCTGTTTGAGACAGAGGCTGAACTGTGGGGCTGTATAAATAGTCAATATAGGGCTAAAGAAGGAGTTTTTTTTAAATTGTAAATCATGCAAAGAAAGACAATGGAGCCCCAGATCAATAATATAAACTTGAAAATATGCGTATGTCCCATTTAAATGTCAGCAAACAGAGCACGCTCTCTGCTGAAACTATCCATTAGCCGCTCCGTTGCTCCCAAAACGTTCATTCTTACATTTAGATGTTATGTTTATTTTCCTTCTTCATCTCTCTCTATCAAGCTTTTAGGGTGATTCAAGAACATAAAAATGTTTCACTTTCATTTTTGCCTCATTTTCTCTTGTGTTTCAGTGCACATTAGGCTTGTGAACATAGAGCTGTTTGAATATATCTGCACCTATCAGGCTCACAGCGGAAGAGACATTTAAACAGAGCGAATTTCCCTCCGATCTCGCCCACCGTTGACTGAGTTTTCCCTCACTAGTTTCAAATCGATTATGATAAAATAAGAATGACCAATTAGAAAGCCTGGGACTTCGATTCCCCCTGCTCCGATGTGGCTGAGAGATAATAACCCCATTGTCTTTATTGACCAATTTGTTGAATCTTGAGATGGTTGATTGTGTTCCAATCAAAGCTGAGGTTGTAACAGCACGAGATCCAACTGCTCTGCTTGTGAAAGACAACACAAGATTTTTTTTCAGGCTAGATAAACGAGAGCTCGGGTCAGCGTCTCACACTCTGCTGAGCGAACGTTTCCCACTGATCAGCTGCTTACTTCAGAAATTGATGTTTACTTCAGGGCATTGATACAGGTTACAAAACATCCCTTAAGCCTGAATGACCACCTTCCTCCTCCTGCTTCATGCTCATTACCAATTCCACTTTCATTATCAGCTGCAGCTTCAGGTGTGTGGGCTTGAATTGACAAGGCTTATTTTTGATCACATTATTTCTCACACACCCATCTCATCTCCAGGTTTATTAAGCAAGACCTTGGCTGGCAGAGGACATTAGCATCAACGGATCATTCATTTAGCTCCCCCGCTGGTCTGCTCCTCTCTCTATCTGTGGTATTTGCAAGCATGGATGCTGCATTGCAGGTTGAATCCGAAAAACAAAAAAAACAAGAACATCAAATTAACTGCACTGTGGAGATTAGAACCCCCAGCTGAACCAATGTGCCTTTCAATAATTCATACCCACTGTCTACTGTCTTGGTATTTTATTGATACAACATTTCACTGTAGACCACAAAAGAACACTGGAGACAAGGTCTGTTCCTGTTGAGGGAGATAACACGCCAAAAAATGTCTTTCTCAGCTGTCATGAAAAGACCAAACGTCAGTCCTCAAAGTCCTGTGTAATTATTGCTGTAATCATTTGAATAATGAAACACTTTTTTTTGGGGTGTTTTTTATTATATTTTGTAAAAGCACACACTCAAATAAGCTGGGCAGAGAAATAAATCCAAGATCCAGCTTTAGGAAGGTTTATGTGGTAGGTATAAAGATTACCTAAAGTAAGGGTGTTTTTGATGTCACTAGGGGTTAAAATCAAACAGATATGCCAGAGTAGGGTCAGTGATCCAGTTCAGTAGGAGGAGGAAATAATGACCGGCCAAGTGGAACACATTTTTCATTAAAATTAATGCGCTAAAGACAAAAGTCAAAGAGCGGCTTGAATACCAATCAGCTCCTCTATAAGCAGTCTGTGAACAGCATTATAATCTGTCTTTCTCTCAGGGCTTCTCTGGTGATTCCTCCCTACACATTTTAATTGTGATGCTCAATGGCGACTGGGATGTCCCTGAAGGTGCTAATTTCGAGTGATGTTATCTGCTCCTCAGCTTGAACAGCTGTGGTGCTATCCCGAATGTGAATCCATTTCCATTAATAAATAATAAATAATAGAAATCCTTCTTCCTGGATTAAATAGTGCAGACGACCACAGTGCTTTGTATGATTTGTTACTGACTCAGAGAACAGTGTTTCCTTGCTTGGTTGTCTCCTACAAAATGCATCAGTGTCATTAATGTTATTTAGGTTGAGTAATGTAGAAACCTGCTGTGTTTCACCCAGGCCAGTGCACTTGGGCATGGCCTATGCTTGGCTATTGAGCAGTAACATTGGCTTATTGATTAAGGAATCAGGCCCCAAGCAAGCACAGCGATGAGAGCCTCACAGGTCGAGGATAGACACAACAGAGCATGAGATTCCTTTTTTCTTTTCGCCCATCCATCTATCTCACCGAAGCATAACATTACAACGTATAACAATTGAGTGTTAATTGATCATTTGCTTATTCTCACCACCCTTAGTTACTATTGCTATCCCTGTCAAGCTTTCCATTAGCAAAGCAGCATGTAATTCAGTTTACATTGAAAACGGTGGCGGATTAACAACTCGAAGAAAACGTTTCAGGCTCATTTTTTCAGTCATCCATCTCGCACACGTCTGATGGAACAGATGCTGTTCTATTTTAATCAATACGGCTATCTATACTGGCTGTGTAGCAACTCGTGTTACATTCACGCTTCATACATATAACCATGACCTGATGTGTGCACGTTCCCAATTTACACATGTAACTACAGTGATTGTGTATCTTTATTGAGCTGCGAGCGCTGCCAAACCAGACTGAGCTGCTGCTATAGACAATGTTATGAGAAAAACAAACAAAAGTGAGCTTCTTATTTGTACCTGGAGACTATCTAGTTTTTTCAGCTGAAATGAAAACTGTCTCTGGTAGATTTAATAATAATTAAGCTAATGTAAGGTCTCCATGAACTGGCTGAAAATGCTGTTTCTGGCTGACTTTCTTTTTTTTTTAAATTGCTTTTTTTGGGGCTTTTCTGCCTTTATTGGACAGTTGGTGGCAGGGAGGAAACAAGGGGAGAGAAAGAAATGGGTTTGACATGCAACAAAGGTCCCTTGCCTGACTTGAACCAGGGACGTTGCGGGTACACGGCATGCCCTGTAACCACTTGGCTACGAGGACGCTCCTCTGGCTGACATTTTAATGTTTCCAGCTGACATAAACAAGAACCCTGTAAAAGGGGGACTTAAATATACACTATATATATGCTTGATGATCTACTATGGTTGATAACGAGTTCGGTTGGGGTTGCTGGAGTGGAAACTTCCCTAAATTCAATAGAGAGCAGGACAGAGCAGCTAATGTTAGGCTAATCTGTAACAGCATCAAAGACCAGCTGCCACATGGTGAATTTGCTAGTACGAGCTGAGCTTTTAACCTTTATAACCACCCAGCAAGTATTAAATGCTCTTTGGTTTTGATATCCGCGTTGGGTTTATACTGAGGTATGCTAGTTAGATGAACATGATTGTGTGTTTTGCAGTTTACATTAGAGCATACAAACACATTTTACTCAATTCTTTACACCTTTTCTCTTTGTGGTTTTTTTTGGGTCTGGAAAGGCTAAAAAAAGAGACACCATCCTCCACAGAGTATCGCTTTTACACACAGCCCCACATGCACACTTCTTCAGCATGTGGGAAAATCCAAAGCTTGACAGGCCTGCCGTGCCTCGTTATGGTAGCTAGGCTGTGATTGGACAATCATGGTGCGGGGGCACAGGATTTGCTAGCAGTCAATTGCACATTTCTATACTGTGTTTTGGGATGGCTTAATTGCGGGGGATAGAAGCTGAGAAGGAGAAAAGGATGTGTTTCTTAGTCTTGTTTTACCTCATTTGACTTCCTTGCATCACTGTCAAGCCCTTTTCATACCTCTCATTTCTAACGAGGCCCCCTGTACCTCCTCTGTCTCTGAGTTTCGATGGCTGGTTCGTTGAGTTGTCTGTCACAGTAAAAAGCTTTCGGCCTCTGGGACCGACACTTCTGTCACGCTCACAAGGTTGACGGTGTAGAATCAGACATGGGGCCTGCACACTTCATCACACAAATGAATGTGCAGTCTTGGAGGATAATATAGAAACGCTGCATTGTTCCTGCAAAGAACAAAACCAGGACTGAGATCTGTGAGGATATAATTAACTGTGGCTTAGACCTGACACTGTTGAGACATTTGTGTAATTTAGTGTATTAATATCTTGTTATATCCTGAGGAGCTCAGTGTTTCTAAGACAGACAATTACACTGTTATACCAGTCAGTTTTCTTACAGTTGTGTCACACTATTGTGCAGCTTGGAGCTCTTCAGATGTTGGTGTAATCTCAATATTACCACTTCAGTAGAAATTTCTGCTTTTTAACCAACTTTGTTTCCTCTTTGCAACTTTGATCATTAAAACTTTGTCCAGAAACAGAAGGAAAAGACACGTTTTATTGATGTTATTACAATTACTACTGATCACCAATGTAATAACAAAATTATCTTTTTAAAACGAGAACTTTAATCATCTTAATGATCATTTCACTAATTTAATCATAAAATAATTTCTCCGCGTCTGCTGTCTACTGTTTAACATATTCTTCATGATCTTTATACATCAGTGGTGTTTTCACAGCTTGTGGTGCTGGCAAGTGGAAAGAAATCAATTGATGCTCATTTAAAAAACAAACTGTATTTACAAGGTAATTAACTGATAAATATTACAATCATTATTTTATTTTTTTTTACCTCATCTGTTACAAAAATCTTACAAAGATCATTTTTTAAAATATTTGTGGTGCTTTAAGTTTAAATTTAAAAAAGGTAAACATCTCTCCTCTACAATCTAATACAATCCAGCACACATACAGGACTACAATAAATTAATCTAATTGTATTCAGTTTGTGTTCAGACAAGAGATGAGAGGTTCAACTCTTTTTTACTCACTTGAGTTTTTATGAGTCTCTAAAGAGAGTTGGCTTTTGAAGTCAGAGCCTGGGGAGTCCTCCGACGGTGAACGGACACTCATCTACTAATTACAGCCTGCAACTCCAACTAGTACAAATAAATAAATATTATGAAATATTTTCTTTGAGGTGAAAATCATTTGTGGGTAGCCTTTGGTCTCTGGGGAAGTCTGAATTACTTCACTTCACACTCATGCACACGTATATGTATTCAGGGCGTGGTGAGTCTACTAATCAGAAATTACAGATGGTTGAATTTCATGATTAATCAGAATCGAGTGGTAGAAAAGCACGAAAAAAGGACAAATTACAATTCATGGATGTTCACCGACTGTGACGTGGAAGTTGCGGGTGAGTGAGTGATTAGTGCAACCTGAGTTAGAGAGACCTTCAGCTCCGAGCAGGAAGAGCGACGACTGAATTGAAACAAGCACCAAAGTGAATTTAGCCCTGTGAGAAAATCTCAGGGCTAGGAGTTGGCTGGGTTAATACAGTAATTAACTTGATGCATTTCCATAAATACCCTTAATGTAAGAGTTGCACAATAGTTTGTTTCAAATGATTTGTTCATGACCTGCACATCGCTAATGTCAGAGGTGTTGATTAAACCTTGTTGTCTTTTTGACAGCTCTTGTATGTGGTGCTGTATTATACTGAAAGGTTTTTGTAATAATTTGTCCACTGTGAACTTCTTAAGCTTTTTCTCAGAAAGGGCTTGTTTGTCAAAATAATCGAAACTGTTAAGTATTTTAATGAAAATGTTTTATCCTCTGTCATACAACTGAAAGGATCCATCCCACAGGATTACATTGTGCATAAGAATATCACATATTGCTGTTAGAGCTGGGTATCGGTACTTGACACCTTTAAAGGTGTCGACTGAAATAAATCGATACCAAGTAGTATTAAATTATCTCCTGTCAAACGGTACCTGCAATCGATCCTTTTTGCACCCAGAGCTAGAAAATATGACTATTTGTATGGACTTGCTCACAGCCAATCAACAGCAAGCGTTCTTCGATTTACTGCAACGTGTGATTGGCCCACTGCCACAGCAGCTACAACCCGTCTGTGGTGTTGAAGTCGTGGTGAATTTGAGTTAGCGTGTTTAGCAGTTCAGCAGCTGAGATGCCACCTAAACGCTCTAAAGTGTGTCTACACTATGTATGTGTATCCAAATGAAGTTTGTTCCAGTCCTCTGAAATGATGCGAACGCGGAAGTAACTTAAAACTGCATTCTATCAAAAGGCCACCAGGGGGCGACCATTTTGGTGTCAAAAGGACTTCCGTCTCTATACAAGTCAATGGAGAATTCACCAACTTCTCACTTGATTTATAACCTCAGTAAACGTTTTCAAAATGTGTTTATGGTCTCAATCGCTAGTTTAAAGCCTTCTTCAATGCAGTATGATGTTCATTTGTGAAATTTTGGCCTCCCTGATTTTATATTTGACGATAAAGCAGGGTATGCATTAGGGCGTGGCTACATCGTGATTGACAGGTTGATTTGTTCACAGGTTCAGGAGGGCGCCTCTTGCTCCTCCTGATGCCCATGACATCTTCAAGATGGCGCTGCCCAGATCCAAAACTATTCGCTTCCAAGCAGCAGTCCACAAACCAAATGGGTAACTTCACGGATGTTACGTCCATTTTATATACAGTCTATGCTCTTGAGTCAGCATCAGTTGGGGCTGAAGACTACAAGTCTGAAAAAAATTAAAATTTGAGTTGTGTGTGGAGATAGAAAGAAGCGACCTCTGCAACCCGCTCCTCATTTCTGCTTGAGGCAATGTTAGCAACTACAAGAATAACACACCTGAATCTGTGCAGTCCAGTTAATCAAGTGAAGTTGTACGGTGGGTAACCTAGGTTTTGTCAAGATTTTGACAAGGAAGACGCATGCATGGAATAAAAAAGATATTAATGAGATGTTAATGCTCATGTGTTGTCAATAGAGACAGAGTACAATTAAGTCCCGCCCACCCTGGAGGGGAAAACAATTCATCACTCTCCACTGACTTTGTATAGTGTGAAGGTGCCTCTTTGTCACTTCTGTCTGCTAGAACAACAGCAAAATGTCAACAGCTGCTATGTGGTGGGACACACTGCCACACATGGACAGCCTGCAGCTCAAAAACCTCAAAAATGACACGTATACCTGAACTCGCTGGAACTCACAGAGAACAGGCATGAAAGTAAAAACCAAGCGGCTGTTGAATTAAAATGTATGCAGCCTGAATGGGAAATTATTGCATGTATAAAGGTATAATTTCCAAATTTTAAACCGTATTTGCCATATCATTGCCTGTGAAAAGTGTCATGCCAACCTGTTATGTGGTTGAGTTTGCTACAGTTGTGCTATCTCAACGTGGACAGGATGTAAGCCCTTGCATTCATGTACTGCAACTAAATTTAACGGGTTTCAGCACATGCTAAGAACTACTTTTTCCTCTTTGGCAGACTTTGAGTGATAAAATAACGCTTTGACATGCTCAAATCTAATGCTTTAACCAGCTAGTGGCTACAGGCCTTTTGATAGTGTTTTAGTCCTTGGTTGCATTTTATGGTGCCAATTGTTTTCGCCTCTCGTTGCACTCGGTCTCTATAATCTTTTGAGTGCTACAGCTTTTTCCATTATTTTTAACAACATCCTTTTTCTTAGATCATGATAAAAGAAGGGCAATATAAAACATGGCATTTAATTTTGACTTTATGTCATAACTCACTGAATGATTAATGACAAGTCCAGTCCTGTGCCTTAATACTGTTTTAACATAATGTTGATCCAGTTTCCGGACTTTGCTGTGGCTTTTTGTTGTCAGTTGTGACTAGCTAGCTCGTATCTTCATGAATTGGTTGAAAACGCAGTCTCTGGCTGATTTCCTAACCTCAGCTAATGCCAGTTTTTATTTTCATCAAACCATATGTTCTGTTATATCTAAATATAGACATGCACATATATCCTAGTGACTCATTGCAGTAGTGTTGTTATTCTCACAAGTGTCTCCTTTGACCACAAGAACTCCACTCAGGAGTGGTGTGAGATGTGTTGTATCTGTTGCCTGTAGGAGAAAGAGGTGAGATGTTTTTTCTTCTAATACTGTAACCTAACCTGACGTGCCAAATGGTTTGTTACAGAGAATTAATCTGAGAAATCGTCCTTGAAAACTGTTTTAAAAAGGGTGGGCACTTTCATAAAAATACTTGCCAGGTGATTGGATGAACCATCTGTCCAATAGCGCTGTCACCACATCTAAACCACGCCCGTAACTGCTAGTAGTTCCTCATAGGACGCTGATTGGTCCGTACCACTGCGGTTTGGCCATGAGGACACAACTCGAAGCCTGACAAGACTGATTCTTGCGTGATCTCGTGATTCCAGCTGCCTTGCAAGGTTAAGTTGTAACAACCCACAGGCTATGACAACATAATGAGGAGGAGGAGGTCCACTATATTAAAACTTTACTCACTAATAAGACAAGGATGTTGCTCGCATGAAAGGCTAAATTAAATACAAATACCAATGCTTAAGGGACAAACTAAGGGTGTAATATGTATGCAGCATTGCAGTTCCTCAACAGTGACTGAATACTGCTGCTATCTATTATGACACTGATTAAAGATGACTACATGTTTTTCTTCATTTATTTTAAGGTTCAGCCAAAGGGGAAGAGCACCGATGTATGTATTTGTATAATAGACTATCTTATCAACTGTGTGCACTGTATCTTTTTTGTAATCTTTTGTGTGTATATACCCAGTGTTCCTGAGCTGCCAGAAAACGTGTTGGTCACAGTACCTAGAACATATGGTGCCTTAGGCCCTGCATCAGTTCAGACTGTATCATTCCCATTTCCTGGAATCTCTGCTGCTTCCTATATTTTGTGTTTTCACTTATACTGCCATTAACAATCCCCTCAGGAAACATGACCCACAAGAAGTACAATCAGGGAGAGGGGAGGGGAGGACAAATTGAATAACAATCTCATGACAAAAGACTTGGAGGCATAGAGAAGTATACCTATGTCTGTCTGTGTGTGTGTGTGTGTGTGTGTGTGTGTGTGTGTGTGTGTGTGTGTGTGTGTGTGTGCGTGTGTGTGTGTGTGTGTGCGTGCGTGCACTCATGTAGATTTGTGTGTGCATGTGAATAGGTGTGTTTATGTGTGTGTAAGTAAGGTTGTGCAGTTGGCAGAGCACGAGGCTTTTGAACAACGGAGTGATCATGTTTCATTACGACTAAAGACAGAATTAGATTTTTAGATCCTTCTTTGGGCAGAATGGGAAAATAGAGGTGCAATTTGAGGTTTGTTGTGACATTTCATCCTCTGATTATATTAGCGCCCTCTGCAAAACAGGCAATGCCCGGTCTGAAATGATGTTACCTAAGCTGACAAGAATTGATGGAATGACCTTACAAGCTTGTCCACCGGCGGAAAATTGCTCTGTGGTTTCACTGTGAAACATTGGGAGATTTGAAAACACAGTCATGTATTCCTGTTGCATTTTTATCACTTCTGTTACATCACTGTAAAAAATATTAGACACACACACAAACACATACACACAGGAGATCATATTAGGAAAGAGTTCTTGGAAAAACGTCTAAAAATTACATAGAAATGCAAAATACAGTAGAATACACTGTTGATTGAATTTTTGACACATAGCCAGTCAACAAGCAGTTGTAATCACACACACACACTCTCTCTCTCTCTCTCTGGGGCCGTGATCCATTATTCATTACCACATGCATCCGTTCATGTTGCATATTTCATTTATCTGTTAGACGCAGTAATAAATATCCAGCTACAGATTGTGTTCTACGACTAAATTACTTTAAATTCATTAATTCTGAGGCAGAGGTTTGAGTTTTTGCCCAGAAAACAATGTGATAAGAAATGTTTGGAAAGATGCAAAAAGTAAAAGTGGAACTTTTTAGAAACATCTAAATAAATGTGAACAGATTCGCTTTGCTTTAATGCCCCATGTCTACTGTGAAAGGTGACAGTATATTGTCATAACTCTGCTGAAAACTTGCTAAATAAAACAAGTTTATATAAAGTTAAACTAAATCCTTAAAATAAATTAAGTGTGCAGCATTAATCAGCAGTTATCACTTTATTTTAGTTCTTTAAATTCCAAATAATGTCCTAGAAAATTTCCTGGAGAGTACTCTGACACATGGTAGTAATTATAGGGGGGAGAAAACAGAGCCAGCGTTCAATAGCCACACACATAATTTACAATAAATTACCAGCTTTAACAATAGTGCAATCCAGTGTTTGCTATTCAGTGCACAGCCAGTCATCTGAACATGAAAAAAATACAATCTGCCTACAGGCTAGGATAATATGCAATGTAAAATGTCTAAGCATTAATAAATAAATGAGGTTACTTGGGTTAAACTGACTTTTAACTATTTATCTCAACTATACCAACTTTTCCAGAACTTTTAACTATTTTTCCTAAAGCCATTACTAATTAACAATTTTCTTTCCAGGAAACTTTCAGAAATTATCAGGAAATAATGAATCTGTAAAAAGAAATAGAGTGTGAAAATCCGCAATTTAATTATTGACTTTTAATTGTTTTGAAAACTAGGAAAAACAGCTGATTTGCATGTGGATAGATGGGAGATTATGATGATAATATTAATCATTTTCACTAATATGGCAATTAGGTGTAACTGTTGGCATATCAGTGTTGTAATGTCTGCGATTAATTGTTACTCGCGTGTCATTAACATTACAACAGGTGAAATGTGTCGAGAGAGGAACAGAAATGAGTCACCCCAATTTACATGTTATCAGGGATGACCTCGGGGGGGTCACTTATGGAAATCTCACTATGTAAATAAGTTTTGCAGATGGTAATTCCTCCCTTGGCTGGTAGATCATAGCCCCCTGCTTGACAAGCTAATCCCCAACCAGGCGTGTAATTAAGAACAGAGTTGGGTATGCTGGGAATGCGATACATGCGTGTGACATGACAGTGAAGCATCGGTCTGTGCCATCGGTGTGGTAACTAATCACCTGTCACTGTTACTCATCAAACACCCTCCCTAATGCATTCGATCAGCCAGGTTTAGAAGAAGACAGGAGAGGGGAAAGCATTACTAAGTGATGAACAGAGGTGAATTTTACCTCAGACAGAAATGTGCACATGATTTCACTGCATAACACTAAGAAATGTGTTTCAAAATTCTGAGCTACTGCTGGAGGGAATCACCGAGCTTTGGAGCTTCAAGCACAAGCCACCCTTTACAATGTTGGACCTGTATCATATCACTGCATTACCATACCATAATCCCATCATTACAGCAGACATGGTACACATACCTGAGGGTCTGTTACTGAGAACCTGATCAGAAGTGCTCTTGCTGTGTGCTTTTAAAAAAAAAAAAAATAGGATGAACTTCTCCTCTAGCTGTCTCTTAAGGCTGATGAAACCACAGCCATGTCGAATGAAATAATATTAAATAAAACTTGTGACCCCAAGGGTACCAGATATGTGGTGCTTTTTGGCAAACTTTTTATTTTCATATATATATATTCTCTTTATATTTGAAGGGTTAATCTGCAAAAGCCGACAAAAACCTATCATACCATGAATGGACCAACACCTGTTTGATTGATAATCCCCGGAGAAACACACACAAATATACTCCCTGGAGTGCAAACACAAAAGAACATGATTCACCGAAATCATGATTTTCAGCTTGTGCACTCCATGGAGTATCAATCAAACAGGTGTTTGTTTGTTTGTTTCATTTTTATCTGATGATCAGATAGATAATAACTACAATTTCATTCGCTCAAATACAGACATGCTACCGATATAAAATAATCCCAAGTATATATTTTATGTACAATTAACCTAAAATACTATATATGTTGAAAATATGGTTGTGTTTTATTTATGTTTGTATATGTTGTGTTCATTATTGGTCAAAGATGTCATAAGAGACTATAAGCATTATGACAACCCTCTCGGGAAAAACTCCTAATCCTCCCCCTGCAGGAGTCTGGCAGGCGGAGGATCAGGTGGATTCAGCTGGTTAGAAGTCAGATGCTCGTCCTCTCTACTCTGGCTTCCACCATGTCTGGTTTTAGTTGTGTTTAATTCATTCATCTTTAAGTTATGTGCAATAAATCTATATTTAGTTACAACTCATGCATTGCATCCCCTCCTTTGTCCAGCTTTGAGGCAGTTTGTGACAGTTATTACGTTGAAAGCGGCTTTACATTTTCACAATACAAAAAGATTTATTTTCGCCCTGGTATTTGAATATGATTGCATGCATATGGTCTACATAGATAAACATAACAAATACAGATGTTTCCACACAGATGCACTGCATGGTACAATTAAGCAATTAACATCTAATGATGCTCTGTGGCACGCATAAAAATACTGAGCAGGCCTGTTTGATTCTGATTTAGTATTAAGATGGCAAGAGGGAAAAGATGTAAGTGACTTTAAAAGAGGGTTCATTGTCGGGGCACGAATGGCAGGAGCTTCAGTCACAAAGACTGCTCATCTGTATGGTGCTTCAATAGGAACAGTGACTAAAGTGACATCTGAATTTGGATCTACGGGAAAGGCATCATTAAACACCACTGGGAGGTTTTGGACTGAGGTGCAAGACAGCACTTTCCACCATCATCAAAACACCAAATGAGGATAGTTCCGGTCTGCGCGAGCATGGAGTAGACGCATTTACTTCACGCTCCCACCCACTTTATAATTAAATAAAACAAACCTTAAACTTAGCCCCTTTTTCACAACATTACGATCAATAAACAATTTCTATTACCTTTTTACGACCGACTTCACGAGAAGATGTCCTCAAAGAACTTCAGAAATACCAAAAAGGACGAAAATACCACCAAAGACAACGCGGGTGCTAGCCGCTTTGATATGGATGCCATAGCCGCCATGCTAGAAAAACACAGAGCAGCCCTTTCGACCGACTTCAAATCTGCGTTCTCAGCCCTCGAGTCAAAGCTAGATGCAATTCAAGCTAAAGTAGAGGACCAGGATAGACGAGTGCTTTCCCTTGAGTCCAATGCCAATGCAGTCAGCGACAGCATCACAGCTCTGGAGACTACCTGTTCAGCGCTAGCCGACGCCAATGCTAAGCTACAGGCTAAACTCTTGGACTTGGAGGGACGCAGCAGAAGGAACAACATACGTATTATTGGCCTACCTGAGTCTGTTGAGGGCACCCGCTCCACTGAATTCTTCGCTGGGCTCCTGGTCGAGGTACTGGGTGATCAAGTCCTTACTTCAACACCTGAATTAGACCGTGCTCATCGTGCCCTCACTGCCAAGCCAAGCCCAGGGGGAAAGCCTCGATCAGTCATCATCTGCTTTCACAAGTTCCAAACTCGAGACCTGGTCGTACGTGAATCCCGCAAATTGAGGGGTAAACTCCAATATCGCGGCGACCCAATACACATCTTTGAGGATTACAGTCCCGACGTGTTGGACCAGCGATCTGAATATCGGGACGTCATGAAAGAGCTATACAACCTTGGCCTCAAACCTGCTTTGCACTACCCAGCTAAGCTGTTCGTCACGCCTAAAAACGGAGGCAAGAAACGGCTTTTCTCAGTCAAAGAGGCTCATGACTTCGTATCTACACACCGCAATCTACAGCCAAAGGAGTAGGGATACTCCGCACACAGAAGACGTTCTTCAGGAGACTTTTACAGCCTTTGGGCTCTGCAGCCGAGCAGTGCCGGGAAACCAATGTGCCGTGAGTTTGACATTGAAATGGACAGTGGTTTGGTTTTGTAGGCTGGGCGGCTAGTTACCAGTTCTTAAGCTAAACGGATTTTATCTTCTTCTCGTAAGACGTTGATTAGACAATATTTTGTCACAACGAGTATGGCCAGCTAATCTTAATCTGGCGTTAACTTTGATCTGGCTTTTGCCGTAATTGTAGCCAATATGCTATGTGTTACTGTTGGAAAAATATGTTTTCTTTTTTTTCTCTAATGGGCTTCTATTCATTATTCTCTTGCATAGACCAACTTTACACTGTTGCTTGGTATATAGCTTGCCGCGTGGGCTATGCTCTGTGTATAAATGTATTGTTTATTATAAATTGTTTATTGGTAATTTTATGATAAGAATGGGGGCAGACTTTATAGTTCGGTGGGCTGTGAGTTCGAGACAGGTGAGCCCAAGAGATGTCTCCCATTAGTTGGAGCTGCCCCTTGGGTAGTCTCCGGGCTAGGGATGGGAGGGGGGTGGGTCATTGTTTATGGTTTTCATTTTCTTTTTCTTTTTCTTTGCCAGCCGACATAAGTTATCTCCTCAGTTTTCTTTGTGACAGTGATGATCTACTTTGCTTTACAAAAATAGATAATGACACATAACACCTATGCAACTCAAGTGCATGGAAGGGGCTACAAGTTAGTTAGCTGGAATGTAAGGGGCCTTGGTCATATTATGAAACGTGCTAAGGTATTTACTCATTTGAAATCCCTGTCTGCAGATATCATGTTTCTCCAGGAAACACACATCAAGCACACTGCTAAAGGTAAACTTAGGGTCAGTTGGGTGGACCAATTATATGAATCAAATTTCACTGCTAAAGCGAGGGGGGTGGCAATTCTAATTAGGAAAAATATCCCTTTTATAAAGTCCTCTACAATTAACGATCCCAATGGCAGATTTTTAATAGTGACTGGTACCTTGAACTCTGTCCCAACAACATTAGTTAATCTATATGCGCCTAATTTTGACAATCCTGACTTTTTTCAGAAGGTCTTCGACATGATTCCAGACCTCTCCAATACTAATGTTATAATTGGGGGGGACTTTAATTGTGTCCTGGACCCCCTTCTGGACAAGCAGTCTTCCAAATCCCTCCAAAAGTCGAACTCTTGCATTCGCCTGAACACTCTGTCTGATAACTTCAACCTAGTTGATATATGGAGGCTCAAGTGTCCAACTGCAAGAGACTATTCCTTTTTTTCTCCAGTACACAAGTCATACTCCCGCATTGATTATTTTTTGGTTGATTCTAAATTGCTATCAACAGTGGAAACAGTGACGTACCACCCTATTGTAATATCAGACCATGCTCCTTTGTCCATGGTACTGAAAATAGGGGAGGTTGCAGGTCGTACTCAATGGCGCTTTGATCCCACACTGCTTTCTGATGAACAGTTCACTGACTTTCTCCAAGAACAGATCTCACACTTTATCACAGATAATGACACAGGCGATGTCAGTGACTCCACCCTGTGGGAGGCACTGAAGGCTGTCATCAGGGGACATATCATAGCGTATGTCTCTAGAAAAAGGAAGGCGGAAGGCAGTAGACTGAAAGATATAGAGCGGGACCTATCTGCTCAAGAAGATTTATATAAGAAAACCCCTGAAGACGCCACTCTTGAAACAATCACAAACTTAAAATATGAATATAATACCATCCTCTCCCAAAGAGTTGGCTCATTGCTGGTTAAAACGCAACAAAAATACTTTGAGCTGGGCGACAAACCCCACAGTCTTCTTGCAAGGCAGCTGCGACACACACAGTCTACCCGCGCCATTCATAAAATAAGAGACATTCAAGGTCACCTCACAACAGATCCAGCCAAAATAAACAAGGCCTTTGCTTCATTCTATGAGGACATGTACCAGTCTGGGGTCAGCCCTACTGATTCCCAGCAAATGAATAATTTTCTAGAGAATAGCCAGCTCCCCAAATTAGATGAAGCTGCAGCTGAAGCAATGGATGCTGCCATAACTTTGGAGGAGATACAAGCCGCTATCTCTCAATTCCCTAACAATAAAGCCCCCGGACCCGATGGGTTCACCATTGAACTGTATAAAAAATACTCTTCCAACCTAGCCCCTTTGTTACTCCGCATGTTTGCCCATTCTAAAGATACAACAGAATTGCCACCTTCACTATACAATGCTAACATTGCTGTTATCCTTAAGAAAGACAGGGATCCTTTGGAAATGACATCATACCGTCCAATATCCCTCCTCCAGATGGAAACAAAAATACTCAGCAAAGTGCTGGCTAACAGGCTCTGCAAATACATAGCTAGCTTGATACACCCTGACCAGACAGGCTTTGTCCCTGGTAGACATATACATTTCAACCTAAGACGTCTATTCAACATTATGTATCAGAAACAGAATGAGGAGTCTGTGGTGATTGCCTTAGACGCCGAAAAGGCTTTTGATTATATTGAATGGAGGTACATGTTGACCTCCCTGAAATATTTTGGTTTTGGACAAGAGTTCATTAAATGGATTGAAGTAATTTATGCTCACCCTCAAGCTTCAATAATTACTAATGGTGACATTTCACAATCGTTCCGTCTCCACAGGGGTGTCCGCCAGGGTTGCTCCTGTTCACCCTATCTGTTCAACCTAGCCATTGAGGCCCTAGCCAGTCACATTAGACTGAATCAAGAAATAGCCCCAATTAAAATGCATGGTGTGGAGAATAAGATATCCCTTTTTGCGGATGACATTACTCTATTCTTGTCACGCCCCAAATCCTCCATCCCACCTTTATTACAGCTTATTGATACCTTTGGCAGTTTTTCTGGCTATAAGATCAACTGGGGTAAGAGCGAACTTATGCCCATATCAGACAGGGTTGACCTTAACTTTTTACGTACCACTTCATTTAAAATTACTAGAGACCAATTCAAAACCTTGGGTATCATTGCGGCACGTGACCATGGAAAACTCCTCTCCAGTAACTGGGAATCTAAACTGCAACAATTGAAACAGAACATTCAATTTTGGAACACATTGCCCATCTCCATGGTCGGTCGTATTAACGCCATAAAAATGGTTGTCCTTCCTAGATTCCTATATATTTT
This sequence comes from Scomber scombrus, assembly GCF_963691925.1. NCBI lineage: Eukaryota > Metazoa > Chordata > Actinopteri > Scombriformes > Scombridae > Scomber > Scomber scombrus. The sequence goes on along the minus strand of NC_084979.1, from coordinate 26,772,554 downwards.
CCAAAATATCCCTGTGTTTATCCCCCTTTATTACTTTAAAAAGTTGGACTCCATCATATCCTCCTTCATATGGAATAATAAACTAGCTAGAATATCAAAAAAACACCTGTTTAAGCGCAAGGTGGAAGGAGGCTTTGGTCTGCCTCACTTTAAGCTGTACTACTGGGCTGCCAACATGAATGTACTACTGTACTGGCGTAATGGTTTGCCGATGGCCCACTACAATCAAGAAGCTGTACCCTCATGGCTTCAGATGGAAATATCTTCATGTGGTGCCACCTCCCTCCCAGCACTCCTTAATAACCCTGCAAAATTAAAGATACCTCTTTACATAAAAAATCCCATAATACTTCACTCTTTAAGAATTTGGAAACAAATCCAGCTTTTTCTTGGTCTGCCTAAAGTCTACATAGACAGTCCAATCTGTCACAATCATGCTTTCTCCCCGGCTTTAATGGATCCAGTCTTTTTCATGTGGAAAGCGAAAAATATTGTTTTTTTACAGGACATGTACTTTGAAGGTAACCTGGATTCATTTCAACACCTACAACAGACATACGACTTACCGTCCACACACTTGTTCAGGTTCCTCCAAATTAGGCATTTTATCAGGACTCATATACCACACTATGAACATATGCCCAAACACAACACACTAGACAACCTTAGACGCCTCATACCAGGAAGCAGAGGCACAGTTTCTTCTCTGTATAGTATTCTAATGGCCCATGAGGAGGTGTCCACTGAAAAGGTGAAAAACGATTGGGAGCAGGAACTTAACACGGAACTCAATGTAACAGTTTGGGAGGGTATTTTGGATAGGATCCATAGCAGCTCAATAAACTCCAGACATTCTTTAGTACAGTTTAAGGTAGTCCACAGGCTTCACTACTCTAAAGCCAGGCTCCATGGCATTTACCCCAACATTTCTCCTTTATGCGATAAATGTAAACAACAACCAGGGACTCTTACACATCAGTTTTGGTCTTGCTCCAAGTTAACTTTATTCTGGTCTCTTATATTTGATTACTTTTCAAAGGCCTTTCATAAATGTATTTCACCAGACCCACTCCTTGCCATCTTTGGTTCAGTGGTGTATAACCCCATCCTCACAAGTTATGAAGGGCAAGCCATATCCCTCTGCACTCTGTTGGCCAGACGCCTCATTTTGCAACAGTGGAAGTCAGAGGCTAGCCCTCTGTTCCAGCAATGGCTTAGAGTGCTAGGCAATGTACTGCACATGGAGAGGTTGCGCTATAAGATCACCAATAAAGAAATCATTTTTCAAAGGATATGGCAACCTCTGTTGGACAAATGGGCAGACGTGTGAGACCATCAAAGCCCAAAGTGACACCCCTAGCACTTGAGCCTGGCCTCTTCTCTTTCTTTCCGCCGAATTTGTTTTGTACATTATGTTGTCTAACACCATCTAGTCATTTACCTCTTGCTGGCTTTTTTTTTTTTTTTTTTTTTTTTTTTTTTTTTTTTTTTTTTGTTTCCTTCTTAGTTGTTTGTTGGTTTGTTTTTATGCTGGGTGGGGGGTGGTTGGGTTTGGCCTTTTTGGCCTTGTTGTTGTTACAAAAAAAAAAGCAGAAAACCTGAAGGAGAACCTCTGTACTGTTATACTGTATAACCCTTGAGTCCTTCAATAAAGATATTAAAAAAAAAAAAAAAAAAAAAAAAAAAAAAAAAAAAAACACCAAATGAGGGAATATCTTTTGGAAGAATGGTGTTCATCCCTCCAGTAGAGTTCAGAGAGGGTACACTGAAACTTTTCTGGTGAAACGTGGTGACGAAGCACCTTACTGAGACACTTTATGATGGTTTTCTATTTAAGTTGTCATCCATCTGTAGCTGATATACAATTACCAATGTGGGTGAGTTACATATAATTGGTACCCTTGATAATTCTTTCTATTGTATATGTCCTTATGTTTTAATTGGCGAAAAAGATGGTTACCATTAGCAGTTTACTGATTTATTTATCTTATATTTTATGAACCATGGTGTTCGAGTTACTTTTTTGGGGTTTTTTTTGGCCACTTTGGCAGAATAAGCTGTAAATGCAACATTGACATCACCTATGAAGTTGATATAGTGAATACGTTACACACATCCAGCATACTCAGAGTTACATTAACATTCAGTTGCAGTCGTGTTTTTGTCCTTGTGATCAATGAAAGTCAATTTTTTACTGTCCTTGTAGTTCTTTTTTGCCCTCCGCCAACCCCAGAGGGAAATGTGCGGCTCTTTAGCTGCTAAATACTTGTCTATTTTCTCTGGCTTGTAGTTACTATGTTATTTAGTGTTGGACAGCGTACAGAGGAGTTTTTTAACCAGTTTTTATGCAGAATCAGCTGCCTGCTGCTGCAGGAATGGTGGTTGATTACAGAAGTGAGCGTCAGCCAAAACATTACATTTGCAGCTGTAAAAAGCAAAATGAGAAAAAATAAGACACTAAAATACTACTCTGAGTTACACGTGACTACTTTAATATTACCTGTATTAATTTGACCCATCGGTCTTAAAGCCAAGTATGACTTTAATACTAACCTTTATTGCCCCCAATCCAATTTCAATAGTCTCACAGCAGTTTGTGAAATTGTTACAAAATTGAATCTATAAATATGTGTACAGTAAATGGACATGAATTTTTCCATTTTTTATGACACTCGGCAGGACTTTCAAACTAATGTATTTGAATTAAAACAATATTTCGTGCCTCCACTACGTTTTTTTATGCCAGTCGGTATTGGGAAGCCGTTCACACAAATCACAAAAACCACTTGCCCGTTAAAATAATCACTTTTATGATAAACTTAGGAATGTTTCATCCTTAAAATTATGCAACCTTCATCGCCATGGCAACATTTACACCACAACAATAATGCCCCAACTTGCTATTTGAAACGGGAGACGAACAGCAGTCTCCTGCAGCAAAGTCAACTTTATTTTTGCCACCTATCTATCTATCCATCCACCCAACCTGTCACTTCCAAACATGGAAATTGGTACCATATATAAATGTCATGGATTTTATCTGTCTGTCACTGTGATGCAGGAAATATACCATCAATTCAAATACATTAGTTTGAAAGTTGTGCTGAGTGTCACAACAAACATAGGATAATTTGTGTCTATGTACACAAATCTATGGCGTACATATTGTGACTATTTTACTAACTGCTGTGAGACTTGGTTGGCTATTTTAAACAGGCTAATTTTTATTTCTTTAAATTCTTGATGCTTTTACAGTTTTTATTTCCTAACATCATAATACAGGTTACAATGATTTGGTCCCCCCCTCGAGGACACTCTTCAGGTATATTCACTGCACTCTACCCGTCTTGGTGAGCGGGCTCTGCATACCAACGAGTTCTACATGGAAATGAGTCCGTCTCCAGCATCCTTTACAGCGTAAGGTAATACAATTGATAGGAAGGTAGGTGTACCTATAGCCACAGCCGCTGCAGCATTTGACCATGACTGAAGAAAGAAAGTGTCAGTGTTTGAGGGCTGCCCTGCATTCAGAGTGAAGCAGGTCATTCAGAGAGAGGAAATGGAAACTCTCCCTGGACTGCTCAAACCACTAGACAGAGAAGTCCTCTAATATCCGGCCTCTGGCTGACTTGATCGGGAGCTGATACATCCCTCTGTGGCTCAGCAAAAAGCTTCTGTGCTTTACTTTCATCAGGGTTAACACAGAAAATACTAATCACCCTCTATCCTTCAGGTTTAAACTTCACTGACCTCTTGTTAAGCCTCTTCCCTTCAGTTAAAGTTGCCATGCCTGGGAAGTTTTCTGTTCTCTAATTTTTGAAACAATGGGTCCTTGATCCCAGACAGAAGTAGATAAAAGCAGCTTTCATTTCTAACTGGAGAACATCGATTCTACTAGCTGAAATTGCTAGCTGATTTTATCAACTGCAGCTACCCAGCTAATTAAGCTTATGTTAGTTCTCTCCATTAGTTGAAAACACATTGTCCGACTGATATTTTAATGTTCTTAGCTGACTCATTTTTAACCCTGTACCCAGTAAAAGAGTCTTTCATGTGCACATGATGATACCTAGGACAATGCCTCATGTCCCGGGCAAAAGCAGCCTCAATGATTCATGTAGACATAAATAAATAAGATGCCTTATTCTCTTATTGTAGTGCAGCTATAGTCATAGTATGATAACAGTACAGTAAATATGAGATATAGTATTTCAAGTATGATAGAAAAAAGTCAGACGAGAAGTCTCAGGTAATGAGTTTGGCTGGGGATGCTGGAGTGTAAACTTTGATAAATCCATCCCTTTTTACTATCATGAAAAGGGATTTCTTTTGTTTTTAAATATAGTCTGTAACACAAAATAATGTATGTAATGTTCATTGGCTTTAAGTAATGCTGTAGCTAGGTAGTATGCTAGTGAGCCACACATGCTAATGTTAGCAGCTTACAGACTTACTGGAGTATCGCCCAGTGTCCAATAAACATTACTTTGGCATGCAGAGAAGTCCGTTTCTAGGCTATGATTGGACAATTAATTAGAACTATTTTTAATAACCCAGTCCGTATATTCAGAGTCCATACACACTGACTAGTTATAGCAAGCTGAACCTGACATGATGAAACAAACCCTGTAAACAAGGCAGCACGTTGCCCTTTGTCTTTACTTCGTGCCTAGAAATAAATTCATGAGTATACATGAATAAGGTCACAAGCAGCAACACCATCGCAGTCACGAAATGTCAAATAACATCTTACAAATTTACCCTGCATATGTAGAAACCCCTGAATAAGAGGTTGCCTCAAGGTATTGCTGTTTATAACTCCTCCATCAGGTAGCTTTTTACTGTAATTGGGGGCTAACACAAGAAAACCACCATAAGAAGACCTTGAAACACTGAGCTTTCTCATACGGATTTGCATGTGCTGCATAGAGATATGGAATTAGAATATTTTGAAAAGAGATAAAAAACCACTGAGTTGCTGTGGAAAAAGAGACCACTAAGGCCCATAACCCCGTCTATTCCTTCATTGAAGTAGCAGTAGACGTCCTCAGCTCCCTGAAAAGTTCCCCATCTTATGACTGTCCCCCATGATCTCTACTCCCTGCTCCTCTTGAGTCTAGCCTTACTTATATCTCTCCTTTAACCTTCCCATCTTTTCCAAGTCAACATACTGTTCTAGGTCAGCCATGCTGATGCATGGAAGGATTTCAGGGGGCTATATTAAATCTCCTCTGGTGAATACCTGAGTGGATTTTGATTTAGATTTTTATTCTTGAAGCATAACTCCCTGGAGAGCGCTGTCCTCCATCCTGAGCTCAGTTTCCTTTGAACTCTACTTACATTTTTCGCTGGGCCACTGGCCATAAGCAGATCCAATGTGTTGTTTAGGCCTAAGAGGACAGGAGGCTCTTGATGTATGCTTCACCAGAAAGATGAATTGTGCTGAGTGCATTCCCGGTGAGGATTGACCCTGTTGGATGTACTAGAGTATTTTTTGAAAGTATTCAGGCCATTGCTTTCTCCATATCCACTGGCAGCAAGGAACCATTTCAACTGTTGTTAAATAATTAAATGTTTACTAAGATATGCCATGTACCACTACATTTGAGATGTAAAAACAATTTGAGAGTTAAAGAAAAGTTAATAAACTCGACAATAAAAACTTCTAGCTAGTTTTGCCAGGAATGTCTTTTTCTTTTTTTTAAATTAAATCTGGTTTTATTTGTACAGCATTTTATTCTCAAATATGGATCTGCTTACTACGACTTTCTGTCTAGTTTGTAAACAAGGATTAAGAATTGAATTTTTAAATGGGGTTGCTCAGGGGTGGAAAAGTGATGTCTAGAGGTGGACACAATGTATTTTTAATGTGTATGTGGAATTTTTTAACCTTTAAGAAACCTTTATAGTCAAGTACAACATTAACAGTGTCAAATAAACAGGACCTTTTCTAAGCTCATTTACAAAAGATAATGCTATAAAGTAGTCGGATGCTCTGACCAAACCACCAAACAAAAATGCATTATGCATTTTGTTTTGGGGCCCAAAAGTCAAACCAGAATCACAAGGCACACCAACTCACGGTAAACAATTATGCAGATTGACTCAAATGTCACAATTATATTGTCATCAGATATTTCCCCTGTATGGCACACTGACAAATGATTAAGTCTGACAGGCAGCAATGACATTCCTCATCAAAAACTTGGAGGCCTATTTATATGAATCAGTACAACAGCTTGCAAGACAAGTGTGCTTCACATTATTGTTCAGAAAAAGACCAGCAAAAATATTATGATCAGCCTGTGCATTATGCAGTAATAAAACAATGCCTTGTTGATGTGCAATCAGAGATTGCAGAGACAGTAAAACAGTCAAAAGCTGCACTTCTATGTCAGAGAAATCAGAGCAACCCTAATCTTTCATGGCTTTAAGGTAGAATTGAATCTTCAGTTTAAAAAAACACTACTTCAGGAATTGAAAAGACTGAAAAGTAGCTGCTAAGAGGCCCTCATACCTGACCACTGAGCCATGTAAACTATTTACCATTGCCACACACCTAACATCCCAGTGCTCCCACTACAGTCCTCCCTCCTTTTAAAAAGTATGTCATTCCAAGATTAAACAAACAATATTTGAGTAGAATATTTTCTATAAAATCCCAGCACCTGTAAACTATTGATAACAAAACTATTATCAATTTTTATCAGCTTTATCAGCACATTCAAACTAGCCCGATTTTATTTTATACATTTTCAGATATAAAGTTCTATTTATAACTATGGCTTGGCTGAATATGTGATGGTTATTATTTACTGTCTAGGAAGAGTGCCATCACACCCATATATTGTCTGGACTGGTCCCCACAGAGGGTACTGCTTGAAAGTGCAAGTTTCATCTATGCTGCAGTTCATAAACATTGTTGCCCACTGGCCTTTTCCAAAAGTAATAAATAATTGTATTTCACTCACTTTGGTTAGGCACAAACTGTGAGACATCACAGAACACAGACCTGCCGAGCAAGCAGGACACAGACAGACAGACAGACCAAAAGATGCACTGCACAGCTAGGTTAGCAAGACAGAGGGATAGAGGGATGCATTGCAAGCTAACACATCAACTAACTAATAACTGTTACTTGCTGATATCAAACTCGGAGGAAACAACACAAGTTTACCTGATTGAAGATGTTCCCGCAACTCACCCTTATGTTTTTTCTCCTTTTTTTAATGACCACAAGGGTAGCTCCACTTCATCCTCTCATCCAAGTTGTAAACACACCTGCTTTGACATGAGGGTGAGGCAGGACCCTTGTGTGATTTGCCACACACCACACAACTTGAATAGTGAACCAGTCACGCTGGCCAATGATGTAACAGAAATTTTGGGGTGGCATCTGGGATGGCCAGTCAGATGTTAGGGTGGTAAAGGTTACCCAGGCCACCCCTTTAAACTGCATGATTAGGTTTTCTAATTTTGCTGATAAATTCCACATGGCACAAAACACAGACAAGGACTTACAAACCCCATCTAGATAGATTAAGACCCACTCAGGAAGATAAAATCCCAAAAGTATAATTGTCATTTCATAATGTGCACAGACCAGCAGACCTTCAGCCTTCTTATCTCCTACCATTGTGAATCAATTCACAAAGGTCAAAAATCGATGCTCAAAATAATGTGATGTCGATGTTGACAGTCTACAGCACGCAAAGTCTAAAGTTATCTTGTCAATAAAATTACATGAATGTCTACCATTGCAAAAAGAACCTGAAGTATATTGTGAACTTTGTATGCCGTCACTCAACGACATTAGCAGAGAGGAACAGTGAACTCAAGCAGTAACAAACGAGACCGGCTGACCAACACCCACTGCAGCATTAAACAACTTAATCGAGCTCTTAGGTAAAGAAAACATCTTGGTGCTCACTCAGTCTGCCTCACCTCAAATCCTGCACCTGCTCAGTGTCCCGGACAGTGATTTCTTTCCCTGGAGCTAATGGTGCAGCACAGAGGCTGCTCTCCACTGCCGGAGACATGACATCTCATTTTAAGTACTGTGTAGTTGTGACTGTATTCTAGAATTATATTATTCTACAATTCTAGGTAGAATTCTAGAATAGTACAATTCTAGAACCAATTCAAATAGGGGTCTTATTATTATTTCAGCTGTAGTTTCTCTGTATTTACCAACTTATTAACAGTGGTAATTACCCAGCAATATACTACAATTTACCATTTATTTCCTGGTTAAAAACGTATTTATCAGTGGACTGTAACAGAAATGGTTACTGAGTGAAACGTAATGAATTTCAAGTAGGTGAGGTTGGACCTATCGGATCACTTCTTTTTCCCCCTTCCCTTTAAATGCAGAGCACACTGTGCCATGGCACTCTGACATTTTCATGATGAAGAGAACAATAAGGAATAGATGAGCCACAAGAGCTTCCTCCTAGAGAATATTTAAGCTACTCGATTTCCTTGTGCAAGAGGTAAGGAATTGCTACGACTGAAAACAAGAAATTGAACCATCTGGATATAGAAAATATAGTTGAGTAATTGTCTCTCCGTTCCTGCAAAAACGCCTTAATGCCTACACTGGAAATTCAAATTTACTTGAAAAAATAAATTATAAAAGGTCCTTTGTGGGTAATATGAAATTGTCTACATACACTAGGGGGTAGCAGGTAAACACAATCGTGCTACACCATCACCCTCATTACAATAGTAGGTCATATGGTTGTGCAACACAGTGTATTCTTTGTAGTTGAATCAAAGCTAATGATTTAAATGAAAATGAATATCAATAAATAGTGGAAGATTGCTGACCACTTTTTTTAAGGAGGGTTTCAATAGAATAAATTATTGGAAACTAGAAATGGTTCTAAAATATGGTCTGTTTTAATGTTGAAGTTTAGAGTAATGGGTTTGTGGATCAAGCATCTTGAAGTCCATTTGAAAATGAATTGCAAAATATGACTGACTGTAGAAATATGAAAAGGTTTGTATCCTAAAACTTCAGTGAGAGGGTGAGGCAGGTTGGTAGTCTGGAGATGAATATTGACCTAGAAAGAGAGACAAGCTAAAAACTAGAAACATCCTAAAAAACATCATGTGTGTAATAATCAAAGATGGGTCAGTAAGTTGTTTTCATGTTTCTCCCCGTTCTATATTACACATAGAAACCAGGACTTTCCCAGATGATGTAACAACCCTGAAGATTTGTGTTATGACCACTTTGTTTCTGAGAAATCATGTTTTGTATGTTGTTTTGGTGTGGCAGACAGCTAACAAAAACAGTACCCATGAGCCTCATTTGCTGTTGCTTTAGAGTTGCGAGTGGGAGTTTCAAAAGTGCTTTTCCCCTTTTTGTACTCCCATTTCACAATTGTCTTCAAACAACATATTCATTATTATCATAGAAATACATAATTCTCCCGGATGATGTAATGATCATTTAAGTTTGTAATATGACAATAAGTTTAATGTATTTAAACTTTGTTTCTGAGAAATCACATTTTGTCTGTGATTTTTGCACAGCAGATGGCCAAGAATACTACAACTATACTAGTTGATATGTAGAATTAAAACCCTTTGCCATAGTTGCTGAATTTACACAAAAGTGACCCAGAAATTAAAACTGAACTGACTGACGCTGCAAATTGAAGATTATGTTAAATTACTGTTTAAAATCATTTTACTCAACACCATAATCTTGAGATTGAGCCTGCGGTTGCGTGATTTTAAGCTCAGTGATTGGTTCTTTTCAAAAATCTTTATGTACATAGCCTTAGTCTAATTTCAAAACTTTATCAAAAGACAGATATTTTACATCTTTCCTACTGATGATTTAACTGGGAGAGTTACATGCCAATCTAAGCTGTAGAAATCCTCCAACTGAGTCATGTAATATTGTCTATGGAAAAAATGAATGTGATTTTTACTTCTGGGACTAGGGATCTCTAAAATATCTCCTCCAACTTCACAACTCTATTAGAGTAATCATGAAGTATCACCCAAATCATTGATAGTGAAATGCTGTATTTCCTTCTTTCTTCCTGATCGCTTGAGGCAGTGTTTAATACTGGATAAGATTGAGCTACATGTGCACAGGTCAAAGGATTCAAGCAGCAAAGTCTCTGATTTTCCACTTAATGCCTCTACATATGCTCTGTCATCAGAAAATCCCTTCATCTTTTTTCATCTGTAATCTTCTTACAGATAGCCTTACACACTCAGCTGGGCAAGTAAGTAGGAAGAAGTCCCTCATTGTCTTTAACACTCTGTATATCACTGGTATAATGGTGACAGCACACCTCAACAAAACGGTTCCTTATTGCTGTGTTTAAGACTATTATTGTGTATGTTGTGCTGTGTGGCATTGTTATTTCTGTCTTTTGCCCCCTTGGGCAGAGATCTATCCTGAGTGCCCCCTAATCAGTGTTAATCCACTTAAGCCAGTCAGGTACAGATGCTCAGGTTGTTCTTCCAGAAGGGATAGCTTTGGTCATTTATCCATCTGACAGAGGTAAATTATGTCTTTTGTTAGGCAGTGGTGTCCTCTCCCAGTCCAATGTTAGCTTACATCTTATATCTCAGCATTTCCGTTGGTTGCCCTGTTTCCCTAGGCTTGCAAACCACCTGAGTGGCCTGGCAGACTCCCATTGTGTTTGTGGCTGCTGCTGAGTTGGGTTTTTTTTGGCTTTATTTTACCCTGTTGTGACTTTGCTCTCAGTTATGTATCATGCTGAGCTCTCTTTTGTAGCACAAGCCTGGTAACATGTAAAATGGCACCATGGTGACCATTTTTTCTGCAAAACTAGCCGAGACAAATGAGACATTTTTTCTGCTCACCAGGGTGGTGCTTCTGCTGCTCCTGAGACTGTCCTTGGGGCCATCTTTGACATCATCATCATCATCATCATCAGTTCAGTGCCTGCAGCTTACTTTTGCTATTAGTGAGGAGATGATGCAAAAGGAGGAAGTATCTACCTCCTCTTCTGCACATTTTAGAGCTGAGAACACAACAAGAATTTGTCTGTTGCAGTTATACAAAACACCTGCAGCTCTTATAACATGAACCATATGGTGAGCTCACCTACAGTATAAAGATCCTGGATCCCTATGTGCTTTGCTTCACACCCTAGAGTCATGTCATGACCCTCATTACTTTGGGCCGCATGGGGATCTCCCTCTTTCATCTCATGCCAGACTTGTACAATTTCTTGCTGTCCACTGGGGCAGATCCTTTGCATTTATAATAAGAAAGCTTTGTAGGCTGATGTTGTCATGTTTTTCACATGTCGAGTAGTCATGTCATATGCTTGATTCTGGAACGAGTACTTGCATGGAGAAGAAATCTACCATATTGGCACACATTTCAGATGACCCTGACTGTAGGATGTAAAAGTAAAACATTAAATACTTCCAATAAAGCAGAACATAAATCCCACATTTGTGTAGATTTACTTCACACTGATTCCTTTGTTTCTTTTGAGCTCCTCATCTGGACTGCAGCAATCTTTGACTGCTCGATAGCAGTTGATGCCCTGCTGTGTTTCTGTAGTCAACCTTGGGAGATGCTTTCAACTCGCTTTCAACAAATGGCCACTTGACTACATACATACACACACATACGTCATCCACTGCCACAATCTTTGTTGGGTCTATAGAAACCCCTTTGGCAGAGTTGGCATGCCCCAGATAGCTGACTTGCTAGAAGAAAGCACACTTTTCTAGTTTTGCGTCAGGCCCTCCTCATGGAGCAAACCATGGATGACTTCCAGTCACTGCAGGTGTTGGGTGACTGAAGAGATCATGATGATGTCATCGAGATAAAGAAGCAGTGACTGACATTACTGGTCACCAGACAATCTCTGCATCGAATGCTGAAAGGTGCTTGGGGCATTACACAACCGAAAGGACATCTGGATCCATTCGAAAAGACCAATCCTGGGGCGCAAAGAGCGCAATGTGACCTGGAAAGCTGTTCAGGGCAAGTGCTAGCTACCAACTTCATTACCCCGCCAGATATGCGCATAGCTCATGTACCTCAAACCCTGACAGTACTCATTTCTTGGACATTGAGGGGCAGGCTGGTGGCAGTGCTGCAGGTCCACAATGACAGGGCTGGCGGCCTGCTTAACTGAAAGCAAATAAAAAAGAGGAAGACCTTGTGCCTCAGAGAGGTCTCAGCAGCATCAGCGGGTGACATTTATTCCCAAGATTCCAGGGACAGAGGGTACAACACCAGGAGGGTCTTTCGCCACCAGGATGCCACAGCTGTGGATTGCCACATCCAGCTCCAGAGAGCCAATGCACAAGACTGCAAGACCATTAGCCACCCGAAGCTGTAGCCATTGACAGGACTGGAGACGATTGTGGCCCCAAGATGCAAACTGCTCTAAAAAGAAGCTCTCGGTAACCATGGAACAAGGAATAAAGAGGAAAAAGAACCCCCAAACCACATATTGTTATATTTTAACACAGAAGCCAGTAGCATTCCTGATGTAAAGACAATTTCACTGCTGGCTGAACTATGCACAGACAGTAGCTGTGAAGCCAAACTGGTTGCGATGCTAAAACAAAAACACACATGCATTAAAAAAAACAATACGTATACAAAAATGAGTCCATATACCAACAATTATTAGTGGAAGTGTGGAAACAAAAAAAGCTGATACAGCAGAGACAAAACAGCAGTTGTGCCAGGGCCAGGAATTAAAAAAGGGCCACCCACAGTGGTGCACAACCTGGCCTAAAAAGGACCAGTGAAGTGCATGGGACACTAAAATTATCAACTGGGAACTACAGCTGAATCAAAAATAACGCCAGCTCATGAAAGTGAAGTGGTAGCTTCCCAGCAGTGAGAGGGAGAGAGAGAGACAGCAGATCAGAGACCAAAAAGAAAAAGTCACGTTCAGCTGGACGCCAGATAAAAACTGTTGAGGTTATTGAGGTAAGATTAAAAAATAATGCTGTGTTAAACAAGGGTTAAAATTGAGGGGAAATTATATCAGTCTGTGGCCAGAAGATGAACAGACCATACTGCAATGCAAGAGAGCAGAAACAGATAAAACGCCAATAACACATGCTATGAACAGTCAGCACAGGAAGATTGTGCTGGTAAAAACTGCTGGGAGACCAGACCGAATAAAAGGACTGGCCAGTACGCCAAACTGCTCATGCCAGCTGCACGGAAATCAGGCTTTAAAAAGAGGCAGAAACGTCCATCTGAGGAACAGTCACCTGCCTAGATATAGCTCTGAACATGGCACCCAGTAATTAGGGCACAGATGAATCATTGAATCCATCCCGGTGACAGTTTAGTGGGCTAGAAGAAAGGAGAAAAACTTAATCTGCAACACGTAGGAAGTGTTGTGTATCAAAGGGGCTTAACAGAGTTGGCTGGCAAAAGTTAAATTTGGCCTTTACTTTAATAACTATGCTCCCAAGAAGCCATAAAATGTATTATTGTATCGAGACAGATTCGAAATTCACCATATGTCCAAGTTGAATCAAAATTAGGCCACCAACATCTGGGATGTCATGTGTGGGTCTAAAATGTTGACTGTTAATAATGTCAGTCGCACCCTTTATGTGGGATTTCTTAACAGACGATAAATCATATGGGACAGTAATTATTTTCTTCTGACACTCTGAGCTCATACATATTGCATCCAGCCACATACTGGCATTTGTTTGGCTAACGTTCATCAGCAGTCTACCTTTAGCTGAGGCATCACTATCCCTCTGCTTTCACCCATCAATGCCCCATCAAATGCCTGTCAGACCCTGTCAGCCGATTGTCATGCTGTTCGCTTCTTATAAACCAGTCTGTCATGCATAGTTAATGTTTAAAGGATATTGTTGTGTGTGCTGTTTGGACAGAGTACATCACAAGAAACTGCATTATGTGATTTGACTACAGAATCGCTGGATTATGGGTACATCTGTTTCTTTGATATTAGGTTTTTTTTTTTGGGGGGGGGTGGCATTGTTCGGCTTACAGATGCTAGATTTGATTTTAATTGTTAGAAAGAAATTAAAGGACAGAGATGGAAGTCAAAATCACAATAAGCTTCTTAGCAAGATGTGCTGCGTGTTGAAGCGGTTGGTGATTAAAGGGGAACATCAGTGTCTCTAATAGTACAAGTACTATAATAAAAAAGGGTTGTATAAGCCTTTTGTGGCTCCAGAGGGAGCTGTGTGAAATCTGATAAATTGCCTCAAGTGATGTCATTTGAGTCAGCATCGGTTGGGGATTAAGACTATAAATTGAAAATAAATCTGAGGTTAGAAAGCGAGGTTTCCAGACCCCTGTAGCCCACTACGCAACTTTGGTTGAGGCTCGCAGCTCAACAGTAGCTGCTTGGTTGCATAACACACATGGACTGTTGACAGCAAAGTAGCATTGTGGGAAATGTAGGCACTTTTTCAAAATGGAAGACAAATGCGTGTTGTAAAACAGATATTCAACATGAGTCTGACAGTGTTGTATAAATTTAACTGGAGTACTTGACTTAATGTTGGTATCAGACGGACATACGCAGTCAAAACTGTTTACCAATGCGAGATTTACTGGAGTTGATCTCTGACACAAATGAGTAACATCATTAATACCAGTTATCCACTCACTCCACAGCAGGCGGATAAAAAAATATCAATGTGGACACTGCAGACTCACCTGAAATGATGCATGAGACCTTGGAGCTGTTCTGACTTCTTATATGATAAAATATGAATCGAGGGCGAGCCAACATAGTTTTAAAAAAGCATTCTGCTGGAGATTTCGTAGTAATGCATAATTCATTAGCCACTGTAACAGTTAGCAAAGAAATGCTTTCCCCTGATAACATCTGTGCTGTCTATCTTATCCAGAAAACACTTTCGAGGATCTCTGTAATTAAGGTACTGGTAAAGAGATGGGGCATGAACTTGAGGGTGTATTCATGCTGTGTTTTGTAGAAAGTGTAGCTGCCTCTCTGCTGGATATGACTGAAGACCAGCACAGTAAAGACAAACATATACACCCAGTTTCCCTCGTTTGGTTACCTCAATATAATGAGCTCGTTGTGGTTTCACCTTTGTCAAAATGATGGTGGAATGACTGTACTGTTGACTGTTGTTTGATTGTGCAATAATATAATTTGTAATGTTTGTGTTAAGGTCACTCACCTTTGTTGGGTCTCCTCCCCAGGGTGTTGAGGCTAAAAGAGTCCCCAGGGCATCTGAGCACCAATTTAAAGGTTCTGGGAGATACCATGTGGTAATTGGTGTAGGGGTGTTGGTGTACTTTAATAATCTGCTGTTCAGGTTTTCTGTGACTCTATTCTAATGTGTAACATAAATTAAGGTCATGGACTATTTGACATTAGTGTAGTATAAATGTATTTTAATGTATTTGTTGTGCTAGGTGTAGCTTATTGACAGGTGAGGGGCGGATTTCTCCACACTGTGGTAGGGGTCGAGGTCGTAGCCAGATGCAGGCTATATAAGGCAGCCAGTTTTCATCAAGCGCTGCTGCTTTCAGGAGCACGTGCTGCCTCTGGTCTGCAGTATTTTATGTGGAGAATGTGACTGTTATTGTCACTATGTCTTAATTGTGGGTGAAATTAACACCTGGTTTGTCTGCACCTAATCTCTGCCTCAAGCCTCCTTCTTTTAAAGTCCAGCCATCCTAACAATTTTTGTACGTTTGCCAACTGCACCATTTTGTACATGTGTGCAGCGCTTCAAATGCTGTTCATTCCTATTTATTTTGTCAGTGTTGCGCATCTAATTGATTTTAAGGTGCTCCTGCAGCCTCTGGTCAGAGTACCATCCTCTGCGGACCACAGGCTGTTGAGGAACTGATGCTAATCTAGATAGAGGGAAGACTGGGGGGATGTACTTTCTTCCCCCACCCCTCCGTCTTCTCTCAGTCTCTCTCCCTCTCTCTTTCTGTTGAAGATTGTACTGATTGTGCTGCAATATGTCGCATGACCATGGTCAGAACTGCAGAGTGAGGTGTAATTTCTCCCATGCTTATTAAATCAATGGTGTATGCCTCTTGAAGCAGCGCGTGGATATACATGTGTTCATCACAGCAGCTTACCGCAAGCTCTCTTGACACAGAACAAAGCAAAGGCTTGCATGTGTTGCTCATCAAAAAAAAAGACTCCCTTTTGATCCTTCATGACGCATTTGCCTAATCTCATTCTATGTAGAAATAAAACAACTCTTTGAATGTGTTATCTGGACATCTATACAAAGAAAAGCTTTGATATTTATGAGGATACCCTCATCAATATTCATGCTGCTTAAACTTATGCATGTTTCCTTTGTTTTGCTGCATTGCCTGTTTTTTTTTTTTAAAAGACGCAAATAAATATTTCCTTAGTGGCTTTTTTTTTTTTCTTCCCCCCCCCCCCCTCACTGCATGTTCAGTCTCAACAATGCTTTCCACAACAGAAGTTGAAGTGGCTTGCGGGTGTTTTAGCACAAGATTGAAGTGAGAGGCTATTGAGCTTGTTTGACTGTTCGCTGGGCTGAGTGAGGGATCTGCCCCTAGACATTTGCACTATAGTATCCTGCTGACTTGCTTGCTTGCTCACACTGCCATAGAAACAGGGTTCCTGAGTGCAGTGGAGGCTCAGTCTGTTCAGGAGCAAGCAAGGGAGAGGATCAGGATGAGAGAGTGAGGAGGGGGGGAGAGAGAAAAAAAAGAGACACAGAGGCAAAGAGAAACCGAGGGAGAGGGAGAAGTGAGAGAGGGAGAGAGAGCGAGGGATCAAGAGAGGAAAAGTGAGAGACACTGTCACTGGTGAGTACATAGCTGTCATAGCAGATTGAATCAGTGGTTCAAATTTGATGCTTTGAGCGTCTTTTTTTTTTTTCTTCTTCTTCTTCTTTTTCTTTCTTTGCTTTTGACGATTGATTCCTCTGGCTTGATTTCACTGCTGCTGAGGTGCCGTGAAACAGGTTGCAGGTTGTCACTTTGTTGTGAGAGATGTGAGAGCGGTGGTTTTTGTTCTCTTTCTCAGAGATGCAGAGACAGATGCAGAACAGCAGCAGCTCTTTTATTTGTTTATCAGTCATTAATACTGTTGTAACCTTTTAGTTGGTAATCATTGTCTAACAGTGTGTGTGTGTGTGTGTGTGTGTGTGTGTGTGTGTGTGTGTGTGTGTGTGTGTGTGTTTACTTTTGAATTATACATGGTGATATAAAACTACTCCTCTCTTTTTTGGCAGCCTTCCCTATTATATCATACTCTTTTCTATCATTTATGAAACACCATGTTAATATTTGATTAGAGTAGATGTCCGCAGCTGCACTTTCCGCCTCTATCTTACACACCTCTGCCCCTTATATTGTCGTCTGAACCATGCTGAAATTGGTGAGATATTGACTTGTCCTTTCCACAGCTTTTATCAATTATTGAGCAACTGAACTAATGCTTTGTGTTCAGTACTCCACCTGTACGGCAGAGGTGATGAGACTTACTTTGCTGCATAGCGTAAAATGTTAAGTCAGGTCACAGCTTCATGTGTGTCTGTGCATGTTTTCTATTTATGTCTCTGTCTGCTTCTGTTTGCACATGCTTATGTCACTTTTTTTCCCCACTCTCTCTCTTTCTCTCTCCCTTTTGGCTCTTGCTGGGTTTGATCAACGTGCATCATGACACTTTGATGAAGCATCAGAGCTGTGGGGCTAATAGGGGAGAGATACAGCAGGATGCCCTGCGTCTCACATCAGCCCGAGTGTGACGAAATTGTGTTATTTTGATCATTGTCAGCCTTGTTGACACTTTGGATTTAAAGTGCTTCCGATGTGCTAAAAAAGCAAAGATTCCTAGCTTGAATCTATTTGGAATCACTGCATTTATTGTTGGAAATATCTCCTTACAACCTGTTATGTCGATCTGCATGAATTCTGTCAGTGCTTATGTTTATCTCTGCGGTTCACTTGGATCCCCCACTGCCTCCCTTCACCTGTTCCTACAGTGCAGTTATATTTCTTCTCCCCTCCCTCCAGCAGCAGCAGCTTTGGGGAAAAGGCTGAATTAAACAAATCCAGCAAGCCTTATCAGTTTTCTGCTGGCTCCTGCCATGACTGGACCCCGGTGGCCCTTCCTGGCAGGCTGTGTTATTATGTATGTGTGTGTGTGTGTGTGTGTGTGTGTGTGTGTGTGTGTGTGTGTGTGTGTGTGTGTGTGTGTGTGTGTGTGTGTGTGTGTGTGGTGGCTCTGCTGTGGGTGTGTGCAAATGTACATGGTTGCAAATCGCATGTGACCGAGTGCATTTATGTGTGTGTGTGTGTGTGTGTGTGTGTGTGTGTAGTCAGCGGCGTTGACATGATTGTGTGTGATCAGAATAGCCGCAGGGGTCGCTTGCTTTTCTTTGTGAGCGGATTCAGGGATTCTGGCATTTGTCTTCTTTCCGCTCCCCTGTGACATGTTTTATGACTTCTTGTTAAAATGTCACTCACTAAGGCTGGACTGTAAAATGTCCCCACACGGGAGCTTAGCGTGTGAACAATAGAACACAGCGGTGTGATAAAACCTGGTAAAGCACACAGCTGCGAATGCAGTGCTGTGTGCTTTGGGCGAGATAATGCTGAGCTTTCCTCTGACAGCCCCTTACAGGTACAATTTGTTTCAGTTCAATATAAAATTGGACTGACTTTTGACAGCTCAGTGGGTTGGATCAATACACTGGCCGTCTGTGAGGTGAAACAATATTGCTCTTGTAAAGGAGAGGATATGCTATACGGACAATGATTTACTTATCTAATGGGAGTGCAAGCAGCTAATGGCAAATAAGGCACCTGAGAAAATAGGAGAATCCTGTTTATCAGGTGCTAAAACGTTGAATCTCTGAATGGTTTCAGACAAAAATAGCTGAAATGCAAATGATTTAGCACGTAGCATTTTCTGCAGCTTCTCAACAAATTATCGCTCCATAATTACACTTTTTATCTTAACGTATAATTATGAAATCCAAGGCAGTCGTGAGTGGTGACGACCTTAAAGGGGCCAGACTACACCCTTTTTTCCACAAGTTAACACAGTTCCTTGGGGACTTAATAAAGTGTATGTGGTATGCTTTCGTTAAAATACCACAAGCACCACAGCAGCCTTCTCATCCTGTCTATACAGCCCTGTTCAGAGCGGTCGGTTTTAGTGCCTGTCCCGGTGCGCCGGCTGCCATGGCAACTGTTGACTGTGGACCCCGGAGAAACATGGCTGCCAGAGAAAACATAGCAGTGCAGCAAACATAACAAACGCCTAACGTTATTTGTGCGAGTTTGACTGTTGGATCATTTGTGTTTGTTCGCCCCAAACAGCCAGCGAGCAACGGCAGGCACCGACTAGTCCCAAACCAGCACAGTGATGTTACTGAAGCTCAGTCTGAATGAACCCAGAATAAACAGATCAAATGGATGCTGAAATGTCTGCATCATGACACCGATTTGTAAAAAAGTCTGAAGTCATGCTTTGTCAGGTCTGTCCGCAATGTGACAGCAAACAACTTAAAATGCTTCTGAATGGAGTTCAGATTGATTTGGGTTATGCTAACATTGTTTCTGCTCCATCCACACTCAGAATAACATAACCTAAAGGCATAAATATGGTAGCAACTTTATTGTTTATACACACAGATATCTACATACTGTGTAACTTAATTAATTAACTAATTCAAGCATTTAAAATGTTTATTATTGATGTGGCTCTAGTGTGAACTCTGCTCCGGCTAGGTTGAGAAGCGAGTTTGAAATTAAATCCACATAATCCCCAAAAAAATGTAAAATGTAAATTGCTCTTGCAGATAAACTGCTCCAGATCAGAGCCGCATCGGGACTTCATTCCTCCAGAAGTTAATCCTCATTTCTGCTACCCGGCTCTGTCGGCAGGCAGCAGCTCTGTCCTTTGGTCCAGCTCTGTGATACGTGCACATTTTAGCTTACTTTAGTTTAGTTTAGCAAGGTCCCAGCCAGCACTTGTGTGAAAAACATGGCGGACCTCAAGAAATTTAGCGGGTGGAGACTCAGAAGCAGGTAGGCAGTACAATTTTAACTTTTTTAATCGAATCTGATTGGCTTGTTAAATCACAAGAGTACAGAGCAAATCAGCACAAACCATACTGAATTGTCTTAATTTAGGCTCAAATATATACACACAAGCACTGATGCTCCTCTTTAAAGCTTTTAAGCTCAGTCATTGTTTCTAACTGAGACCTGCATGTTTTTAGCTTTGAAGCCTTCATCACATCCTGATGTTGTTTTTGTTGAACACTGTGATCTCTTCCCACCTGCAAAGACAATACCAAAACACCCCGAGGGCGCTCTTTAACTCTGTTTTTGTCCGGTAAACAGAGGGATATAAATTTAGGTACCTTCCAACGTGGCAACCCAAAAAGTCAATAAGGACAGTTTAAGCGTTGGAGGTTTCATCCCAGAATATTTTTTACAGAGGAGGAAAGTGCTTTCAAGAGTTTTTGTGGTGGAACTGAACTGAATATAGAAAGTGGCTTCAGAGGACATATCAGAAACTTTATTAATCAATTATTAATTCTTTGCTCCTCTGTATCTGTTGAGCAGTAGCTGGGGTTGTTTCAGTTTTAAACAGTAATATACTTTACAATATTCAGAGCTTCTGAGTTGCATCAGCATTGCACGATGAAATAATCATTCATCTGATGGATTAAGTCGTAGCTGTAGAGAAGAGAAACGAGTGTATTTAGCTGCAGAATCATCGCAAGTGAACTGTCTTGCTCGAGCAGTGCCGAGGATCCGTTCATGGCGATAACGCTGCTGCCTTTGCGATAAAACGCTGGGTGCTCTCCATTTTTTCTCATTATCAGCTTGGCTATAATACATCATGAGGCCACTGGCGTCTGAGCACATGGGTCCCAAATGTCAGGCCTTGGTTGATTCAACAGAGTCAGAGTGATGGATGCATCATTTCTTCTTGCTGACTTGTTGTTTGCTGTCATCATTCAGGGCCCAAGGCCAAAGGTCAGGTCAAGCTAAGGTCCTGACTACAAAGAAATCTGATGTCATGGCTTTTTTCTTCTTTTTTTTTTTTTTACTGTACAGAGCAAGAGAGCAAGATGTGATGTTTATTTGAACATGAAACTTGGGATAGATGAGAGAAATAAATTATGACACCTGATTAAAACAAATATCCCAAAGGAACATTTTGGGAAATTTGCTTATTCATGTTCTTGCCTAGAGTTAAATCAAAAGAACATCATCACTCTCATGTCTGCATGATATGAACCTGGAGAGAACAGCTGCATGGCTTAGTTTAGTTTAACATGAGGATTGGAAACAGCTTGCCTTGCTTGTTTAAATATACAGATTAACGTGGTAATTAATTAGTGCGCTTTGGAGGTATTTGTAAGCATCGTTTGTACAGAGTCAGGCTAGTAATTTCCGTTTCCAGTCTTTAAGATAAGCTAAGCTTACTAGGTGCTTTCTTCAGCTTCATATTTACCGTACAGTCAATCTTCTCTTCTAAGTCTCATCAGGGAAGTGTATTGTCCATAATGCTCCTTTAACAGGTTACCTCTGTGATATTTGTCTTACTCAGGCTTCAAATTACATGTCATCTATCCCAAGTTCCCCGGAAAGGTTCTGCATTTTAAAAAACGTGTTTATTATCTTTACATCATCTATACAGCATCACTGTCATGTCTGTACAGTAAAGATGAAGCCACCAGTAGCTGCTGACTAACGTAGCTTAGCACAAAGCTAGCCTATTAGGATGCTAGACTATTTCTTGGCTGGGATCAGTAACTTCCTGGAGTCTCTGCTTGTGCAAATTGTCGGCAAATTGTCATTTTAACACTTTGGCATTTGTACAAACTAAACAAACAAGCTTTAGAGGTGTTGTTTACAGTCTTTATGCCAAGCTAAGCTAACCATCTGCTGGCTTTAGCTTCATATTGACTGAATGTCTAACTCTCGTCTAACTCGTCAAATGAGAATATTCCTCCAAAACATCCAAGTAATACTTCTTCCACTACAAAAACAACATTAATACATATTAATATGATGTGTTGTATAAATATGTATTCCTTGACTCTGTTATTTAAACAAACTCTATTAAATATCCATTGTCTCCACAGCCTCTGGTAAACAATCTAACATTTTAATAGGCTCTTTAGATTGGGCCTTAAAGTATTACCACTTCAATTATGTTTCTCCCACATATTTTTCCTGAACTTAAACAGGATATTAAGAAGCTGTAGCATCCTCCCACTCCATCCACATCACTCATATCCTCTCTGTGCAACACGACAGGCTCGCCGGTAGACATGTTTATTCGTCATGATTAACAATGCAATATTTCAGGGCAATGGAGCATTTTAAGTGGAGCAAAAGCTTTCACGAGCAATACCAAGGCGCTTATAACTTCTGTGTGTGGCTAATGGATGTAGCACCTCCATTTAAAATCCCTGGTGAGGCAAATACCAGGACTGAAAATGAGCTTAAGCTATTTTTACAGGGCCGGATTGTAATACCTCTTGAAATTAAAACATTCATATAGCGGCATGTAGGCAACATGGGCGAAATCCATAAAGGTTCTCCACCTATGCAATGTCATAAATTGTCCACCTTTATTGTTTGATCACGCAAATCCACCTGCTCCGCTCAGTCTCAAGAGTTCGGCAGATTTTCTTTTCCTGCAGATCTCATATAAAACAAATCATACGACCTCATACTGGATATAATATTTATAGCTCTCTGTGCGATAAAAATTCATTAGCTACAGAATGATAGGGAGAGTCTCTGAGACAAGGCTGTGTAGGATGATGGATCAGGCAGGATGCAGATGTACCCCATTCAGTCAGGTGGCTGAAGGGATGGCGTGTTATCACACTGACTTGGGCTGCCGAGGAGGATCGAGGGCACTGATGAGGTGACTCGAGGTCAGCTACTGATAACACCTTAACTATAAGGAACAGGATCTCTGCCTGTCACTGCTGTGGGAACAATGGCCAAATTTAACCGAATGCCTGAAGGAAAGATGAAGCTGAACAGGCTGGGTGTAACCTGAGTTACCTTAAAAACTGGTGTATAAGACAAACCTTTAATGCAATATTTTTTCATTTAAAAGTGGGATGCGTCTTATACACTAGTGTGTCCTATTCACCAGTAAAATGCAGAGAGAGGTTGGATCTGGATATGATCATAGGTATGTAAAAGGCTGTCCACACTAAGAATGATAACTATAACTATAACTATAAACATAATGATGTGAGCATCCACACTTATGAACTGTGACGTCCTATAAACAGAGGTGTCAAGCACGCACTGCTTGCTCTAGCTGTGTCGGCAGCTAATGAAAATAGATAAACTATTTTATGACCCGTTAATGCTGTGTGCTGTACAGAAAAATGATTGTGTGTTGCTGTGATGTTTCAGTATTTACAGACCAAACTGATGTTTAAGGGCGACTCAGGTGCAGTAGTCTATTTGCGCACAGCGACAGCTCTGATGAAGAGTTTTTGGGACTAAGCATACAGGAACACACTGTACACATAGCCTAACCCCAACCTGGTGAATATACCGGTCCAGTTCAGTTAAGCAAATCATTACCATTAATCATTAACAATTAACCCGACACACTGGTTCAGGTGTAATATGTGTGTTTTAATCGGTTTCAAATAAAAGTATATTGAGAAAGTTTTGGAGTATAAACACATGCGTTTATAAATGAATAGCTACTGGTGCATTCAAATAAACCACTCTGTAATAGAAAAGTGTTTTTCCCAGCATGACACCCCCCAAAATAGACTGCGTCTTATACACCAGTGCATGTCTCTGAATAAGTCCATATTGGATGATTCTGCATCTCATGATTTACATCCAATGTCAACATTACTGTCAATGAAGGAATTAATGTGCCTTATATCAGATTAGAGCTTTTTGTCCAAGTAACCTAAACCTCACCCAATCATCTTAAAAATAGCACAGTTTTTCCATATATCAATCCTATCGCCCCCATTCTCCTGTTTTATCAGTATAATTATGCAGTATTAGGCAGTCATGTAAAGATTAAAACACTGGATTAACTCCATATCAGTTAAATGTGGGTTTAATTAAATGAACGTCGGTCTCTGGCTAATGTGAGGCGTGCAGGATTGTTTGAGTTTCAGGCACTTCCGTATTATGAAGTGCCAAGTTAGATATATCAGATGTTTCAGGAAAAGGAGTATAATTGCAACCTTGATGTTGACGTGATAACTCTAATATGACATGAACAAAGCATCAGCCTACTGAACTCAGTGGAGTATCAGTTTCATTCTTCTCAGATGAGATGGAGGAGCCAATTTATTGAAATACAGCCAGTGGAAAACAAACGGTACAAAAAGTGGCAACTTGCCCAAAACAATATTGACTCATCAGATTAAATAAAAAAGTAGCCAAATTGAATGGGAAACTTCCCAAATAGCTTTCTTTTTACAGCAAGCCATAAAAACAAACACAATTAAAACGCAATCAGCCGATTGAATACATTAAAAGTGATGCTACTATACATGCATTTAAAAACAAAATAAATGATGTAGGTTAAAAGCAAGGAAATCAGCAACAAGAAGAGTAAAGATAAGAAAAATAGGTTAGGAACCAAGTGTGTTAGATTTAAGTGCACTTATTGCACAATCGTTGAGGGAAGGGTGTAAAAAGTCCTTAAAGAGAAGATGGTCTGGATTTAGCTTTCCGGGTGATTTGTCTGCAGTAAATGTCTAACAGAGAAAGCTGCTGCTCAACAGATATTTTACTCGCTGATTCTTGATGTAGGTCTGTATTTAACAGAGGCGGATAATAACACCCTGTTCGCACATATGGACTCAAAGCTGCAGCTCTATCTTGCCTCTCAAGAGCCGAAGCTTGCGGATGTGTCAGTGTTAAACACATTATTTACATACTCAGATCTGGCTGGACGGTTATTTTCTCCTGTTGCGACTATACTGGCACCCAGTGAAGTAGTTAAAGGGCCAGTTTGTAGGATTTAGGGCATGTAGCTGTAAGGTTGCAGATTGCAACCAACTGAGTATCCCTCCCTTCCCCAAATCCTTCCAAGCGTGTAGAATAGCATATGGTGGAAGTGAAACTCACAAAAAAACATCAAAGGCTCTCTCTAGAGTGATGCCAGTGTTCGATTTGTCCATTCTGGGCTACTGTAGAGACACTGTGATGCAACATGGAAGAGGATTCGCTCCCTATGTAGATATAAAGGGCTCATTCTAAAGTAACAAAGTACAATGATCCTTAAAACATACTTATGAGTATTATTTTCCTTTTCTCTGTATATGCCATTAAATTCTACACACTGCACCTTTAATTTCCTGAGCAATTTAAAGTTTCATCACATTGAATTGGGAGGCCGTTAACTGTGACTATCAGCCTTTCCCACATTTATTTGTTCTTTCACATGAGTTAGAGAAGGAGAGTCAGTTTATACTCCATCAGAACTCATTTGTACAACCTTTCGGAAAAATGTAAAAGTGTTTATAGTCGTTGAGTTTTCAGACAGTCTCTCCTGGAAGACATTTGCACAGCTGTGTTCAGTTTGTTCGCATGAAATGTGACAGAAATAGTTAATAATAGAGAGAGCTAGAGAGAAAGAGAGAGAGAGACACATTAGAGAAGTCCGAACCCTGGGGCTCCTTTCTCACCTCTACACAGCTGGCCAGTCACAGTGTGAAAGTCGAGTCAGTTTAATACAACCCAGTATCCCAAACCACAACTGTGCCTCAGGGGGCGTTAACGTCTAAAGCAATGCAACAGCCTCAATTCGGATAGGGAAAAACTCCCTTTTTCCCTTTAAATGGGAAAAAATGAAAGAATCTTCAAGAGGAGCATCAGGGATCCCTCCTCTGTCCCCTCGATGTCAGAGTAGAGGTATTTCTGAGGCTATCCGATCATCCAACAACAGTTTTGATGGAGTATACAGCGGCCCCTTAACAGCTCAGCTGCTCACAGCTGTGCTGTGTTTCCCGAGGGGATCAAAACAACCATGATTGGTCTTCGGGTTGTCACTCCCGCATGTCAGAAGAAATCTGTACAAGACTGAATCTTTGTTAGCTTCTCCAGGTTCTTCTCGCTGGGAGTGTTTTGAGTCTTGAATCGTGCTCAGGTGCCATGAAGTTATTTGTAGGATAGACTCAGGTTTTTACTGCTGCACCTCTGGCGTTTGAGTCTGTAGGTGTGAACAGGAGGTTCAGGTTTGAAGGCTGGCATGAATGATGGGTGTGAAGCATGTGTGATTTTCATGCATGTAACTGGAGATCCCCTCCAATCACAGATCTGCATTGCTATTAACTTTTACTACGATCTTTCTTTATCCTTAAGCAAGGCACATCTATTTGTATGCACATTTCAACAAGCACTTAAAAGCTCTTTACATAAAACATAAAGTGCATCAAGACAGAATTTAAAAGCAACACATGGCAAAATAAAAACATGATTAAACATGATTAAAAGTGTTAGATTGGAAATTAAATTAAGCTAAATTAGAGTAAGCACACCGTACTTGCAGATATTATCAAAAGTGACAGTTTTTTAAACATTGCGTTAGACATTAAAAAACAATACTGACTGAAAGTATTTCTGGTGTTGGTTTGTCTTGAAAGAGTATAATGGGTTTAAATGTCCTCATATTATACAGTTTTATCTTTATATTGATGTGTAGATTGTAAGGTTGAGAAAGCTGATTTCTCTGTCTGTACTTACACTTTTTTCAGTATTTATCTTCTACAACATGATTTATGGAAGATGACAAAACATCCCTGCACACTTCACTAACTGCAGTTAAGGAGAAACTTTATAAATATGCAAGTTGTTGTTTTTTTGTGGATTTTCTTTTTCATCTTCCCTCAGGATGGAGAATATTTCCCACCAGTCACATAGCTGATGCTTTTTTTATTTTGGGTAAACAGGACATATCTAATCTAGAAATCAAGTCTGTGGCGTCTCAGCAGGATTGAGGCTGACATGATGAGGGTGTTTTTACATAAAAGTCTTGCTCGGCACAGCCTGAAAAATACTAAGTCAGTGCTTCATGTAATTTATATTTCACACGAATTTCAAACGTATTCACAAGAACCAAAGAGTTTAACTCCTACGTGAGATTTTGTCTTTCTTGATCACTTGCTTGACTCTTGTACTAACATATGTACTTTACTGATGAATTTGGAAATGGGTAATAACTTAGTTGTAGTTTAAAGTTTTAGTTATGACTGCTCTTTCTGAAGAAGAGTTTGATAGATTAGTTTAGATGAAAAAGCATTTTTGGTGTCCAATGATGAAACTGATTCCTTCTTGGAAAGATGGATGTGCCCATTTGAAAATATAAAACACATTTACTATTAAAACGTTTTAAATTCTTTATCTTTTGCATATTTTAAATCACATTTTTCATGTTGCAAATTATTGATTTTACTGTAAAAATCCAGTTTTGTTACATTAATTGGTAGAAATAAGACAAAATTTAGAAATAGATGATTTAATTTGACGCTCAGGAGAGTCCTGTACTGTAGTTTAAATGTTAATGAGTAATGGATTGATTTAGCAGGAAATCTCAGACTGGTCATGCAGTGCAACAAAAATGCAACTGTGTCTTCTTTCTATTTTTAAATGTTTATTTTTTCTTAAACAGGGGAGATGCGGGCCTCTGAAGCTCTGCAATCTATTTAAATATTTGCTCTCTGCACACGGCGCCCCTGAGTAAAGGCAACCTGGCACGCTGAAAGCTGTGCGACAGAGATAGGGGCTCCTGGTCAACAAGCAGGTTAATTGTCTGATAGGACCAGATGCTAATACTGGACTGAACTTCACAGTCGCGGCCCGCCGGGAGGCTCCCCCACGGCTTTTGATTGGCTGCAGAACACAGCAATCACATGACATTTGACACCGAGGAAAACCTGCTCGTGCCAAAATATATTGGTTTTTCTAATGAGTTTCATATTTTAACTTTCCTGGATAGATGACAACCTTTTTCAAACAGTTTGGAGGATTAGACGATGCGGAGGAGACGAGAGACTGCACTTTGATTAACTCCACACTTGTGGAGGAGATAACAGCTTTCTGAGAGTCTCTCCTGGGTGGATTATTGAGTTAGAGTGCTGGCACATTGTATGAACCCTCTGATGCCCATTAGAAGACTCAAGTCATTATGTGGCAAGACCGCGACGATATCAGCATGAGAGGCTTTTTTGGAGTGACAAAAATACATAAATTGATTTCTAAAAAACTTCAAAACAAGTCAGTCGAAAATAATAAGTCATCCAAATCAGAAGACAAAACACAGTCATTACAATTATGACACCCACATTGGAAGTAATCAGCAGGAAGACATAATTTGTGCCTTCAAAACAAATCAGTTTATGATGTGAAAACACTATTGTTAAAGTCTGATGAGGTTTAAGCACAAACAACACAAGATTAGATTTAGAAAAAGATGGTTTGTGTCCAAGTGAGTACTTTATTGAAGTTAGGGAACCTTCTTTGTCATGATAATTTAAAACCAGTGTTGACATGTGGTTGAAAATAGGAAACAAACAGCGAGCTACAGAGTTTAAGTCAGATGTTTTCCATCCATCAAACCGCCCACGACCTCCTTCTTATAACTTTTTCATGCTATAATAACGTCATCTGATTTCCTTCTTTCCTCCTGTCATGTCAGCTTCTCTGTCACTTGAATGTAAACATGGCATGTTTTTTTAGGCACAGAACAGAGTCACAACGATGATCCTTACGTATGATTATAATGATTAAAGATCCCCTCCAGACCTTTAATTACAGGGCTTTGAATAATAATTTGTATCGGAAACAATTATCCCACAAATAAAGTTAAATTATCTCGTTAAAAACTACTTAAATTTAATCTCCTTCTCTCTCTCTCTCTCTCGCTCTCTCTCTCCAAAATATATAAAAATGTAAATATTAATCATTTCAGTTTTACTGCTCTGACACAAGATGTCTCCTACTTCACTGAAAAGTCCATTTTCAGTGTTGGTGCACTGCAGGGAGATAAGATCCTGACATGATGAGCTGTTTTTGTGGTATAAACTGCAGAAAACACAACACTAATGGGTGGAAAATAGTTAATATCCTGAAAAAGGAAACCTGCCTTTCAGTTTCAGAGTGCAGACTCATCTGTATGTGTCCAAAGATCCGGTCAGCACTCTGGATTTTAATAAGGTGGTGGATAGTTTTACACAGAAAAGAGTGAGGGGGCGTTTCAGTGATATTAACCAGCGCTGCCCGGTGATGGTGTCAGACTCAGACACAATTTATCACCAACCTCAAGTGCTAATTTTGTGTACTCTTACAGTAGTGGGTGTTATTACTGCCAGTAGCTGGAATTTATCTTAGCTGGCTGGAGACAGAAAATGTGTATTGGATCAATGAAATTCAAAATGGATAATATCTAGGACCATTTTAAATAAGTTTCAAGTTTTGAAGCAGCTTTTGAAAAGGAATCAGTAGTGTAGTGAATGATTTGAGTTTTGTGTATTTGTATAAAAGCCGATATAAGGACGTGCAATGCAAACTACCAGAGGTTATAAATGCTGTGGATATGTGGCTTTGGCTTAAAGATTAAATAAATATATGCTATAATTTTGGAAAGTGTTGCAATATTTTTCATTTCATTTAGAAGAAGCTTTTATCCAAAGCAACATACAAATGAAAGCTAATACAACACAAGTAAGGATCTACTCAGAGAAGAACAAGACTAAGTGCTATAAAAGCTAAATTGAGGACAATGAATTGAATTGAGGCATCGAAGCAGATAATACATTTTTAATTTTCTATAATGTAAGTCCATGAGGTACGATCTCCTACTGTATGTTTTAGATTAGCAATTGTTCCATTTGATGCCTCAGTCTCTCAATATATAGTTTAATGTCCCTTTTTAGGCTTTTAGTGTACAATCCCGCCTCTCTTTCATACCTTCAAAAAAAAAGCAACAAATAGAGGACATGACCGGCGTCTGACCCACCTGTCGAAACTCAGAGTGAAAGCAGGAATCGCTCTGACCAAACAAAGCTTGACATCCTACATCTGAATTTGGACACAAAGGTTCAAAAACACTTAACAACCAACTGCTGTCTCCTACGTTTTACATCAGAGGTTGGTCTGTGCAGCATATACATTTACAATTTTTACCATTTTTGGTTTTCAGTAATTGTGGCAGTGAGTTTTTTCTACCTTTGTCCTTCTCGATTGTTCAGAAACCCATTTGTTGGATGGTCCTTTAAAAGCACCAGCACAGACCTATTCAGCATGTACAACATACAGTAAAATGCGGCACTTAATGAATTTATAATTAACAAAGGCGTTCGTCCATAACACCTTTAGGAGCTGTTGCTACGTGCTGAAAATGATACAAGGGCTTTGATGTCTTTAGCAGGTCTATTTCATATTTACAGTCATATTAAGGATGAGTAAAGCTGAATATGTTTATTTATTTTACATTCCGGCTGCAACATCTATCCTTAGTTTACCTGCAGCTGTCATGGAGATTTTCACCATGAGTCTCCTCGATGAGACAGCTCTGTCTCACATTTTGGCGAACCGGAGACAGTAAAAAAACAAACAAACAAAAAAAACCCACCTCTTACAGTCAGCTTTAAAATATTTGAGCATATTTCCACTTGACAGTATATCTCAGCCTTGCAGGTTGGAACTGTCAACTACACACGATTCAGCTTAAAAACAAGGGCGAAATGGTTTGAAGTGGGGATATCGCAGGTCCTAAAAACTTTTGTCTCTGCTGTTGAATTTGATGTAGCACACAATATACATTTTCTCCTAAAGGCTATCGAGTTCACATAATGGAAAAAAAGCGTTATCTCTTGTGTCTTTAAAGGTTCTTGTCCCCTTTTATCTATTTGGCCAACGGAGCCGGGTGCACTGAGTTCACTCTGTAATGACGGCACGTTTAGTAAGCTGGAGGAAACATTATCCATCCCCTTCACTGTGAGTGTTTGTACTGTCCGTTTCAATTGTTAAAACCTGTTTACACTCTCTAATGTTAAGACACAAATGAAGTCAAATTAAAGCATTGGATAACGAGTAATAGCTTTCTAGATATTTTAAGTAAGGATAATTACTAAGACATCCTTTGTTGTGTCTCGTTTGAAGAATTGCTCTATTACCATTACGTCTTTCTTGGAGTGGAGTGAAAAGTGTGATTTTTTTTTCTCCCCCTTCCAAAGCCTCAAATTCTTCACACCTCCGGCTGATCTGCTGGGGTCTAAACTCCTCTTCGCATGTGGTGGAGGGGATCTGAAGGATTATGGGATTTTCTGATTGCTCTGAAAAAGACACCATGGGATACAGAAATCCAAAAATGGCTGAGTTACCCACATCAAGATTAGAGCGTATTATTTCCCCCCCTTAGGGAAAGAAGACAGGGAAGCCTTTACTCTGACAACCCCCCTCTCGCTTGTGAGACAAGTGTGTTTGAAAAACATTTACAATTTAAGGAGATTGTAGGAAACTACAAAGCCTATTTTGTGCTGAAAACAGTCCTGCGAAGTCGCTGTACATTTCCAATTTCATGGAACGTTATTGCTCGTTGTCTAAAATGTACTTCTCCTTTTCCTGAACCAGTTTAATTTTCACAGGAAATTGTAACCATTAACACCATTTCAACTGCACATAAACCTCTTAACACTATATAATATTTGGGCTGAAATTACTTCTGAACTTACTGCACTTCATTCAGTACAACCAATGCTTAATCGGTTTGCAAGAAAAAGGAAAATATGTGGGTGAACTTGATTTTCCTGACAAGTTTTGGAGAAGAAAGATATTAATTTGTTGGGCAAATTAAATAAAATCTGTCACAGGGAATAAAAATCAAATCTCGAGAGGCAGGAAATTCTCATTTGCTAACCCACATTCACAAGTTTTCACAGCTCTTTTCTTTCTCCTGCGGTAATATCAGATGTCACGGCCATTTGTGACAGGCAGACAGCGTGAGTAATTGTGGACTACGTGGCTCAGACAGAACCAGCACTCACCACCATCCTCAGACATTGGCCTTTAGGTAAATGAGGCCAGCAGTACATCACACAGCACAGCAGTCCTTCACATTTGCTATCACTGAGGGGAATTAGGGACAGTATGAAAATTACTTGGATGGGGAAGGGTGTTAAGTCTTATGTTTCTCAGAGTTATTAATATTTCTTTTTTTAATCCTGAAAAGCCGTCTTTCCAATAAATGGTTCAACTTATTATCATCATTAATAACTAGAAGAGCTAAAAGAGGCAGAGCACTTCTTCTCCTTCCTGTTCATGGCCAGGCAGGTTCAACTCCTGGATGATGTTACTCTTTTAATCAAAATTGTCAGTTTTATAACAATTGCATCATTTCTAATTTTGCATTTTTGATAATAGGCTTTAGTGTTTTGAGCATTAAACATGCAGAGTGATACCAGACATGATGTTAGTGTTTCTTGGCAAGATGGCGGCGTGAAGCAGTGCAGCAGCTTCACTAGCTCTGAGTGCTTAGATCACCAGGACCTGAGTACGGTATTTCGTTGTCTTTCATGTGTCTACATGGCTGGAATGACAATAAAAATGCTTGATCCTTGAAGATGACACGCTTCCTAGCTTAAAGGCTGTGGAATAAACTCTAACTAAGGCAAATACATGTTGTTATATGCACACACACATACTGAAACACTTTATTAATTGTCCTTAAACTAAATACGAAATACATTTCTCATAAGTTCATGCGGGTTTAGCCAGGGATCAGTTCTTGGGTCGGAGATCAAAGTGGGATTAAAGTTGATGCTGGCTTGTCTCAGTGTCTGACCGGCTCTTAGGGGTGAGTTATGACGGCTAATGGTGGGGGAGGTTTATCCATCAGCTCACACCAGGACGTGAATTGGTCTTTCCATCTTGCTGGCTTTTGGAGATCTTGAAGGATCAAAAGTGGTTTGGGTCAACGGTCATGCGGCACAAAAAGGAGTCTTCTTATCTCCGTCGTTGCTGTTTGCAGGATGTTGTAAATCTCACTGATGATTTTTGGCAAGCGTTCCTCTGAGGGGTTGAAGATAGACACTGGTCCTGTTGTTTGAGGGTTGTACTGTCTGGATTTGAAACATGCAGGGACTTTTTTCCCTACAGCGAACATCGTAGTCCACGGAGACTCCTGCCCGATCTCATCCGTCAACCCGTCCATCACATTTTCAAACAAGAAAGGGCTCAGAGCCGATAGCTGACGTAATCCCACCTCCACCTCAAACTTCCTCTGAATCCACAAAGACACAGTGCAGCTTCCTTCTGACCTTCTTCATACTTCTCCATCAAACTTCACAAAGCAAACACATGTTTGGTGCTCTTTCCTGGCATGAAACCATACTGCTGCTCACTAATCGTCACCTCTCCTCCTAACCTAGCTTCCACTATTCTTTCCCATAACCTCATGTCATGCCTGATCAATTTTATACCTCTGCACATCACTTACTCTTGAAAATCAGTAGCAGTGTGCTTCGTCTCCTCTCCTCAGGCATTCTCTCACTTTCCAAGATTGTGTTAAACAGTCTAGTTAATCTCCCCTAAACATGTCCGAGCCTCCACAGGTGTGTCATCTGGACAAATCACCTTTTCTACTCTTCAGCCTCTTTATAGCTTCCTCCTTAATAAGCCATCACACTTCCTGACTCACTATCCCCACACACCATCCAACCTTCTCTCTCTCTCTAATTTTCTTCATTCATTAGCCCCTTAAAGTACTCCTTCCACTTTCTCAATGCACTCTCCTCACTAGTCAGCACATTTCCAACTCTGTCCTGCATCACATTAACCTGCTGTACATCCTTCCCAGCTCAGTCTGACTGTCTAATCAATTGGTACAAGTCATTTTCTCCTTCCTTAGTGTGCAATCTCATGCATAACTCCACATAATAAGCCTTTTCTTTAGCTTTCACAACTTCTCTCTTCACCTTATGCCACATTTCCTTGTACTCTGCTTTCTTAATCTCTCTGGCTATACCACTTATTCTTCACTAACCTCTTCTTCTTCCTCCCCTTGTCCTCCCTCCACTGTCCAGATGACACATCAAGTACTTTTGTAACTGTCTCCCTCACCACTTTTGCAGTAGTTACCCGCAATTCTTCACTAACCCCCCCCCCCCCCCCCCCCCCCCTCCTAGCGTCTGTCTTCACTCCTCGCTGACATCCACACAGCAGTCTTCCTTCTTCAACTTCCACCATTTGATCCTCAGTTCTGCCTTCATTCTCTTCCTCTTCTTGATCTGCAAAGGCATCCTTCAGGCCACCATCTGATGCTGACTTCTCCAAACTCTTTCAAATCGCACCTCCTGCACATAGACATAGTCCACCTGTGTGCACCTTCCTTCTATCTTATAAACTTCCTCTTCTTGAAATTAATATTTTTTCTTTCTTTTAGATAAATCTTGCAAGACAACAATGATATAAAATATCAATCTTTGGTCATGTTGATATATATGACTGCTTAGGATTTTGTTTTCTTGCTTATTTACATTTAGATTATTGCTTATACATTTTATTTTGTTCTTTTCTTTAACGTGTTTGAAACATCCTTCAGGCCACCATCTGATGCCGACTTGTAGTCTCCAATCTCTTTCAGATCGCACCTCCTGCATAAGACATAGTCCACCTATACCTTCCTCCCTCCTCTTGAAATACTATTATATTATGTATTATATATAATTGTTTCAGTTATTTTAGTTATATTTTTAATCAATCTTGCAAGAAAACCTTCAAATAAATGTCTTGCTTATATACTTTTAGAGTGTTGCTTATATATTTTATTTTGTTCTTTCCTTTAACAATATTTGAAATAAAATTAAACTGAACTAAACTGAAACAAAACAGGATTCCCTAAAGCAAAATGAAAAATACATAACGCTCCCCTTATCTGCCCCCCGCCTCCCTCCACTATTTTAACTTTCCTACAGTCCCTTAAGTGACAATTACATCACTGCCTTCGCCTCAGTGAGATAAAGCCTATAGTTTGTGCTTTACGCTGCAGCTTGTGTATAGTAATCTACTTACTGCAAATGGCATTTCTATGTCCTGATGTTTTGATGACCTCGGTGGCATTTTGACGTCTCTATGCACCTGTGAATATTATCTTCACTGAAGGTGTAGATGAGTCAATTCATAACAGCAAACAGAGCAAGCGCCTACTCTCTCTAATGACCTTGTTACTATGGAAACCAGGTTAGACTTTAAAGCATTTCATGAAGAGAAAAAAAAAGCCTCAGGCCTCACTTTGCTCTTTGCGCTTTGACTTGACTTCACCTTAATTAAATTTGCGCACCCTCAGAAACCTCGGATAATATCTAGCGAGGTCCTGTTTTCATGAGTATCAGAGTACGAGTGACCAAAAACTCGCCGCTCGACTTTGAATCAAAGATCGTGCTGAATCGTGCAAAGTGGTGGCTCGATGTGCTCCATCTTGAGGGAAAGGGTAAGCATGCCACAATGTTTTAGAGTAACAGAGCCGTCTGTGCATTCACGTAAGTCGCCCAGCTCAAAGGTCAACACCATTTCGTTTTTTTGAAATTAAATATCCATCCTCCACTTACTTCCTTGCCCTCTGAACCTGCCCTAACAGCCGCCTGAAGGAGCTTTACAGTGAGATTGATTTAGCCTCTCTGAAGTACTGATTGGGAGAGGTGTTTTCAGCATGAAGGGACCCGAAAAAGACTCATTTTGATTGACAGCAGGATAGTGATAGTCCACTGCGCCATTGTGTGGGTGTGATCATCAATAGTGTGCTAAACCCTGAGGTCAGTCTAGTCTCACGCTGTCAGGCCAGGTTGTGTCTGGAGGGAATAATATGTTCACACAGCACTGCTCCATTACCCATCCATCTTGAGAGGAAGAACAATGGGCTTTGCCATCAGACTCTATTTCTCTAACATTCACGCCCTGGCTCTCTGTCTGTCTGTGTCTCGCTGTCGCTGTATCATTAGCTCTCTGCATACAGAATGTCTCATCTTCTCCACACTTAGAGGGTAACAGAGAGATTGAAAAATTAGCAGCATCTCAGCATCAATACTTCTATTCTTGCAGTCATTATGGTAAAAGTTACTTACATCATCTGACAGGATTGTGCAGACGCTGCAGCGCTTGTGGTCTTCTCATTAACCTTTTCACACTGAACTAGACTGGTGACAGGTGCATTATTCAGATACAGCCGCTGTTATTATCACAGAAACCAACAGAAGTAGTTCCCCAGTAGAAAAAAAAACTAAACAATGGTTTTCTATTTCTTTTTACGCCTTTATCAGTTACAGTATCTGTCATGTAAAGTGCAAAACTTCAAAAAGAAATGACAGCAGCAGTGCAGCAGTGTAATTTCACAGCTGTGATGTGAACAAAAGGTCATTACACAAACACTCCAGCTCCTTGTGTCTGCCAGTCTGCTAACACATGGTCATTACTGTTGTTCAGCAGCTTTTAGTCCTTTTTTTTTGGAGCTGTGGTTCAGAAGTAGAGTGGGTCGTCTGCTAATTGGAAGATCAACGGTTCAGTCTTTCCAGTCGTCGGGCAAGATACTGAACCCCAGATTGCTCCTGAACGCTGTGTCATCAGTGTTCGAGTGTGTGTGAATGAACATTAGAAACTCCTCCTGATGAGCAGGTTGGCACCTTGCATCAGTGTACGAATGTGTGTGTGAATGGATGAATGTTGGCATGTAGTGTAAAGTGCTTTGAGTGGTCGGAAGACCAGAAAAGGGATATATAAATGCAGTCCATTTACCATTTGCAGTCCATTTAGTGGTATAAGTGGATAATTCACTCTGAAGGGTAGTGTAGCAGTGGAAGTTAAAGTAAAACAAGCTGAAGCTACATACTCAAAACCGAATTTCCGACCTGTCATCGCATTTTGCAGGGAAAGATTGTCATCGCAGGCATTCGCTGGAGAATTTCAGTCCGCTGCGCAGGGTCTGCTTCAATTTGCCGTGACGGCGGATGAAGATTCTGAGAGCGACAGTCGAGTCAAGACGATGCCTTGTAGAGAGCTGTGTGAAATTTCAGATGACATGGAGAGGCTGAGGCCGCGGACAGCTGAGAAATCCTCAGCTGTAAATCCTCCAGACTTGAAATCCTGTCCAACGCTTGGCTAAGCTATAAATTTGCCTTAGTGGACACTCAATTTAATTTGATTTGTGAACATGAAAGCTCATAATTTTTGCAAAATAGGGTGGAAAATGATGTCTTTTCATAGCCGTTTGGTCAACTAAGGATAATTTAGGGTTGGAAGCAGCAGTCTGTTGTATGTAATACCTGTTATTAATATATGTTGTATCGTAATTATTCAAGTAAGTGAGTTATTCTGAAATTAAAGGCCATCTCACATCAAAGACTAAGTCTCAATGAGATATTTTAGTCTGGTCTAGAGTGTTAGGTCAGTTTGACACAGTGGAAACACAGACAATTCACTTATATCGAAATATTAACAAAAAAGTTGATGTGCTAGACTGAGGTGGAAAGTCGGTGTATTGATAAAAGCAAAATATGACAAAGTATAACAGAGACAGATTTAGTGACTGCTCCACCGAAAATATGAAAAATTGCGGCAGATGAAAACATCAGATCTGTGTGGCCCAAAAAGGAGAAATTAAAGCTCCTCAAATTAAGACACACATGATCAATAAAGGATTAAAATCAGGTTTAGTCTGTACAGTGTTTGTCTGTATGTTGTGAAGCGAGCAATGACAAGAAAAAAATGTCAGAATAACGAATTGGTGAGGACATCTTAATGTGGTAAGAGTCCACGGCACCTCAGCTCTTATAATGTACAAGTGTGTGTTGTGTTGATTGGTGTTACTGGAAGTTTATCATATTGTTACGCTCTGAATTTTATCCAGTAAATGTTCTGGTAGCTGATTGATTTTTCAAGAGGTGAACACACTTCTGCTGGAGTCAAAGGAGCTGGACGAAGCTGCTTCTTGAGTCATGTTTCCATGTGTCCAATCTTTTATTTTTTTCATTTTTTTGCCTGTTACAACAGTGTTTTGTGCCATTTTGTGGTTAACCAACAGAATTAAATGACACACAAAAAAGGTTAAAAATGCAGCGTTAAATTTGCGCATCACCTGCATGCAAAATTATACTTTTGTGTATAAACTGCATGCAAAGTAAAAATGTAAAGTCATGCTATCTGTATGCAGATTGTGAGATCAGGTTGGACAAAGTGCTTCACAAGGCAGTAAATTAAAAATTGAACATCACAATTACAATCCATTAGATTTTATGACAAAACAGATTCAACATTCAAATACGTCAGTGCCATGTCAACAGAGTTGATAGGAATTTGTCTTTGTTAGATCACAGACTTAGACAAGCACATAAAGCGCTCACATAATACATTAAAAGGAAAATTTAATACAAACATCTAAAAACAAAGAGGAGAGTACTCTGAAAATATCATAAAAATATGTACAACACTAAAAAAAACAATAAAAAACAGAAACAGAAACGTAATATTGAAGAGAAAAAAATCAAAAAACTAAGTTAAAAAGTTATGAAAAGCCTGTTTTAAGAAAATATGTGAACACTTGAAGCCTTCAGTACACTTACACTGAAAACTGACTTTTCATAGAAGAAGTAGAAAAACATCTGAAAAGACATTTTTGAAATGAGAAATGTGTGAATATATATGGATTTTGGATTTTTCAATGAAGGAAAAGAGGAGATTAAAGTGTAGAATGAGTTTAACCACGTAATTGAACTTTTTTGTGTGAACACCATATCAGACCACATTATTATTCAAAGCAGTGTATTTATAGTTTGTCTTCAAACATGCCTGGAGGGTATCTGTGGTGTTATAGTTAGTAATGACACAGCTTTGTGCAACAGATTCATTTGTTTTGCTTATTACAATAGAAGTGAAACGAAGACTCATTATTAGTTCGATCCAAGCCAAAGTCAGCCCCACAAGATATCTGATTTTCTATTTAAATAATGAATCACATGTTCCTGTCAAAACATAACCTGCATAAACACAAAACCTCCCTGCAGGTTTCAGTGCTCATTAACGCTTACATTCAGTTTTCGGTGCTTCAGTGAGAAAAGGTTACAGCCAGGTTGATGTGAGAAAAAAAAAACCTAATTCAATGTGCCTTGAAGCTTCTTCCTGCTATCTCTGGAGTGTTTTGTGGAAACTGGAGTCAGGGATCCTCTGAGAGGCCACCACTTCGCTCCTCAGCGTGAGTTATTGTAGATAAACCCTAGTAATCAGAGTCTGTGGAAAAAACCACTCCAGCAAAATTTAGAGAATTGAATTGAATCCCAGCTGGAAACTTTATAAAAAACATTCCAAGTATCAGGTGCTGAAGCATAATTACTTTAAATCAAGAAAAGGACTGACTGTTGCAAAAGTCCCAAAGGCAAAGTCACAGAGACAGTATGTTTTCTCTGTTTGCTTCCCCCCCTCCCATCCTCGGTCTGTGTGAGTCCACGCAGAGTGCTTGTCAGCATTCTGGGTGCGTCTCCAGGTCTTTGTATGCTGCTTGTTCCCCAGGAAGCACATTCAAATTCTGGAAAAATTAATGACTGTGCCCGGCTGCTTTTATCAGTTTGATAGTAAAAAGAGGAAGGCGTGTGACACCTTCTTTCTTTTCCCATGTGCCTTTGTTTTCACTTTATTCAGACAGATTATATTGTTTTCTTTTTAATCATCTGTCAGGTTATAATTAATTTTACCTCTGAAGCAAGTCTTATGTCATAGGAAATGATCTGTGAATGTATGTGTGCATGACAGCGTACCGAACCCACATTTGAATTCTGTT
This sequence comes from Scomber scombrus, assembly GCF_963691925.1. NCBI lineage: Eukaryota > Metazoa > Chordata > Actinopteri > Scombriformes > Scombridae > Scomber > Scomber scombrus. The sequence goes on along the minus strand of NC_084979.1, from coordinate 26,732,754 downwards.
TACATTAATATGCTTCCTTATCCCTTGGCTGTAGTGAAGACTAATGGAGGTTACTTTAATATTTATGAAGCACATCTCTCTCCCAGTGTGCTTGGCTCGCCATCCTCAGACTTATATAAAAACCACTGATATAGCACCAGACTGTTCTCCTCAGATTCTCATCCTGTCTTTATCTCTCTCTGTCCTCCCTCACCCTTGTAATCACCATCTGTTGTCCATATTGTGTGATCTTCTGTTTCTGGTCCCTGCGGCTCGCCACCAGACGCTACTTTTGGCCTCCTGCTCGGTGTGTTTGTGGTCTGTGGCCTGGCTCTGCTGGGCCTTCTTACGTTCATCTCCTGGAAGCTGTGCTGGGTGCCTTGGCGGAACAAGGCCCATTTCGCCAATTCATCCCTCAACTCAGCCTGTGGCACCGAGCACTGCCCACTACAGCCGCCTCTCCTGCTGCCCAGTCCCCAGCAGCCGCCGGTTACCATGGCGACAGAGAAGGTGAAGGACCCCTTGGGCTCGATGGGCTTCCTAGAGGCAGCAGTGAAGATAAGCCATACTTCCCCCGACATCCCCACCGATGTGCAGCTCTCCATGAGGGAGCACTTCCTGCGCCGCACGCAGCGCATGCAGAGGCAAACCACTGAGCCGGCTTCCTCCACCCGGTTAGTCAGATACGAGCATGTGTGTATGCAAAGCTGCTAATACATGAGACTGTGTGATGAGGTCATTCATATGTAAATATGCTTAGGGATACATACAAGCATGCATGCATGCACACATGCAGAATATAAAACAGATCTTGTGGTCCAATAATCTGACATGAAGTAATCAGAAAGAGCCTCAGACTAATTTCCAGCGAGTAAGCAGACAAAACCTTTTAATATATTACTAATGATAGAAGGAATTTTCTATCTCTGCAATCTGCTATCTACAAAGTTAATTATAATAATACTCTAGATCATGTTACTCTGCCTCACAGTCATCTGAGTGTAAGTCATTATGGTAAAGCTAATTGTATGCGATGGCTTCTTCATGAGAAATAATGAAACATAGTAGAGAAGAAACCATTCGCTGAAGCAGCACTGCATGTTTTCAGCATGTTAATATGTGAATATCAGTAGTTCATCCTGCTTATTATGCAGGTTTCCTTTAAAAGCAAACCTATTTGTCCTTGTACTTAAGCAGTAAAAATTCCCATCTAAGTCCCCGACACAGCAAGTCATCGGCACAGCTTCTGACCATTCAGCAGTGCTGGTGCTTAATGTTGGGCCAACAGGACGTGTTGAATCGAGATCAGAGGCAGGCGGTGGCACACTATTATTTGGTTATTTCATGAATTTTGTCAAGTTTTATGCTTATATTTCACTCAAACTTTTTATTTTTCCACACACAAAAAAAGACCAGATGGTTTTAGTGCAAAGCAAAATGTGGTCATTGTTATTCTAAGTATACAACAGATGTTCAAACAAATTCATGGTGGTATGAGAATAGTAATCTCTCCAGAATAATTGCTTTATACATTTCTTCTTAGTATGAATGCAGGCCTCTAACTATTTATTTCTATTCACAAAGGAAATAACTTTGGTAGCCGTTGGCTGCTTTGCTTGTCTTTGTCTTATCAATTGCACCTTTAACAGAAGACATGAGGCGACACAGTCAGTTGTCTGTTGTCAGTTTTAGTTCTTTGAGGGCAGCTTGGTGTGTCGGGGCTCCTCAAGTCAAAACTTCACCACAGTTTTTCACCACAGCTATTCCTTGTCACTCTTTCTTTTCCTCCTGTCTTTCCTGTCCCCGCAGGCACAATTCATTCAAAAGACACCTGCCCCGGCAGGTAGGCAGTCTGGACCTGGGAAATGACTATATGATGGACAAAGATGAAAAGCCCACCAGCATTGGCCGCATCCAGCCAGAGCTATATCAACAGAAGGGCCTGGAGTCAGAGGACTCGTCCAAGAACGGCAGCAGCAAAAACTGTGGCAGGATTAACTTCTCCCTCCAGTACGACTACGAAAACGAGGCCCTGCTAGTCAACATCCTCAAAGCAGTAGACCTTCCTGCCAAGGACTTATGCGGCACGTCCGACCCTTACGTGAAGGTCTACCTGCTGCCCGACCGAAAGAAGTTCCAGACACGCGTCCACCGGAAGACGCTCAACCCCACATTCAGCGAGAGCTTCCAGTTTCCTGTGCCTTACGACGAGCTGGCGATCAGGAAGCTTCACATGAGCGTCTTTGACTTTGACCGGTTTTCGAGACACGATATGATCGGTGAAGTGGTGCTGGACAACTTGTTTGAGACATCGGACCTCTCCAGGGAGACAAACATATGGAGGGACATCGATTATGCCACCACTGTAAGAATCTATTGGCTTCTTCTTCTTCTAGATTCAGTGTCAAATGATTGTAGAGAAGTAACAGTATATCCCATAAAACCAATGTCTCACATTGAATCAAGTTTACATTACAATCCATATATATTTATTACATCATCAACCAATGAGGTCACTGAGGTCATGTCCTCTCTAATTTTTCTGGGAATTTGGGGAGGAGGGTTAGTTTTGGGAAGAAGAATACCCCTGCTGGGTATTTTATAGGCTGTTTCCAGTACTTTCAGACTCAATGATTTATATTTTTGTGGCGGTGTTACGACCAGCACAAGCAGGACAGTTTGGTATTTTACTGACCTTCACATTTGCTTTGTCCAGTGCAGCGTGCATGACACACAGATGCAAACAGTTGTTGATATTTTGGTAGAAATCTTTGTCTTAGATTGAGAATAAACCACTCAGAACCACATCTGTCTAGCACAAAGTCAACAAGAGCAAACTAAATACTTTTTAACATATGCACAGCGATTCTTTATTTGGTTCCCCATTAGCTTTTACTAAGTGGTCGTTAGACTTTATATAATCCACAAAACAACAGTGACAGTGAAACAAACAGCAATTTAAACTCACATTGATCAATACAACAAGAAAATTGTGAAATAGCTCTGAATAGGTAGATAGTACAAATTTACGATGAAAATGTTCAAGATAGAAACAAAAAAGAAAAGAAACACATTTAAAACATCCCAAAACTTAACAACTAAAAGTAACATCAATGTAGGATTCAACTGATTCTTTTTGTGACTTTTAGAAAGAAAACCTACATTTGATGTGTCTTATGCCTGTAGGGAGCATATTCCAGGCGGGGAACGCTTTATAGAGAACAGTTCTTATCATGCAATAACAGAAAAATGCTTAAAATGCACATAAACACTCTTTAAACCGTAGATAGGTTTAAATCAGCATTAAAAAAATGTTTAATGTGGTTAGAAATCTGAATTTATCTAAAGTTAGAATGAATCATTTTTACTGTATCTGTTGTCCACACCTGATTTGTATTCCGTGAAAAGCTTCTCCTTCAGCTCATGAAACCTCTGCAGCATCTGTAAGCAGCAGGACAGATACGCTGATAAATCTGCAGCCTCGGATGTGAGAAGAGCTGCACCATTACACGCTGCTATCCGCTGTGTTTACCTTGATTAAATCACCTGAAATCTGACACCAGACTACAAAGTAACAAAAACACACATCAGACTTATCTGCTATAGTCTGTTTATGCAGGAAACATTGGATTAGAGGGGTTTACAGAGTCCAGTGCACCATCATCTCTTTCCCTTTATTTTTCAGCAAAAGTGCCATCTCATGTTTTATTCCTTAAAATGTTCATATACAGATCATCTCCAGGTCTAGATTCATATTCTAGCATGCTCCTGGAATATCTTCGCATGATTTGCAGTTCAAAAAACTCTTCAGCAACATTTTTTACTGTTTATCTCTATAATCAATGCACTAATTAGCTGTTACAAAACCTCAATGAGAGCAGTGATATGACTGGCTGAGAGTGCATTTAATAATCACCACATAATCACCTCAGATCAGTGTTCACATTCAGCCTGCACTTTTGGTCTTGAATGGCTGCACGTACAAAGCGGGAGGTCTGCCGGTCCAAGTTGTGCATGTGCAATTAAAATAAAACCCTCAGACTTCTCTTTATTATTTTTTAATGGCCCCTCAAGCCGTTATATGGATGCAGTTACACATGAAAAACAAAACGAAAAGAAATAAAGTAAGTGGACAGCGATAATTGCTGCCCGGTAATTGGAAAATACAGTAAAGGAGAAAACGAGAAACCGATATCCAAATGAGACAAACACATGCTACTAAAAATAGAGTCAGCAGCCATTATAATTTTACAAGCTAAATGCAGTATGAGTTGTAACCCATTGTTTCTCTCCTCACTGAAAACAGGACAAGCAAATATAAAATTGATTTCCTTTTATACATAAAGTACCCGATGCATAGTTTGTGAGGCTGGAAGAGATTCCAAAATTGTATTTGTACATGCAGGCGTAACATCACAGACATTTTCCCATTGTCATCCTAACAGTTCCTCGCCTGTCATGTTCTCATGAAAGACAAAAGAAGACAGACTAGTTCACTGCACTGTAGGACAATCTAAAATAAAACAATATAAAATAATCTTAAAACAATAAGCGTAAGAATATAAGCTTCCATTTCACTACCGACCATTAGAAGATCACCTTCAAATGCACTTTCAGTGTAAGTGATGGGAAACAAAAGCAACAAGCCTCCTTATGAGCACAACAATATGTAAAAGTCTATCTGAAGATAATGTGAAGCTTCAGTATTCAAATACAGTGTACATATTTTACAGTTTCTGTCTTTTTATTAAAAAAAACCCTCTTTGTGTGTTGATGGACAGTGTTTCCATGTTCAGCTGCAGTGGAAGTAAAGTAACAAAAAAGAGAGAATTTGGCACCAAAAAGACTTTAAACTTTGAAAGATTTTGACTTGATTTGAACAATTTGGACAGCTGAAGCTTCATATTAACTTTATATAAACTCTTGAATACACTTTTACACATTTACACATTACATTTGCACAAAATGAAGACTGCAGATTTTGTCACCCATCACTTACATTGAAAGTCCATCATGAATATGGAGATGTGTTTATTGCCAGTATAAACAGGAGGAATGATCACAGCATGAAAAACATGTGTCCGTATTTGTTTGGGCACCTGACTGTCATTTTAAGACAGGCTTGAAAAAGTCTCAAACAAATGTTTTATCATTCTGTGAGCAAAGACAGACCATCTGTTCATGTCTTGTACAACATACCCAGACAACTATTGAATTTTGCTCACATCTTAGAGAAAACAGAAGAAAATAGGTGAATGCAACAAAGGGACACATTGTGGAAGGAGAGATTTCCATTTCTTTTTTGATTATAAAGCAGATGTAGGTGCTAAATAAGTACTGTGAAGGTATCAACACTCTCAGTCTATGGAGAAATACACTCAGCTTGTGTTCAGAAACTGTGCCTTTCAGCATTTCCCCAAACACTGCCTTTGGAGGGTTGGCCCCTACTGAAAGAAACAAAAAGTGCTTATTTATGTTATTTACTTAATTTATGTGCACTCATTTCATTTCACTCAGTGTGAGAGTCTCTGCTGAGTTTTGCTGTCATTTATGGTCGGGCTAGTTTCTCTCCTCCCCTCTGTGCTCTCTCTCTCTCTGTGTGTGTGCCTCAATCTGTTACCTGTGGTTGAACTGAGCGTGTGTCACTTAAAAAATAAATAGTCAGCCAATCAGAAGAGAGGGGAATAGAGAGGGAGCAATCAAGTCCCGACAATCCCAAAGGGGAAACATTTCATCACTCTTCATTGACTTTGCATTGAGTGAAAATACCTCCTTGTCACTTCTGTCTGCTAGCTAACAACAGAAACATGCCTAAAAGCTGCTGTGTGGTGGGATGCTCTACCAACAGGGAGAAGAAGTTTTTATAAGCTACTGAAATGAAAAACTGAATCTTTAAGAGACAAAAGTGGATGACGTTACAGGGCTGTGTGCCGTGCTGTGGAGCAAAGGGATGGCCTGCAGCTCAGGAACCTCAATTAAAATGACACATATACCTGAAAACGCTGCGAGTCACAGAGAGCGCACATGAAAGTAAAAGCAGATGACGTTTAATTAAAAAGGTACAAGGTGTTTGTTATGGACGTTTAAATTACAGAATAACTAACTTGTTTTCAGCTGAAATGTATGTAAAAAACAACCTGAATAGGAAATGATTGCATGTTTGTGCATATATTTCCATAATGTTGTCAGACATTATGGAAATACATAAAGAAAGAACCATGCAGAGAAATAAAACATTATTCTTGACCTTTAGCTTGATCCGTGCTGTTTGTTATTGTGTCTGACCGAGTCTCGCTCAAGGAGTTGCAAGAGTTGTTTTTTGAAATCACCTAAATCTTCAGCCATGACTCTTAAATAACACCGAGCTAAACTTTCTGCACTCCAGCACAACACAAACTCCTCCCGGCTGAATATTTAACTGATTTACAACAACAAGCTCAACTCTCAGACGAAGATCTCAGACTTTCTCATTGAGCGAGACTCGGTCAGACACAATAACAAACAGTCCGGATCAAACTGAAGGTCAAGAATTTTTTTAAATTTCTCTTCATGTTTCTTTCCATAATGTTGTCAGACACTTATAATAACAACGTGAGCCTGTCAGTGGCAAAAACTGAGCGCTTTAAGTGGACATCCATCGATGGGGCGCTACTGCTTCATCAGATTACTTTGCAGCCTGTTTGCTCGGCTGCTGGCTGCACCAATTTTCTCTCAAAACTGGACCAATATCAAAAACTGTTATCCTCATTAGTCACTTAAACGCAAAAAGATGTGAAAACAGGGTCCAGGTTGAACAATATGAATAATTAGATATGTATTTTGGTATTATACAAACACTTACACTTACAAATTGAGATGTTTTAACAGCTCCAAACAAAAAATGGGCTAAAGTCTTACTCATGTAGATATTTCTCTGCTTGCCTTGTTACTTCTTGATATAGTGACCAGCAGCTTTTGCCAGTGTTTCTTGCCTCTAGCTCCATGTTAGGCACCTCAGAGCCCTCATCACTTTATCACCTCCACACAGCCCTTATATCTGACAATTTCGCCCCCTCCAGTTGTTCAACCTGAGCTTCTCCAAGCATTGTTCAATAACCTCAACGTTATTGCTTAGGAGGCATAAATGTGGGCAGCCCTCATCTTGGCACTTCAACTTTATTGAACCGCCAAATGATTTTATGACAAAATCCCTTGCTCACATTAAATTCAAAGATTGGGCAAAGTAAAGAATGCACAGCTGGTGGGTCTTTAAGTAGAAACAGAAACACACATGTATTGGTGTGTTTGTATGAGATAAAGACAACGCTTACAAACAGCGTGAAGCCTAATGAGGAGAAGGAGGAACAGGAAGAGGAGGAGGTGGAGGAGGAGGAGGAGACGCCAGCGCTGAGATATGGGAGGAAGGGTGAAGGATAATAGCCAGCAGCTTCCCACAGTTCATACATCAAGGAGAAATGTTCATCAATAACATCAACTTACAAGCATTACTAGGATAAAGAGCCCGGAGGATCGTGAGACGGGTATTCTTATTGACTTCAGACTATTTCTCACACATGTTTGATGTAAACAAACTATTTCGGGGAAGGTTTTTAAATACTAATCAGTGGCAAGAATGCAGACGAGTGTTTGTCAAGTGTGGAAAATGAGTAAAACCCAAGAGGTAATAATTCTTTGTAATAAGGCATCCACAAAGCAATAAACAAGCAGTAATTGGAGCAAATGACTAAAAAACAAACAATAGCAGTGCTGGCAGCTAGCTCTGTGAGGCTGCACTCACACACAGTGGTGAGGCTGGGAGCTAAATCCTAACTTTAACAAGCTAATGTACTCATAATCAGAGCTGCAGCGATTAGTCGATTAATTTTTTCGTAATAAATTAATTCATTTGAGAATTCCAGCTTCTTAAAGGACCAGTTTGTAGAATTTAGAGGCATTTAGCAGAAGTGACGAGGCAGAAATGGAATATAATTAGTGTGTAATCACCTGAAAATAAGAATTGTTGTGTTTTCGTTACCTTGGATGCCTTACATTACCCTTTATATCTAGATAGGGAGCAAGTCCTCTGCCATGGAGGCCGCCATGTTCCTACAGTAGCCCAGAACAGACAAACCAAACACTGGCTCTGGAGAGGGTATTTCATGCTTGGAAAAGGAGAGGGAGAGGGAGGGGTATTCAGTTCAATCTGCAACCTCAAAGCTAGACAAGCAGAGTTTCTGGCACAGTTTCACCTACTTCCAAAGTGCACAGATAAGGGTAAATCCTCTAAAAAGGTCAAAACTCCTGCAACACTTGAAGTATACAGAACAATTTTATTGCTAGACCAACATGTTTCAGCTTGTGCCCTTAAATGACCCTGAGGAAGTCAACAAGCCGAAACAGGTTGGTCTAACAATGATGTGGTTCTATATACTATAAGTGTTGCTGGAGTTTTCACCTCAAAGCTAGATACCACTAAATCCTCGTCCTCTGTGACAGTAAACTGAATATCTTTGGGGTTGTGGTCTGTTGGTCAGGGCAAAACAAGACTTTTTAAAAAAAAAATCACATTTTATAAAATAATGATACTTAGTCGCAATCCTAATTATAATGTTTTGACTTTATGATGGTGTTAGATGAAGCATTAAAAAGATCATGAAAGTTATTACACTTCATCCTGAGGGGAACGTGAATGTCTGCAACAAATATTATGGCAGGTCATCCAGTAGTTTTTGAGTTTTTTTCACTCAGAGCCACAAATGTCAAACTCATGGTGGAGTTAGAGGAAAAGCCAACCCCAAAATAATTAAAATGTCTGTATAAAATGTCCCAGTGAATAGTGAGATATTTACTGGATAAGTGGAAAGTCAGGTGATTCATCCTCTGGGGAACATGAACGTCTGTAGAAAACTTCATAGTAATCATTCATAGTAATTATTAAGAAATTTCAGTCTGGATCAAAGTGGTGGACCACTGGAGCCAAACTGCTCACATGGCTAATTAATACAGCAGGGATGATGCATCATAACAGCCAGTGTTTCTACAAACACAATCAAAGTGTCACTTCATACTTTTACAACACTTGACATTTCTGCTGTGCTCTCACATTCCTCTGACTCTACATGACTCTCACATTATGGCTGAACCTTCACACCCTTCAAACAAAATCCTTCGCTTTCCGCAGCAGAGAAAGCCAAATCGGAGCTGCATGGGAGAAGAGACGTCAAAAACAGCAGCACTTAGACAGACGTGTTGGGATTTGCCAATCAGTGGGGTTCTCAAGCTCATTCGGAGTGATTAGGAGACTGTACGACCTTAATACTGTTTATAGGATGGAGCTGAGCGCTCACATTGGACAGATAACAGGACTTGCAGTCAGCTTGAGACTATTAGCTCAGTAGGGGCTCGTACATGACTGTCTCTGCACAAGTGAACGCTAATATTTTAGTGTCTGGACAGATTGGGCTTAGAAAGTTTTTGCCTCATAAGTAATTTAAGATTCTTACATAAGGAATCTTGAAGGCTGTAAAACAAAAAATTTTCTGAACCTCATCCACTCCTTGATTAAGCCGGTAATTGGTTTCCTGCATCTTGTGAAAATACTGCGCTGTACATTTGATATTCTCTTTGTTTTGCTTTAATTTGCTGTCTTGAGTGATAATGATCATCAGGATCAACATAATCTGGATTCACAGTTAAATGTAATGAAAGCTTTAATGAGAGCGGTGAGATTCACTGTTTGGGGAATTCGCTGAGCCAATTTTTGAGAATTAAACCAAATTGTTCCAAAGAGAGACTCGAGAAGTGAAGCTTAGTTGTTCTGTTTCTTTTTCTCACTCAAATAGTAAACATGCAGTTCAGTATGTATCAACCCAACATCACGTCAAAGCGTGTTAGTGTCACGTTTTGCCTCGTCTAGGTGTGAAAAGTACATGTGTGTATACTCAATGCCAACAAGTCCATCTAACACCCTAATTTTGACCCGGAGAACTGACGCAGTTCAGATGACGTTCTGTGTAAGGTGACACATTTCCACATTAGGTGGAGAAGGGTTGGGTGGATGATAGTTAGAGGGTAAAAATATACTTAGCTGCAAGAGACCAGTGTTCGCTTCCTGCCTCTGATTGCGAAAAGACCTATGGTTGTCTGTTTGGCTTTTACTGTTGCCATGACGACACAGGTTAACCTAACTTTAAAGTAGTTGTATCTTTATTCCACAACTCATTCTGAGTGACTATTTTAATCCAAACTCTGATCTTTTCCTAAACAAAACCAGAGTAAACCTAACCCAGAGTTTAACCGCAGCGCTGTCACATCATAAAGCATCGTTATCATTTAACATTGATTTGTAACAGTTTTGGAAAACACACACATTAATGATGTTGTCCTGCTGGTTACTGACGGTAGAGGTGCCTGATTAGAAAATGCTGCTAGTGTACACACCTGTACTTTACTGGGTAGCATTTATATTCTCATAGTGGTGAGATCTTCATCCTGTTGTCATCATCTCACCTTTAAGAAAAGATCAGAGCACACTGATACGCTCAATGAGAAAGAAATGTCTCTTTTAAAATATTTCTCAATGAAACACTAAAAAATCAATGTCAGTACTCCTGTTATGGCGCTTTTCCACTACACAGTTCCAGCACGACTCGCCTCGCCTCGGTACGGTTCCAGGACAGACCTTTTCCATTACAAAATAGTACCTACTCAACATGGGCGGGGTCGTCATAACACGGCTCCGCGCAACTGCCGTGACTTCGTTTTATACGCGACACAAAACACACAAACAATGGAGGACATGAATGCAGTGGTGTACTTGCTGCTGTATGTGGCTTTTTGTCACACACAAAGCAAGAAAATTGAGCCGTATGGTTGTAACGCTGTTGTTGGTATTTAAAAATGCCGGGTTTGATTCTTGTGTGGGACGGCTCATGACTCTTCCAGTGACAACTCTTCTGACCAATCAGTGGCCGGCAGTCTGGTGACGTCACAATTAGTATCGGCTTGGCTCGCTTGGAACCTCACCAGAGCAGGTACTAAAAAAGTACCAAGTACCAGGTACTATCCCTAGTGGAAACGCAAAAAAAACAGAGGCGAGTCGAGCCGAAGCGATTCGAGGCGTGCTGGAACTGTGTAGTGGAAAGGCGCCTTTAGATACTTTACGTTTTGTTATCACATAATCCCCCAAAAAATGACATTGGGTATGTTTTTGAAAGTATGTAGAAATATGGGATAGAGATCACTTGAATGTACTCATCTCAGCATAAATCATAATGTTTCTTCTCACAAATGGAGCAACAATCCTTAAAGACATAATTTGACTATTTCAGCTTTGACTGCTGCTCTTTTAGTCACGTCATCCTGTTGCACCTTCCTCTTCTGTATCGGTTAAACATCTCCCAGCTGGAAAATAAGCACCACCAGCTGCTTTCTTGATGATCCAATTCCAAGTATTGGCAGTGGTTGGCAATGTACAATCATTTGAATTTTTTTTCACAGATTTTCTGGAAATGTGGTTAAACTTGTGCTACATTTGGATGGAAACTTGGCTTTAGAAGTGTTGGTTGGTAGATTTAGTTTGGACAGACCCAAGCTAATGGTTTCTAGTCTTTACACTAAGATAAGTTAATCAACTCCTTGCTTTGGCTCCATAGTTCATATACAGACATGAGAGTGGCATCAATCTTCTCATCTAACTCTCAGCAAGAAAGCAAAGAAGCATATTTACCAAAAAGTCCAACTAGTCCTTTCAAAAGTGGGATCTATAATTTGTATTCTTGTTCTTTGCTTCACAGCAAATATTATCTGTCTTTCAAGAGTCAGTCACTAGATAATAATGCAGTTCTCTTTCAAGCCAAAAATGCAAATTTAAAGTTGAATCATTCTGCATGATTTATTCCTTAAATACACTTTACTCTTTGATCTGAGCTCTAATACAAGTCCACTGTAGTCTTCTATTCTCAATTGTAAGAATTTGACTTTATTGCACGATCCAACAACAGGGAAATTAATATAGTGTTTTTTGCAATTTCATGATAGAGGGGAAAAGAGGGGGAGATGTTTCACAGATAAACCAACATGAGTATTATTCATTAGTTTTTGCTTCACTGACTATAAACAACATATTAAATTGATCTTTGGATCAGACCTTGATGAAACGCCTCTTACTTACTGTACATCACCCTGGATCAGCGGTTTTGTGCTGAATTTTAATGTGAAACTGAAGAGATTTCTTTCTTTTTGTGTGTGTGCGTGTGTGTGTGTGTGTGTGTGTGTGTGTGTGTGTGTGTGTGCTCACAGGAAAGCGTCGACCTTGGGGAGATCATGTTTTCACTTTGCTACCTGCCGACCGCAGGCAGACTCACACTTACTGTCATTAAATGCAGGAACCTCAAGGCCATGGACATCACTGGATACTCAGGTGTGTTTATATGTATGTGTGTGTGTGTGTGTGTGTGTGTGTGTGTGATATGCAGCAGTGTGTGTGTCCGTGATTCACTCACAGCTGCACTGACTCAAAATAAACGATTCCTCTTTGACTATCCAATTGTAAGCATGTCAGATAAAAAAGAGCAGCGGAGAGCCCTCTGCACTGCTGGGTTCTGTTTATTTCAGCAGTTATTAATATTCAACACTTGCAATATTAAGACATTGTCAGCAAATAGTTTCAGGCTGTCTGTTTATTTCAATAGACTGTTGTTCCACTTTTTTATTCAACGTTTCCCCACAATACTGAGATCACTTGTAAAATGTGACGTTTATAGTGCATTGAATGCTAGAGTTCAGCTGTAATTTGGAGTTAATGTGACATTTTTTCCCTCCCAATGTTTAATGACATTTCACAAATTTTTATGTGAGTCACAATTTCAAACCCTCCGAGTTTTCGGGGGTTTAGCTGTCTGCCATTATTTCAATCTGTGCATCGTAAACCACAGCCATCAAATTGTGCCTTCGAGCATATTCTGCTGCAAAAAAGGAGAGCACTCGTGTTTGTTGTTTTGTAGATTTAGGGCAGCTTAAATCTGACTTAAACGCGGCATAATGGATCAAACGGGACAATTCGCCGCCAACGGATGAAGATCGAAATCAGCATTCATCGGGAAGCTTTCTCAGTCATGCTACTTAAAGCTTCCCGTGGCCTCCCATCCTCTCAGTTTATACAAGGCATCGACTCATCTACTCACACTTCCTACGATGCACGTTGCCAATGCCAAGTCCTCCAGGGTTGCTGCCACGCTTAAGTACAAACTAAAAACAAAATACACACTGGGTGTTGCAAAGGCTCTGATTTCATAGACTTCATATCTCTGTAGATGATTTAACGGTCAAGGCAAACATTGCAAAAGCTTCTTCATGCTAATTATCACTCCTGCCAATAGGAAGGAGAGCATAAAATCATCATGGTGTTTAACTATAAAGTCACGTTTTTCTGACCATGTCCTTCCTTTTTTATTCCTCTAACCGATTAGATCCGTATGTCAAAGTGTCGCTCATATGTGACGGGAGACGTTTGAAAAAGAAGAAGACGAGCATAAAAAAGAACACGCTGAATCCGACCTACAACGAGGCCATCATCTTCGACATCCCGCCAGACAGCATGGACCACGTCAGCCTGCACATCTCCGTCATGGACTACGACTTGTACGTATAAAACGTCTAATTCAGCATCACATCGAAGAACAGTTAATTAAATGTGAGATGAAAAAAGATTTGGATTATTCCTTAAATATGTATAGCAGAAGTTTTATGTCCTCTCCCATTAAGGATATGGCCGGCAACAGATTTCATGTTTATGTTGCACTGCTTTGAACTTCAGTACAAAGTCAAGAATTTGTGATATGCAGCATAATAAGGCCTCTGCTTTACACAGAACTACTCTCCAGGGACTGAAGATGTGATATTCTCTTATTAGTCTTTGGAGCTGTTTCTAAATAAAAGAACATGCCCAAACTTTTCATGGTTAACTTTTCAGCTGTGTGGCTCACTGACATTGTTTTGGACAATAACGGAGCTTCACAGTACAGAGGAATATAAGATATAAGATATATCAGGCTTTGGATACTTCTTAGTAGGATGGGTTCATTGTTGGTTTGTCTCTGCACATCTCCAGCATCATCTTCTAGTCATCTCACAAACCTTTTATATTTATCTTGTGACCTTTTTCGAGAGGCCCAACCCTTTAATTTGGGAAGTGGACCAAACTGACTCCGCCTCGAGCAGCTACAACAGTGAATTACACATCGATGCATCAGCGTTAATGTAATTTATATTAATAATTCAACTGCATGATGAGTGCTTTCAATTTTTATACTTTTAATACATTTAGCTCACAGTACTTTAATTATTAAACAGTATATTGAATATCAGGCTTTTACTTGAAGTTGAGTATCTTTACATTTTGATGTTGCCAGTTTTACTTAAAGTCCCCCTCCACTGAATAAAATCTTTCCTTTTTTTGATCCTTGACTTGGATGTTTTCACTTTTATCTGCTGAAGGAAAAAGTTCCTCTGTGCTCACCTACGAACATGACATGACATCACAAGTAGAGTGTAGTCAATGGCGGCCCTGTACTAGTGTGAAGCCTTCAGTGCACAAACACGGAAAATAGACTTAACAGTCTGAAGGAGACACCTTGTATCCAGCAGTTAAACTTTGCAAATGAAAAGAATATTTGCATATTTGCATATTTATAGATTTTAGTTTTGTTTTATGAAGGAAAATCAGTCGATGGTGTGTCGTTAAAGGATTTTAACAAGGAAATCGAACCAAGCGAAGGATTTTTACGTGTCTTAATGCATGTCTAGAGGGGATCTTTAAAAGAAAAGCTCATAATCCGTCTTCTCCTTCTTCACCACTGGAAAACGACTAGAGCACTACCACTTCACGTGTATGTGAAGCTTTAACAAGAAAGGGAAAGAGTGGATACAGTGCAGACAGCTGACAGAATGAGAACACACGTGTTAAAGGTCAGAGTGTGGATTTTTTTTTTCTTCATGTAGTATAAAAAGAACAGATACTCCCAGAATTAGAAACCTAGGCCTCTTGTGTGTTTGCTTTTTACAGTCCGCTCCTTATGATCAGGTTGAGCTAATAATCTCGGGATCATTTGCACTTCAGACATTGTTAACAGAGCAAAGATCTGCTTTGATGTCCCTCCTGAGATGAGTCAATTCTAATGTCACAGAGACGAGCAGCTGCAGCGTCTCCGTATCAATTGACAGGACATTCAGATTCAAATTGTGTGTCTCCTTTGTTGACACGATGCCACTCTTGCAATTACAAACAAACAATTTGATGTATGAGATGTCATGTCAGGTTAAGTCAGATGTATTTACACGGTGTATGTATGTGTGTGTGTGTGTGTGCGCGTGCGTCCACAGGGTAGGTCATAATGAGATCATTGGTGTGATGCGGCTTGGATGCAACGCCGAGGGACTTGGCAGGGACCACTGGAACGAGATGCTGGCTTATCCACGTAAACCCATTGCACACTGGCACCCCCTGCTGGAGTCTAAGAAGTCTGAGAAAGAAGTAAGTTTGGCACCGGAGACATTTTTTAAAGGATTATATTCTGGACATGTTTGTCATTTCGGGTGAGGAATCAAGAGCTTAGCTGGTAATTCTGGGCTGGCTGTAAGAATATATTCCTCCAGGGTGCTACTCTTCCCGTGAAATAATACTACTTGAAATTTTGTTGGAAATCGTTTCCACCCTTTAACCCCACCGGTGACAGCCATGAAGAATACTAAAGACTAAAGAATAATAACAAACTCACAAATTCAACTCATGATAAATGATGTTGAAATGGCTATAACTACGTGTTTTGGAGTGATAATAGATTTTATTAAGCCACCATATACTGTTCTCTTATAGTTATATATACTTTAATGTGTGGAAATATAGGAAGTACATATAAAACACACACAAATCCAATTTCCATGTATCAGAAGAAGAACTGTAACAATTAAAAACTACTTACAAGGAACCAATAAACTCAATGTTTAATTCAAGAAACTACAATTTAGAGGTTTGATCATCTTTCAAATGATTCAAATCATGTTAAATCGAGCAAAATAATCAATTATGACTTGAAGGTGTCAAAAAGTTGTTTGAAATGAGAGAAAGTTGACATGATTTGAGAAGAATTTGCATGTTTAAAAGACACATTTTGAAGAGAAATGTGAATAAAATCAATGTATTTCAGTTAAAGAGAACAAAATGAGTTTATTAAGGGTAAAAATAATGTACTTGGCATTAGTTTGACATAGATATAGTTAATAAAAATAGGATGTGTATTGGTTGTGTAAAGGTCAGGATAATAAAATGTAGCTTCAGCTTTCACCTTTTTCAGACTGCAGGAATCTTTATGTTGAGATATTGTGTGTTTTTTTAAAACTTTATTTCTTTCAAATCGTCTCTTTTATTGACCTAAATAAATGTCAGTAACCTAAAAACAGCCTGTGCCCTATGAATGACTGCTTTGTGTCTCTTGTATCCTGCAGTGGAAGGCGAGGACAGCCAGCTTTGACAGCCAAGGCTCGTGCCCCTCACCCAGACCCCCTGCGAGTCCCTGAGCAGAACCACCTGTGACCCAGCAGCCCAGAAGGGGGTTTCCTCCCTCCTGCTGATCCACTTCCTGTCTGTCTGACTAAGGAGAAACCCATCCCTAATCCCCCCCCCCCACTGTCTTTCCCTCTCTCTCTCTCCCTCTCTCTCTCTCACTTTCTCTCTCTCTCTCTCTCTCTCCTTCCCTTCCTCAACTCTAGTCCCAAGAACTGATCCCAGACCACCGTCAGTCAGTTAATTGTGTGAAGCGCAGTCTTTTCGGGTTAAGTTTTAGGGAGATTTAAGCTGAAATGTGGGCGTTACGGCGACCCAGAGCTGCCCTCATTGTCCTCAGAAGAGATCGGCTGGACATCCAGTCTGCACATGTTTATTAATGAGCTGTAGAGGCTGGGACGAGCAGATCTTGACGTCCTCACTGGAGACTTTCCAGGCACTGAAGATTCAGCGTTGCGCTGCAGAGACCCACTGATGGAAAAAACACTACGCGAAAGCAGCAGAAGTTTCACAGAGGGAAGCTGAGGACACGGCTGGGGGGCAGAAAAAGAGACGATCCTTAAATGAGATCTCAAGCTAATTTTAAAACTATCCATCTCTCATATATAATTGTGCTGTATTAGCATAAAAATGATACTGAAGTGTAGCATTTTTGGATCTATTAGATGTAAAGAAAAAAACGCTCCATCAGGCATTATTGTTTGTGAATAACAAAAACTGAAATTTTAAACCTCCAGCTGAGTTTACTGCACTTCCAGTTTCATCATCAACAACAACAGCAGCTTATTCAGAGGCTGAAACTAAAATGTTCCCAAATTGAGTTTGTGTGTGATCACAAGCAGCCAAAACAACAAGTTTAATATATAAAAGAAGAAGAAACAACAAGAAGTGAGAACAAATAGGCTGCAGTGTTATATCTGTTAATTCTAAAAAAAAAAAAACAATGAGCTTTTTTTGCCCAATTTTTGTCAATTTTCAACAAAAGAAGTAGAAAATGAAATTATCTGACAAAGGCACACATAGCTTTAACTATTAAACACAACAAAAACAGAAGAAAAACATCCTAAAAGCTTTTTTTTCCTTTTTCTTTTTTCTTACAAGGGAGCTCTGGAGGTTTCTGTGAACAGGGAAATTTCGAGCACACTTCACACACGATTTACCTCCTTCTCTCTGTTTGATGTTTGCTTCTGAGCGATGGCGCCCTTTTCTTCCAAGTGAGAAATTCACACACAAACACTCATGTTTTTTTGTTTTTTTTCTCCTTCAGACAAACACGCGGCACCGCTTCGTCTCCTCTTGTTCTGTTTCTGAAAAAACAGGCTTTAGTGGATGTGTATAGTCTCATGTACAGACGTCTGCTGGTTACTGTATGTATGTTTTGTTTTTCTAAACAAGAAAACCAGAAAAGATACGATGATAGGTATAAGATTAAAAAAAATAAAAAAATAAGTACTGACATTTTGAATATATGTAGCCTTGTTGGTGGTGATTGAGAAAAACCTGAATAAGATGAACTTATTCCTCTTTTGATCTTAGAAACATGCAACTTTCTCAATGTTTATTCTGTCACTAAACATACTAATCATACTCTGTGCGCAGGGATAAATAACGTGTGTTTGAATCCAGATGCTTGACCTGCAACATGTGGTAAATCGATTATTATTTTTGAGGACATTTGATGTGTTTAGAAAAAAAGACTGCAGTGCATTGCTGTATCAGTTTTTTCTTCTTCACTATGAATCATTTGGTTCCCTGTTTGTAATTCCTTCTCTTTATAAATAACCTACATTTTAAGTGAGATAAAAGATGCACAAAAATCCAGATAAAACATGGATTACTTGTCTTTAATTGTTCAGGTGGGAAAAAAGCATTGTGTCAATAGCTTTTAATTAAATATATTGCCTAATGGAGGCTCAATATAGCGTTGTGGTTTTAAAAAAAAACACAATAAATTTGGTTATTTACATGATTTTCTTTCAGTTTCAGGTTTACATTCCAGTAGTAGTACTTTTGATTTGCTGTATTAGACGGATTTGCAAGAGATGCACATGTATAGAAACAAATGAGGGCTGATGGGAAGATGAAGGGTTAAACTGTAAACAAAATGTTCTAAAAACTAAAAAAGGAAATCTTACTTTTAATTAGACACTAGCACCTCGCAGCCCGGTCAGAGCTCTGGATTTTAATAAGCTAGTAAAAAAAAAGGCTTGTTTAAAGGTGAAACATCTTGCTCAGTCTGTGGTTTTTTAATGAATACTGTAGAAATGTTTGTCAGGCTGTATGATCAATACTTTGGTGATCAGTTTGACGTGACGTGAGACTAGATTGAGGCTGATACAGTAGAGTTGGCAGACTGATGGCTTCGAATTGAAAATGCATCATACTGTGATGCTTAAAATGTGTCAGGGAGAAAAAAGAAATCAGGTGCTTAGCGTCTCTTTTCGGGATCCTTTGTAGCTGATAAAAAACTAAAATGAAATCCCACATTGACATTATTTTCGACTAATTTCTTGCATATATTTATCATCTGGTACTTTTTAATGGTGTACAACATGATTTTCATTCATGCTAATGCTGCTAATATCCACAACGAGGGCTTATGTGTTCTTATCTTGTGCAGGAGGCAAACAGCAGTAATTTAATATATGCTCATTAATATATTTTTTAATGCTAAAATATGAGAGAAGTTTCTGTACTTTTAACCCCAGCAGCCCATTAATGGTTTGGGATAAACATATAGGAAACTCAGTTTGTACTTGCAGTATTTAGTAAATATTCAGGTCACCGAGGTAACCGTTTGTTTCTCTAAAAAGATAATTAACTGGAGGTTCTTTGCTCTGACTTTATTTCCAGAATCTCTAAAGATTATTTTGACCATCTGGGTAAAGAAATATTGAGTCTAACACTGAATTATAAAGAAGTTTTTTTACCCTGTTGCCCAAGTTGTACCTCTGTTTTGCAATCATAACAAAGATGGCTACCTGGAGAGGAAACTTGGAAAACTTCACGCAGCATACAGAAGATTTTTTTCATCCAGATGGTCAGAAGAGTCTTTGGGAATATTGTGTTTTTGATTTACCTCCTGGGTTTTCCAAACACTGCAGGTTCATTATCTTTAAGAGAAACTGAAGGTTATGGCCAGAGTATACAGGAGAAGCAAAAAGAGGCTCATTTTAATTTCTCAATACCTGCAAGAGCTAATTTCATGTACTGTAGGGCTACAACTAACAATCATTTTCAATCAATTCATTGTTTTCTCTATATAATGTCCAAAAAGAGTGAAAATGTGATGTTCAAATGTGATCCTGCGATAACTTCCCCGAACGCAACTCAAGTGACACATTCAGACATCCAAGCAACAGTCCAAAACCCAAATATATTTTCAGTTTACTATCATGTAAGACAAATTATACAGTTAAAATCACATTTGATAGGCTGAAACCAGCAAATTCATTTGGCATTTGTGCCTTCAAAAACGATTAAAATGATTTGATTGACTATTTATTGCAGCTTTAACATGCGTGAACATGTCACGTTAGCAAGTTTGAACTGACAGATGTCTAACAGTGCGTGGTTAGTGTCACATACAAATTTACCTCTAAACAGTCATTTTAATGGTTTCCAGCAAGTTAGTTTATTCCTAAACACTGAAAACGTCCATATCGAAGCTACCAACACATTGTGACAGTGAGTTTTTTACCCCTCTGCTGTGCACAAAACCTCAAAAGACCTTTTTTTTTCACAGTTGATATTCAGACAAGTCAAAGCAGGAAAAAACCCAGGTGCAATTAATAACTGCATGAGCAGTATGACTTCCTTGCACCATCCCATCGTTAATGCTATCAGTTCCACCTGCGTGTTTCCTGCTGTGACAAGTCAAAATATCTGCTGTGAAAAGGTCTTGTCTATAAACAACACCCCCCCCCCCCCCCCCCCCGTCTATTGTTGTTAATTAAAAATATGATCCCGTATCTTTGTGATGAGAATAAAACAATCATCTGGTTTTCATTATTTTCTTCCAGTTTTTCAGGCTTATCCTCCTGCAGTACTTTTGTTTTGCTGTAATTGGCAAGTACAGATACAATCAGTACATTCAGGGGTTAGAAAAATGTTTCAATGTGACACCAGGCCCGGGAAAAATTGCCAAGAAACACTCACAGATTATAGCCAGTATGGGTGTGCAGATAGTTCTTTCCAATACGAGCACAATTTTTTGAGTTGCATCCAGTTTTTGCGTTATCTCTACAGCTGCCCCATGGCTACTTTTTAATCTGATGTCTAACAATGTTCTTGGCTCTGAGCTAGACCGATCCAGACTGCCGGGTGTCTCGCTCGGCAACAGAGGACAGCAGTATACTCTGGACAAGTGATATAGCAGAAAGACAAACTGTTCTCAGTCTCAGACTACTGTACAATGAACACACCATTTATCACAGCGGTTGTGAAAATGCCATTGAAGAAAGAGGGACAGATGAGTAGATGCATTCAGCAGACGCACGCAGCAGACTCTGTTTTAGTCATAAGCTTCACGGGGTTAGTTTACCTTGTATGGTATCTGTGTGCGTCTGAGAGTTGGAGACGACAGCGCGGGGGCAGCTGATGGGCGGACCGGTCAGCATCTACAGAGAAGTGGCTTTTCTCTAATTGGCACTTGTTAGAGAGAGAATGAGTCAGTGCATTATGGTCCATGCTTGACGTAATCCATCATCATCAACACCTCGCCTCACATACAGTTTTGAAATTCCCCGTCATTCACACACAGTTGCTTTATTGGTGGAATCCCTCTTTAAGACTTATGGCATTATTCATATATTTCTAATATCTTATTTAAGTGTAAAAAATTTGAAGTGGTTGAATAATGGCGTATTTTCTGTTCCTCTTCTTTTTTTTTTAAACATGTGGTTTATGATGGTCATATATTTCTCTGACGATGTGGTGTGTTTTCATAGTAGATGAAACCTGTTGAATCAATTGCCTCAGTTTATGGACTGTTTCAAGACCTTCTAGCTTTGCCTACTATTGTAATGTTTCTTGATATGATCTCGTCTCCCTTCCAACTGTTATGATAGCACTGAATTTACAATTTTTTATTGAACATTTTGTATTTGTAACGACAGAAATGTTTGAGAAAATGTTCTGGTGAGTAACATTAACAGTTGTTAGTTCGGGCAAAAGTCGACTATGAGTTTGTTTTAGATGCTAGATCATGATCAAGACTCATATTAACAAGTGACCCAGTGTGTTAATGAAGTAAACTGAAATAGCATACAGTATTTCCACCACAAAATTGTCATTGTTTATGTTTCAACGAGTCTGAAATCAACAGCAGAAAAGAGTTTGTTGTTTTTTCTCCCATGGGGTGTGATGTGTTATCGGTTCTGTGACATGGATTTTTTCTTTCTTTGATTAAAAGACTTATGCAAAATGGTCGCCGTGCTGTCAGTTTTGTGGCAAACACACCGTATAATGACAACACAGCCAGTGGCTTAATAAGCGAGAACAGGCACAAAAAGGAAATGAGATTTTGTCTTGTATCAAACGGTCAAATTAAACGAGGATAGGGGACACACACCACAGAGCAGCCAGACTTGACAGCTTCTAATAAACCGAATGGCATTTTCAATATCTCTTTGCTTGTTTTGGTGTATTATACACACAAGAAAAGGGTCAAATTAATAAATAATACTTCAAAAGCTGATTCATTTTCTTAAAAATGGGTGATGTTACGGGTGATTTGTCTTAAATCTACCATGAATGAAAAGTCTGCGGGCTGTGAGATAAGTGCAAAGCTTCTGAAAGACTGGCATGTACAAATTTACTGCTGCCAATTTTCTTTATTCGCCGCCTTTTGAAATGAAACACCACCTCCCCGCTGTCAGACCAGGAGCTTCCTCTTCATGGTCAGTCTGTAAATGATTTGGTAGCCATCGTCCCAGCCGTACAGCTGTTTTTCCTCCGGGTTGTATTTCAGACTAGCGTGGGCTCCGTACCTCCTGGGGAAGTAGAGCAGAGGAGCCTCCTCGCTGATCACTATGTCGTTGACGTCAAACACGCACTGAACCCGTGAGCGGCTGGCCAGGCGGGTGTTGTAAACGACATAGACAGTTCCGCACACTACGAAAGCCGCCTCTGCGTTCTCCCGTGGGCACCGGGTGTCCCAGATTTGTTCTATATCGAGTGTGGCAGGGTCCATCTTTGCGAGGCTGATGTTTGGTTCACTGTCACTGCTGGCGTACAGAAGCCAGAGGCCCTCGTCGTCTGCTGTGAGGTCAGCGACGGTCTCTGGGTTGAGGTTGTAAACAGTAGCGTGGCTTTCCAGAGGGAGCATGGCAGAGTCTGTGACCGAGTCGCTCAGCAGGTCAAATTTGACCACCTGCACGTCTGTTTCAGCCTCCTGATTTATATAGTACAAATACCCGTTATAAACAGTACTTCCTGTACCCGTCCATTCTGAAGGAAGACTGATCCGTCTGCTGTTGGTGACTCCAGGTGAGCGGGAAAACTCCCTCACAGAGTCAAACTCGTAGATAATGTCTCCGGCTGTCCCGTTAAAGACGTAAAGTTTAGACGACCTGGGATCTCTGACCCACATGCCCTTCGGACTGCCCACTCTCTTCAGGATCTTCACTGATCTGATGTTAGAGATGATTTCCACGCAGTCTGCAGGGAGAGAAAAGAAATAGGATCATGTTTTTGTACTTACAGCAATAATGGAGGAAACATGTTCATGAGTCAAGCTTTAGGTGGTCGGCGTTCTCCAGATGACCCTTAAAAAATGGGGTTTTAAAGATGCAATTGATAGTTATGTTCCCCCATTTCTAAGAAATGTTCCTCCCATCAAAATTATGCCTTATGTTTCCTCAGGCTTACATTCCCACAGCACAGGTATGGCCATTCCCTAATGCACATAACATGTTGCTGTTTTCCATCTATGAAAAAGCTTGAAAGACAGGTGAAATGCTTTATTTTATTATTAAACTGGGGGAACATAGAGCTGTGGGAACATAGAAACGCTGCCTGGTTATGTATATGATATTGTGCTGAATGAATGAGGCTAAAGATATATTTCCCAGACATAAAATCAGCAGTTAATCCATCGAAATAGAAGAAGTATTGTTCTGGTGTTGCAGTGTAGAGCTAATTAGTCCTAGTATTAAAAAATGTAATGAGGAAAAATGTTAGATCAGACTTTTAATTTCGTTCCAACACCACACTGTTTGGCTGCTTAGCATACATTGTTTAAACTTTTGTTAGATGAGAAAAAGGATGACTCATTAATGTCTTTAACAAATGTTTTCTGCTGTATAACTTTTAGTAACCCAATTAAAAAGAAAATGCCCTTTAATTTTCAAAGTAATAGCTTATGTGACCATGCACTTGTCTACTTCATTTTGTTTCTTACTTTATATATTAAAGGAAACCCCAAAACCTTCAGTTTAGTTCTGTCTCTGTCTCTCTGTCTCTCTCTCTCTCTCTCTGTGTCTCTGTCTCTCTCGCTCCCTCTCTCTCTCTCTCTCTCTCTGGTCACACTACCTGCTCAGCTGCTTGGCGTTGATTGTCTTGCTTTGCTTTTGAGTAGCTTTGGATAAAAGCGTCTGCTGATTAACAAAATGTAAATGTAAATATACTACTGTTGGTAGTATGATAGTTAACTTTTCATGCTAATGTTTGCAGCTTACCTTTGAACTCACTGTTTAATGCATTTCTTACCGTTTTGCTCAAACTAATGAGGTTAGTTACTGATGTGCTCTTCAGCCTTGGAAGCAACTTCAGGTTACTACAGTAGTTAGTGAGCCAATTAGCTTGACATGATCTCATCTTACAGCAGAGCAGACAAACATACTGTACTGTTTAATCCATTTCTTCTTAAAGCGATGGTTCGGCGTTATTTCGACCTAGTGTCATATGCACCATGACGTCTATCTAACCACCCGCTCCGCTTTTTTCCCCCCATTTAGTCACAAACTGGTGGAGTTAGAGCCATCAGCCGAATGGCTTAGTACAGACGCTAACGGACCCACCAGTGTATCTCGTAAATTACTCCACTAATAATGCCTGGATTGTTATCAAACTTCTGCAGTAGTACAAATAGGGTCTTTACTCATAAATTGATGCATTGGAAAGTGTCTAAGTACACCAGGAGTTTATTAAAATAAACACTTACCTGATGGCTTTTACTCTGCTGCTAAAGCTGTAAACATTGTGAAATCCTGTGTGGTGGCGCGAGATCCCGCACAGCACATCTAGAGATCTATGCGAGATTTCGACGATGTCTACAGCTTTAGCAGTAGCAGCAGAGTAAAAGCCATCAGGTAAGTGTTTATTTTAATAAACTAACTAACAATCCAGGCATTATTAGTGGGGTAATTTACGAAATACTCTGGTGGGTCCGTTAGCGCCTGTACTAAGCCATTCGGCTGATGGCTCTAACTCCACCAGTTTGCGACAAAATGAAAAAAATAAACAGAGCGGGTGGTTAGATAGACCTCATGGTGCATATGACGCTAGGTCCAAATTACGCTGAACCATCGCTTTAAGCTATGTGTTTAGGTTTTGCTAAAGCTAAAAAAGACACCAGGGGAAAAAAACAGCTTCAGCATGTGGAGGAATCCAATTCAATCCATGTAGCACCCAATCACTCATATCCATAATCTACCAACCAGCTGATGGACCAGTCATCACACACTCATGCTGTGCAGTGTTACGTCCCTCTGTCCCTTTTGTTTGGGCTTCCTGGCTCAGGGGCCGGTGGGCGGGACTAGACAGGACGTCAGGGAGACTACAGCACCTGGGTGGTTTGGGCCTCAGCCTATTTAGGCAGCTTCTGTGCTAATCAATCTCTCTTCTCTTTCTTCCAGGCCTCCAGTAACCAGATGGGTTAGAGTTTTGCTTTTGGTTGTGTTTACACACATCATACGACACTTTTCACTCATCCACACGGTGCATTCATTACTGATTTAACTGACTAACATTAGTCTAATTTAACTTAAGTTCATCATAAATTATGTTTTTAAAAGCTTTATTCATTCATCAACACACAGAAGTTTATTTAGAATTAGTTGCGATCACAAACTTTTAATTCATAATAGTATGGTGCATAAAGTGACATATAAGACGTTTAAGGATATTTCCATGTGTAGTGATGCAGAAATAAAAACAGGGAGCAATGTTTGGATGAAAATATGACAGACGTGTTTGCTCATGTTGCCTCTTTACTATCAAAGAAATCTGATCAAACCACAGTCACACAGGCCTGATTAAAGCAGATTAGATGTTTGTTTGTTTTTAGTTAAACTCTTAATAAATATGATCTATGCATGGTGTTTCCCCAAACCATGATTGTCTTTTGTTTTCAGGGTTTTTTTCTAAAGCCACTTAAAATAAATAAAATAATAATTAAGGTGATACCTACGGAAGTAAAACGCATTCAAATGAGAAAAAAAAAAGTTATCCCTGTTATCCTGAATTAACGAGATTATCATCTGAGGAAAGTTTTCATGGGAAAAAAAATCGTCTCTGTTTTTCTGAATTAATCAGATACCTCCAAATCCCAGGAGAAGCTCTGGTTCCTACCTGAGCGCCCGAGTTCATGGAAGCAAACACGTCATGCCTGTTAAGTTTCATCCAGCTTTATTTTCGGTTTGAAACATTGGGGAAAACTTGCTTCTTTAAGTAACATAGATGTTATTGTTATTAGTTTATCGACTCTGCACAGGCACCTTAGGACGAGCAAAATGTTTCATCAAAGCCCCAAAAATAGATGAAACAAACCCAGCAGACTGCCTACAGAGCAAAGAGGTTATTTTAGTTTGCAGTTTCATGAACCTGCCAAAGGGGAGTTTTTTCTTGTTGTTGATGCCAAGTGTTGCTCATGGGGGGAATGTTTGGTCTCTGTAAAATAAAGAGTACGATCTCGACCTGCTCTGTGTGAAAAGTGCCCCAAGATGTTTTGATTTGTTGCCATATAAATAAAACTGAAGTGAGTTAAACTGAACTTCTGCAAAAACAGGTAAAGTTGGATGACTCGACTTTAACACTGTTAGAGAGGACAGAAAACTTTGGGATTTATCTGATAACTTACTGGCAAAATGAAACTTACAACAGGTCAAACATGAGCAAAAAGAATAATGCATGATGTTCATTAAAGAACACAGAGAGAACATTAAAGAGGACTTTCGCCATGCTCATAGGCCGTCTTTACCGTAATTACACTACTTTAGGCATAATGGGGTTCAGAAGTTCAGCAGTCAGGTATCTCATTAACTCAGAAAATCAGAGCAGAATTACTTTTTTCCCCCATGAAAACCTTTCTCAGAACTCTGAGATAATTATCTCCTTAATTTAAAAAAAACCCTGAATGTATTACACTTCAGGAGATACCTGCATGTTGAGGAGTTTTAAAGGTGCAGTGTGTAGGATTTAGTGGCATGTAGTGGTGAGGTCATAATTAGTCCAATTAGCATGTTCCAGTGAAGTGCTGCTCCGAAACTGAAATGTGTATTTAGAACCTAATTTTTTGGAAAACATGAGGCAGCCTGCAGCAGTCAATACGTGGCCCTCGAAATTAAGGCAAAGCAGTCTGAGGGAAGTTGTAACCTGACGCTCCAAATGGTTTCTTACACAGAATTATATGTGAGAATTCATCCTTAGAAACTGCTTGGAAATAGGCCGGCACTTTCAGAAAAATCTCGACAGGTGATTGGATGAACCATCTGTCACTCAACAGCCATCACTGTCTAAGGCCCCCTTTACACGATAACACTCGCAGGTGAAAACGAAAAAAATATCTCATTGGATGTGCCTTTCGTTTAGACCGTGACGCCATTTTAAAAGGGTAAAAAAAAGCAAAAGTCTGCCTTAAATGCAGCAGTTTTTGCTGCGGTCTGAAGCTGTAACCTAGGTGACAGACGCTCTTCCATGTGACGTCACGTACCTATCCTTCTGCTGATACCTGTCTGCTGCAGTGGGGCCGACAATGACAGAGGAGGGGGGGAGAGAAGTGTAGTCCGACACAAAATGGTCAGTTTTTGTTTGCTTCTTAGCCATGTTTTGGTTTTGGTTTTCCATTTCACGCTACTGGGGAGAGAAGTAGAGGGAAGGTTCTACACAGGCGCACGGACTTTGTGGTGTTGTGGCCGCCTGGCGTGCATACAACATTGAATTCCACAAACTTTTGCGTCACCGTATGCACGCAGATTTCCCCCAAAAAACGCTTGTCTAAACGCTGAATAAAAAGTGAGAACGCAACGCCACTTTTTCTGTGTAAACATAGCCTTACTTTGCAAGGTAGCTGGATTTGTGAGATCAAGATCACAAGAATCCTTATAGGAAGCTGATTGGTCTGAACCACCGGTGTTTCGGACACAAACCTGATAAGATAAGATTCTCACGTGATCTCATGATGACCTGATATCACGAAGCCAGCTGCCTCACAAGGTAGGGGAGATTAGACATACAGGACTCTATAATAAGACTAGATATGAGTGCAGTACAAAGACTTATAGCGGGCTTTCAGTGAAATACATGAACAAAGGCTGGCCCCTCCGATGTCTCCAGGAGAGGAAAATTAAAATTATGCTCAACAAATCTGAATTGGACCCTTACAATGCAGCGAAGTTCGTTTTGGGTCACTTCACATTCACATTCACAATGGATCACTGTGTGCAGAGCTCACTCCTGCGAACATGAGCTCGGAGAGTAACGTCGCTGACCTCGGGGCAGCTTCCTGTCGCTCCTCTCTCTGCAGACACAGGAGAGGAGCGAACACACAGAGACTAATAGAGCTCTGGATTGTCCTATCATCCACTTTCGGATAATGGACTGAAATCTCTCTTGATTAGGTAGAGCGTGACTAGCGTTATAATTCTGAGCAGAGGGGTTTATGAGAGTAATTTTTGAATTCATGTGTTATTGATTGCCTTATTTTGTGTGTGAGAATAATAAAAGAATCAATCTTTTTTTATATATTTGCTTCTCTCAGTGAGGAGAGTCATTATACGTAAGTTGCACCAAAGAAACGTTATGATCCATCATCTTAGATTTGGCTCTTTAGCTTTTGGAACCAATTAAGTGCAAATATATGGATATTTCAATGACTGTGTCAGTGAAGTGCTACTGATGTGTTTCATGGGATGAAAATGTGATTTCACAACTTTCTCACATCACGCATTAAAACAATTATAAGTCTCCGTATTACCCGAGTAAATGACTCAGTGTAGCGGTTGTATCTTAGCGTTGTTTGTAGCAGCATGCAGTGGGATTCAGAGGATTATAAAGACAAACGCTGCTGTGCTCAAACAGCACTTTTGGGGGAACGGCTCTGCAGAAATAAATGAGTTGCATCGAGAAGCCACATCTCCTGGAAAACATGACTGCCCACGGACTTAAAGTACACCGTTAAATGACTTGTAACAGCAGCCTGTTTGTTTCCCATTTTCCAGTGACATGACTTTTCCAAGACAGCAACTTTGCAAAAAAGAGGAAAAGAGAAGAAAAAAAAAGGTGGTATAGCTTCTGGTGTAATGTGAAAGTTAGCTATAGGACACACATCTACATATGTATGGTATACGTTCTGACAGTGCCAGAGCTCTGTTCTGAATGAAAAATGAAAGATCAAACAAGCATCCTACAGAGGATGTTTGGCTGACGTGTGTTTGTACTTCCCCGCAGCTCACCAGAGACTTGGGAGTGCAGCTCCTCCCAGTCGTCTTCCTCCTCTTCCTCTCCTCGGCTCTCCTCCAGAGCCCAGGCTCCCTGCTCCACTACCTTGTCTGCCTTATTAACACAGGCCCGGGGGGAAGTCTGGCTCTCCACGAAGTCCATCTCTCGCTCCACTCGCCCCACTCGTACTGCGGCTCCTTCCAGGTCTTTGAGCAGCATGCCGTGCTCCTGCTTCAGCCCGTCCATGCTCTCAGCAGTGAGCTTTTTGAAATCCAGCAGTTCTGTGTGGTAGCGATGAGTTTGGTCGTGCCACAGCTGCATGCGATCCTACAAGGCAGAGCAAAACAAGTATTTTGATGTACTGTAGGATAAGATTAGGTTAGTCAGGTTTTTCTGGTTTTCACTCAGACCACCTCACCAGGGAAGATGTTTACTTTATTCAATATTTCACCCACACTAGCGGTGAGGCTCTATGAATGGCAATCTTGTCCTGTCTGTCGGTCGGTCAGTCTGTTGGTATAAACTGGAATATCTCAACAACTGTTGAATGATTTGCCGCAAAATCTTGTAAAGACATTCATTGTGCCCAAAGGATGAATCTCAATAACTTTGGTGATTCTCAGATTTTTCATATAGCGCCACCAGCAGGTCAAACTTTTTATGTATCCGGTGAAATATCGCAACGTTTATTTGGTAGATTGGCAGCAAAGAGGATGTACAATAATTACATCATGTTATTATATTACTTTTCCTTTAGTGTCATTATGAAGTTCATGTTTGCAAAACGTTTTTTTGTTTTTGTAGCGCCACCATCAGGTCAAAATGTTAATTTGTCCAATACTTGAATTTATATATCTGAGAAACTAATAGCATTCACATCTGTCTCAGCCTTTTTTTTGTGCCACGTTTTACTTCCACTGTACATTTCAGAGTTTTACTCCACTACAGGTCTCACTACAAAGTCCCCAACTACATGCAGGACTTTCACTTTAGTATTTTTACTGCAGGGTACTGTAACTTTTACTTTAGTATAAGATCTGAGTTCATTGTCCACCACTGCTCCTCCTGTTCATACTGGCTACTGGCTTTCAGTGTAAGCGATGGGGGCCAAAATCCACAGTGTATCCAGTTATTTTGAGCAAAAATGGATTTAAAAGTTTATGTAAAGCTTATGTGAGGCTTCAGCAGTCTGAGTTAGTCATATCAAGTGGATATCTGCCACACTTACAGTCTTATTAGCATGAAAGTCCCTCTTTGTGTTTCCCTGTTGAGCTGTGGTTGAAATATAGTCACAAAAAAAGGAACGTTGGCACTAAAAGACTAACGTTGAAAGATATCTACTTGATTTGACTCATTTGGATGCCTGAAGCATCATATTAGTGGATTAGTGGGTTCTGGACCCCATAATTTACATCGTAAGTTCTATGAGGGGATCTTCTAATGGTCAGTATGAACAGGAGGAGTGATTATAGTGAGAAAAACCTATTTCAGTGTACATTTGGGCTCCTGGCTGTTGTTTTAAGACAGATTTGGAAAAAATTGTGAACCCGTCCTTTAAGAACAGGCTCACAGAGCTGCTAGTGTGGCTGTATTCCGCCTGTTTGTCTACTTATATGAATCTTAAATGTTAAAACGTCTCTGTTTCAAACAAAGAATGATCACTATTACCAAACACATCACACTGTTATTTTCCAGTGTGGTGATTGACACAGCTAGAGTGACAGGTGAATTATTCAGGTAATAAGGACGGCTCCTCCACTTTCTCCTCCGCCTCAGTTTCATTTTCTCTCTTTGCTTTCTGTGGGCCTGTGGTCAAATGGAAATGAAAGTTCAATGAAAACTTGCTGATGAATTGCCATGTTCATATCCATGCAGAAGTTGCACCAGCATATTGGAACTGAGACTGAAGGGAAGCTGCCGGAGGGAGGGGGGTGGGGGGACGTGAGCGGGGCCGGCGTTAGCTGTAAATAGACAATTCATTTCTTGTGGATAACAGTTCTGAGATTGTCTTTTTGTTGCTGCGGCCACACAGTTAATGAAAAAGAAAGATTTAAAAAAAATACATTAAAGGAAATATTTAAAGCAGAGTTTTCTGAAGCTAGTACTTGAGGAGAGTAGACATTTCATATCACGCTCACCTAAAGCCAACAAACGTTTCCCCCTCACACAAACCTCACTTGTTTTTCCATGACACAGACATGTCTTTTATAACTTCCCTTGAAAAAAAAAAAAAAAAAAAAAAAAAAAGAAACAATACTTGAACTCTCTGTAGTTCAAATCCCTCCCTCAGGCGCTTTCTTGTAATTCAGATTCATTCTACCTTTTACAGAAAACAATTTTTGTGAAGCTGGTGGGATGTTGGATGCCACCGAGGTAAAAGGTTGAGCTTGTACTCATTACTGGTGTGTCATCATCTTAAAACGCTGAGGAAATTGTAATGTTGTTGGACAGAAAGTGGCGTGTTGCATGAGAAGAAGAGCCTGCATGCACGCATCAAGTGATACTCCCCCACAGGGCCCTGCGAAGTTGATGAGCTGGGCACAGATTGCTTTAATTGGTTTGCATTAGTTAGGACATTGAGCTTAAATTAAAGGAGGAGGACTCAGCTTTTAAAGAATATCAACTGATATTATACTTTTTTAATAGGTGAGGAAAATGTGGGCTGCCGCTGAGAAGAACTACACTCATTCATTTAAATGGGGTTATTTCTTACCTCAATAGCCAATAATCTGTTCTCCAGATAGTCCATCAGCCCCTGGTAGTAGTACTGGGCTCCAGTCAAAGTCCAGGCTGTGGAAACTAGGAGAACCAACACCGGCTTCATTGTGAGCCGATCAATGGGACACCTACGTTTCTTTTGTCCAGCTTTTAAAGGATTCTTCAGGTTTAGCTTCCTTGATGTGCTCGCCTGCAGAATAAGCTGGATGTCCTTAGAGCTTTGCACGAACTTTAAACACTTTCACACAGTTTAAGTACCTATGCAAAGAGGTGAGAAGGATAAAGAGAGAGAGAGGGACAGACAGAGAGAGAGAGAGTAAGAGGCCGCACAGAGAGAGTTTCCAATTCTTTGACTGCCCTCACTTTGCTGGAATGTTTTCACAAACTCTCAGGGAGGAGCCTTGTGCCTCTTACCCCTCTCTGTCCTCGAGAAGTGAGCGTGCTCGGCTCACTCCGTGCATGTGTGTGTTTGTTGCACATGTTGCACACACCGTCTCAGGCATGTAGAGAAAAATTAGTGCAGACACAACATAACTTAATATTTACTAGAGGTGACGCTCATTCATGGCTCTGTCCAACTCCTCATGAAGCTGATCTACAGTATACCTTAATATGATGTCATATAATGTCGTCATATGCCGCTCCGTGGTAGAATTGGATCAGTTTCATTACAAAATGCTACTTCATGTTTTTGACAACATCAACCCAACTGCTGTGAAGATTTCAAAATATATGGTAGATTTATGTCAGATCTGAATTTTGGTAACGGTTTAGATTACAGCTCAATATCAGTAAAGTACATACAGATAGTTCTGGTATTGGAATCTGGTAATATTGATATTATATTGTCTTAGATATCTGATATCATAATATCGTGATAACATAATTGTTGTCTTTTCCTGGTTTTAAATGTTGCATTACAGTAAAGTGATGTAATTTTCTGAACTTACCAGACTGTTAAAGCTGCTATTGAAGCTCATTCAGCAAAGTTTCAGAGGCAGAACCACACTACAACTGCTCCTCCTTCAGCCTTTCTTATAAATATCACCTAACCCCCTCCTCCCCTTCCACTCTCACATTCTGCTCCCCCGACCCCTCCTCACCCTATTTCTCTCCTACTGTTTCTTCCCGTCCTTTGTAGGGTCCTTAGGGGGTCCACACTGCAGTGCAACAGCAAACTGCCAATAACCTGCCACACAACTCAGGCAGCAAGCAGCAGAACCACGCTCATCAATCATGTTTCTTAATAAATTGTTTAAACACGTCTAGTTGATGGTGTGGATTCATTATGTCCACATTAGATTAGATTCAACTTTATTGTCATTGCACAAAGTACAAGCATCTATCTCGAGTGCAAACCAGTAAAGTGCAGTAATCAGATCACTACTAATCCACAAAGACCGAGGAGATGCAGAGCCTCTCGTTGTGCACACGACGCCATCTTGTTTGAACACTCAGAAAATAGACAAGAATGGAAATTACGGATGGTTATTTATCAAAAATCGCATAATGTAAATATTTTGTAAAAGCACCAGTAGTCATCCCTTAAAAATAGTTGCAATACTGATATCAACGTATTTAGTCAAATTCATTGGGATATTTGGACCAGTACTTGGAGGTAAGAACTGTGTTTAAGAGGCAATAGAGGTAAATCTTAGTTTTTATTGTGTTATGACATTTTGTAGATATGTGATCTCTGTATTAAATAAACTAAACTAAAATATATTTGGCACACAGTATATCACATTTGAATGACTGCATAGCTCAGTAATGCTTTAGATTACAAAATAATTAGTTTAATTACTTTATTTATTTTTAACCTTTATTTATAAAGGGGGATTTCACTTAGAGCAATGCTGTCTTTTTCAGGAGTGCAGTTACACATTCATACCTGGAAGCTGCTCAGTGCAACCACAGTCTGATCTGACGGCCACTGATCAGCTCAACTGGAGCAGCTGGGGTGAAGGGCCTTGCTCAAGGGCACCTAAGTGGTGGTGATGAGGGACAGGCTGGTGCTTCACTTTCCCAATCCAGATTGATCCTTCCTGTGCAGGGATTGAACTTCCGACCCCCCCGCCGGTCACATGCTTGCTTCTCTAACCTTTAGGCCACCACTGACCCAAATGATCACATCAATAAAACATGCACTGAATATCTTTACAAGGACAAACATGTTAGTAGAAGGGAAGAAGGAGGTGATATAAGTAATGTGGTGATATAACAAGACAAAGAAAAGATGGGTAAAAGAGACTGCATTCTCGACACGATAATGAAATTTGTTATGCTTTGATTTTATTTTAAAATGATGACAGGGTACTCAACTTGGGGAATTAATGATTATCATGTTTTATTTATATCTCATTTATGCTTATTGTTGTTCTCCATGTGTCAAGCGATGGTTGTAGTCAGTGTTGCTTGGCTGCATGTACTGAATAGTGGATACTGTTGCTGTATTATTGTGTTTTTTCTGTCTCCTTTTGCTCTGCATGGCTTCTGAACCGTCTTGTGAGTGTTTATTTTGTTGCTACGTGTCTTTGTGGTTGTCCTCTGTCTGTAATTTTTAACCAACACTTCATTGGTTTGAGAACATCTGGCCAGAGGACTGTTGTAGCTGAAAATTGAAAATAAGCCAGCTGGCAAAAAGCAGCACATTTACAGAAATGTTGATTAATGTACGTTGTCCTTAAGAAAAAAAATAATGAATTACACTCTTGAAAGCTTTTAAATATGTAGTTTTGGTAGTATGGTGGTTTAAAAAAAATATTTGACTATATCCGAAGAGAAGGGTGTACATCTGTAGCTAGTTATAAAACTTGTGCATTTTTGAACATATAATATGATTTTGTTTTTAAACACACAAAAGTAAAATTGCCCCATGTAGTTTAAATGTATGTGACATATTTATTTATTTAATGTTTATTTGTATAGGGACAAGTATACAGCATGGACAAATGTGACATAACACAACATTTATAGCCTATTGCAGTTGGTAAAAGCCGTCCCTTGATGGGCCGTTAATATACATTAAACTCAGCAATAAACTAGATATGAAACTAAATAATTAGACAAAACTCAATTAATAAAATAGAGTCCATTTAATCACAAAACAAGGACTACCTGACTGATCCCTCTTTAAAAAAACTGTTTCAATTTGAGTTTAAAATGTTCTCCGTCATGATCCACTTTCAGTTCTGTTAAGTTTTTCCACGTATTGATCCCTTCCAAAGAGAAAGAGCTCGATCTGTCCAAATGAGGATTTATAAAAGGGCACCTTACTACCTACAAACTCCCAGTTCATCCACCTCATGTTACTGAGTCAGGAAGCCTGTCACATTGATTTGTTCAATCGACTATCTTGATTTTACCTTGCCAGGCAGCTGGATTCGCAAGATCACGACATCACGAAATCACGCACGAATCTGGCACGTCAAGTTAATCTCAATGATGTAGAGCAGAAAATTTGTTCCATTTAGTTTTTTCCACTGTCCATTTCACTGCACGATAGTCTTAAATTAAACAAAAACAGACACTGAGTTTGTGGATATGGATGCGATGACTGAGCTGGCTCTTTGAAACATTCGCATGAGTCAGTTATTTGGAGAAAACCTGCAAGATGAGAAGAAATGAGGGCTAAACTTTGGGTGTAAGAAACTACCTGCAGGCTAATAATAAGTATTAATATGTAATTTTATTTGTTTTAAAGTCCCTCCAGATGTATTACCCCCTTTATTGTCTGTGCTTCTGTCCTTAAACCCACCTCTGTATTTTATTGGTGCTCAGTTTGTACGAAATATTTACTGCTGTAATCTAAAGCATTACCCACATCTCTCCTAAAGATGAGTGAGTGCTTACTAATAAAATATTAATGCAATGGTTATATTTATATTGCAAGTTTTCAACACAAAAACATTTATTTTTTCTTCCAGAAAATACATTAAGGGTGCAATAACAAGACATTAAAAACAGCAATGTTTTGACATAAAGGAATACGGTTATAAAAGGGATCATTTCCAACAACACTCAAACAAAGAGATAATAAAAGTCTGATAAATAAAAAGAGAGTAAAAGACGATTGCCAGTTCACAAAAGTATTTCTATAAAAATGTGTGTAACTGTGCCAGCACAACAAACAGTCGAATACCGAAGAAATCTGAAGAAAACTGTTGAACTTTTACCAAACTACAGTTATTTAAAAGTTATAAAGTTATAAAAGGAAAACAATTTCTGTGGCTTGAATTTGGTCCATTTAACAACAGTCAGACATTTATAGCTTCACTGGTCCAGGCGCGTTTTATCTGCCTTATTGGTTCGAGCATATAGCATCCCCCCCCCCCATCCCCGCACCCCCCTCCACCTCTCCCTCAATGACAGCTACAATTAGTCAATAACACTTCATTGCTGCTCGAGAGGAGATTGCATTGCTCAGATGTGATCGAGCAGCGTATACTGTAGATTATCCTCGCTGCAGTGGCAACAGGACATGAGGGTTTGATTACACAGGCTATCACACTAACTGACAACGCACAACCTTTCACCCCTGTCATAACAGATCAAACTGGGGACCGTGAAGGCTGCGCAACACTACGAAACATATGAATCTGCTCCAACGTAGAAAAGAAAATGCTTCTGCTGCCTTAAAATGCGAGTTCATGTGAAGTTAAAGCTGCCACTCTCACTCTTTTGCTTCGCTTTCAGCACTCTCAGGGTGCTATTTTTTGGCCGCAGCAGGCAGCTGTTTTTAAAGAAAAGGACAGACACATTGTGCAACTAGCTGGTGAACATAGAGGAGAATTTAGGAGCCAAAGAGCCAGATGTTTCCCTGGGGATTTGGCAAAAACAGACTTTAAAGAGAGTAAATATTGGACCCACATTCACCAGGTGGGTAGAAACACATCATCTTATAAGGTGATGATATGCCAGTGTTCACACAGCTTGTTTCTGCTGCCCCCAAGTGGCCAAAATAATCAGTTCATGCAGGTTTAAATGGTTAATGCATTTTTGTCATGTATCTATTATAAAGATTTGGTCAGTGGTGACTCGTGGTTGGAAACAGGAAACAATAAGTGATGTCCTGCATTAAAGTGTGATGTTTTGTTGACCCATCCAACCACCCCGACCTCCTCCTCCCTACACACACACGCACACACTGTTTGTTTTTTTTGCTATATAATAACTTAATCTGATTTCCTCCTTCTTTGCCTTTTGTTATAAGTACTACAGCCATTAGAGGACTTTCTCACTTGAACATAAATATGATGTTTCGGGGCACTTACTTTGGAGAACAGTGTTGCTGTGAATTATAACTAGAAAGAATGAGCATATACTTTACCCCCTTTAACCCTTGAATTAAAGGATATGTCTGACAATTTTCTACATTTGCTTCCTACATTTTGAGAAATTTGCAATGTAACACAAAGTCAAGAAGCTATAATGAAGCTCTCTGATCACTGTTATTACTCTTTGGAGCCGTTTCATACGTCCCTCTAACATGACCAAACTCTTCACAATGTCACCTAGTGCAGTGTTGCAGCTCATTGACGTGTTTTAATCTTTTTTATGACCACAACAGAAGTCTGAAACACAGAGGAATGCCATACTTCAGGCTTTGGATACACACACACACACACACACACACACACACACACATATATACACACACACACACACACACAGAGAGAGAGAGTACTTGTAAGTAGATCAGTTCATAGCTGGTTTGGCTCTGCTTATGAGATTGCTGCACCATCACAGTTTAATTTGAGGGCCGGTGCCAGATACTCTAGCAGACTAACGACTGAGCTCTAATCATTCTCTTTTTGATTGTCTACTTCCCACTATCATCTCAGCAAGTCCTGAACTGAACCACAATCAGACCCCCACCACCACCACTACCCCACCACCACCCCCCGTCTATTTTTATGCCCGCAGACAGCGGTCCAGACTGTGAGTGTCGTCATGGTAACAAAGTGCCATACAGCTGCTTTTAGAATCGAAATGGGCAACCTGGAGTTTGATCTAATCTGGAGCACATTGCCTGTCTGGATCTGGTAGGCGAGGGCAACGACAGGCCAGCGGCTGTAAAACTCTGTGTGTGTGTGTGTGTGTGTGTGTGTGTGTGTGTGTGTGTGTGTGTGTGTGTGTGTGTGTGTGTGTGTGTGTGTGTGTGTGTGTGTTTGTGTGTACTTTATGCCCAAGAGGTTTTGTTTAATTATAGTTTTTGATTGATGCGAGTAATTAGAGTTTTATCCCCTTTTCCCCCATTTCTCTAAATTGATTTGAAGCATGTGTCTCATAAAGCCCACTGCCCGCCACTCAGTGTGGATTTTAATCTATTATTAATTGCCGGCCTAATTGCACCATTGAGTAGTGCGATGTGATCAAAGGGCAAGTATCATTCAGGATTCATTATGTTCTACTAAGCATCGGCATATTGCAGCCTCATAACCTTTCAGCTGGAGGCTGGCAAATGATGAAAGGCTGTAACTCAGACATTTGTTTAGAGGTGGGTCTCATTGACTCAGTTCATACAGGAGAAAGAAGACAGATATATCCTGGCAACCTTTACTAAACCCGTTAAAACCCATTATTGGATGTGCATGTTTCCTCCAAAATCATCCACAAGATGGCAGCATCTGTCTTTATGAGGAAAAAGTCTGCAGCAAGTGTGTTGCAGCTTCTCCTGGAGCAGATATTAAAATATTACTTCAATATGAAATAATCTGACATCCTTAAAAAGGGCAACCTTTAGAGATGGACTATTATGAGCTGCACAAATCAAGTGACTATTACATAAAGTTATAAGCATCTAAATTTGAATAAGTTTATAATAAAAGTATGTATGAGTGTGCAAGCATGTTGTAACAACTCATTAGGAGAAAGGGAAGTAACATAAAACCAGGTATTTTTGGTAAAATAAAGTTACTTATTAACAAAAAGTTAGATTGTTTCTAAGAAACACAAACACAAGAGGCAAACTGATAATAAATGGTTAGGGTATAATAATGTGTTTTAGTGCGGGGGGGGGGGTGTTTTTCACATCAACTTTTATATTTCTATACAATTTGTTTCATAAAATCACCATTTTTTCTTAATTATTTTTTATTTGCACAAATAACAAGCCAAAATGAACGATGTAATTAAAAGGATTGTTCTGGTGAGCAAAACAAATCAAGAGGGCTTATCTCACAAAAAAAAACTCACCAAAAAAGGAAAAAGAAAACAATAACATCTAAAATGAACGCTGTTAAAGAAAAAGTGCTGTGGAAAAGTTCCAGGCACTAAAAGCAAAGTGAGCGTGCTTTCAAAAATAATGCTATGAAAAGTTTATCAGTGAACTTCATATAAAGTTGATTACACAGCAGAAAGCTAAATGAAATCAGTATTTGTTGTGAGCAGCAGCAGTTCTCTGTACACCTGCACACAGTTTTTCAGCTAGTCGACTGGTCGGTTATTGTTGTTCCTGCATCTTGGAGAACAGTTCTTCTTCTTATGTGGATTTCAGCGTCTCGGCTGCTTCTGTCTCTTCAGACTGACTCCATGATGTTGAGATCAGGACTCTGTGGGGGTCAAACCATCTCCTGCAGGTTCTTCTTGCTGATGAAGATAGTTCTTTATAACTCTAGATGGATGTTTGGTGTCGTTGTTATGCTGCAGAGTAAATTTGGGACCGATTAGACGCCTCAATGATGGTGTTGTTGTGCATCATGGATAAGAATCTAAACATCTGAAGTGCTTAAAACTTTTGCACAGTATTGTATGTTGGTACAAATGTACAGAAAAGAAAAAAGGAAAGACCAAATCTGATTAGAATAACTAATTTAACATACCACCTGCTAATAAGTGAAGCAAAGTATACAATGTATAGATAGAAATAAAAAAAAAAAACAAGTAGTTAGGCTCATTAAATAAGCTCTAAACCTAAATTAAAGTTGTGACAGAGGGAGATTGTGCTGCAATATGCTGGTACTTATTCTACAACCTGAGCTCCTATGTGACAGAGTGCAGAGGGTCTCATGTAATCTCACAGCTCTCCATGTGTTTGCCTTCACACCAGGCGTCAGGAGCCACCCATAAAAACCTCTTTCCTCCGCAACAAAACAAAAAAGGCCGAAACACCCGTAAAGGCAACGTTCTTTATCACCCTTTCCTATTGATTGAGGGGGTCAAAAAAACGCAGCAGCCCAGTGCCAGGTCGTATAAAAGTGCAGACCGAATGGGTGAAGCAACGTAAATCCTTTAGTCCCTTGTAAATAGCTTTAATACACCCAAGGCGCCAAATCACTTGACCTGCGTTAGCCCTGCCGTTTGGGGGCTTTCTGGCTGACTGAGCAGTGTGGAGCCAGCCCTTCTCCTCCCATTCTCTGGCTGTCAGTCCAGGTAATAGTCAAGCTCTTATTAGTGACACACTTGCTCTGCTTGGCTTCAAAACTTTGTGGCATCCCCTGTATTTAACCAGCCGCTAAGAGTTTTCATTTACCTCTCAACTCAAGTTTTTTTTCTTTTAATTGCAATAATTTGCACATTAAAAAAAAGAAGCACTTATTTTCCATAAAAAGCTCTGTCTAGTTAAAGTCAAGGCAGCGCTGGATCTCTGTGTTTATGTTGTTGGCCACATAATCTTGGAAAGTTAACAGCTTAGAGTGAACACAACCAACTTATGGGAACATCCACTAGAGCATCAGTGAGTCATGTAACTACCAGGAATTGTGAAATGGTTTTGATATGCGAGGTGTATCCGAGCCATATTTCAATGAAGTATGCATTATGTACACAGATCAAGTAGGTACAGTACACAGGTGTGTCTAGTTTTAATTGGTCGCATACATGTTTTTTCAACATCATGTCTAAGGTAGCCTGTGCCTTGTAATGAAAACTGTCTCTCAAATTGAATGTTCATTTCTGGCTGTCCTGACAGCCGACATGCACTTGCTTGGGTTGCCGAGCAGAAGAGAGCCTGAGGGGCTGCGGACAGCTGCTCAGAGGGGGGAAAACTCTTGACAAAGCGGCATTTATCCATAGTGGGCACTGTATGGGGGATTCAGCACAGCAGCTTGACCGCTGGAAATAAAGGCACAGTATGTGAGAAAATATCCAAGGAAATGCCGTCACAGCCAGTTGTCCCTGGACAGGAGCACACAGCTGTTAGCCATACTGCTCCTCAGTCTAGACGCTGCTTTCTGCTGTGCTGCTGCGTGGGGTTACACACACAAGCATCCACAAACAGCACAAGGTCTGTCAGTGCTCAGCCAGGCAAGAGATGCCAGCGCTCTGCGGTATCAAGTAGTGTAATGTGCAAGGCAGATAAGTGGGAAAAGTTGTGCTAATTGTGAATCACATAACTATTTTTTAATCAGGTGCAAAAGAGTTTCAGAGCTGCTCCCCCCCCCCCAACACAATCATGTGCCGTGTAGAAAACCAGATTATATTGCCTTACACACCCCTCCAACCACTCCTCTAGCGGCGCATGCATGTGTGTCCCGAGCTTGTCTTCATGACATGTTTCGGCATTGTTCTTGTTGCTGTTTCTGCCTCTGGAGCTGAGTGAGGAAACATAGCAGGAGGCGGTCTTGTGCATACCATTATCTCACAAAGCACTCATTACAGGAGTATCTCCCATATCCTCTATACCAGCAAAACATGTCACCTCATGCTCTCCGCCTCATTCTGAACACGGCAGCACTCAAGCCCAACACCTCTTTGGCACGGCGCTTCACTCTAACCATGACTCACTTGAGTGAAATGCCTCGAACATTATGGTTGCCAGATTATGAAGTGAACAGAAATGTATGCATGGGGCTAGGCCTCCTCTTCCTGTAAGCAGAGGGGAGAGGGAGGGTGGGGTGCTTTGATGCAGCCACTTGCAGCCCACCTGTGAGCCCCGCCACCCCTCCTCCCCTTTTCTTTTTTATCAAAACACAGCGTCACATTTTGCCATCATACATCATAAAGACATAATGTATTTCATTTACTGTAAACACCAGAGCAATAAAAATGAGGTAACAGTCTGCGGACGAGAACATTAAATTACAGTTGTTATAATTGCTCGGGTCCATTATGTAGGCTCTGCACAATATGCTTCAACACTGATTAGTGCATAAACACCAGATCCTAGTAGTTATCATCACATTATCTGCCCTTACATTTTGTTGAATGATCCTAGAGCATGTAAATGGGGCATACTTCTTTTATAACGTAATTACATGTTTAGTGGCTCCATGTCTGGATTAGTGAAAGTATGAATCCACCCTACCCTGAGATTTATCCATAGTTGCTCTGTAATTACTGCACGTCTCATATAAAAACCCTCCAATACATCAACCATGACACCCATTGCATCATGTTAAGGTTAAAACCTGTGATCACTGCTGATATGGTGCCTGCAAGATGGAAACAATTTTCCTGGTTCCTCAGTTAAATTAAATCAAATGTGCTGTAGCGGGAAGCCCCATTAGGTATTTGTTTATCAGGACTTCATCTTGAGGTATGTCCTGAGAGTACCTTATCCGAAAAACCAGTGTCACAGTCAGCCTGGAGGCAGGGTTCAAGAAGAGATGGGCTTGTCAGCAGCTGCTTCAGCCCGTTGCACGGTGTGGAAAAGCTCTGTCATGGCCTACCTAATGGTAATTGTGTGGAGCGGTGAGAGCCCACCGTCTTGTCTGCATGCTGGTGTCTCAGGGGCTCGTGTGGAGGCGACAGCAGTGGTAGTTGAGGAGTGGCAGTGGAGCAGAGGGAGGGGAGAGGGGGGCTGTTATTAGGAGACAAAGACTTTTCTTTAGAGATCCCCTCCAGACATGTTTTAAGATAGGTAAAGATGCTCTGCTTTGAATACAAATGTGTGTCTGATATGGTTTTCCCACACACACAAAAAAAATTCAATTAAATACTTACAAATTCTTAAAATTCTTCAAGT
This sequence comes from Scomber scombrus, assembly GCF_963691925.1. Taxonomy (NCBI): domain Eukaryota; kingdom Metazoa; phylum Chordata; class Actinopteri; order Scombriformes; family Scombridae; genus Scomber; species Scomber scombrus. The sequence continues at coordinate 26,689,951 of NC_084979.1, read as the reverse complement.
TTCCACATGACACTACTAGATCCAACTCGTGTTAAACTCAGATTTAAAGGTGAGCACAGTGAAACTTTCCACTTTCTGCAGATGAAAAACAACTTTCTGGTGTCAAACTCTGCACATTCATCATTCTGCACAGCGAAGCTCAAACATCCAACTTCCGTAACAATAAGCAAAACACATTACTGAGCGGAGGAGGACTTTAAGGTTTCTCATTTCTTCCAGATTTCCTTTGCTCATAAAACACATTTATATGATGGTCCAAGACACAGGGATGCATGTCAGTAATATTTCAAAAGTGGGTAAGAATGGGACTGTAAGAAAATTATTAGAGGGTGGTCTGTTTTTTTTTTTGTTTTTTGTTTTTTGGGGGGGGGGGGGGGGGGGGGGGGGCAGTGGAGAGACTTTTCTTTTGCTTTCTCGCCTGAAATTTATACTTAATTTCAGCCGTCCCCTGTGAAATTTACTGTGGAATAATATAAATCAAATAGTGAAAAAAAAGAAGAAATAGGAAATTTGAACATATTATTCCAATATCAGCTTCCCCCTATTGGCTGCGTACATTATTTCAAAATGTTATTGATTACTTCATGTGCAGGCCCCTTGCAATATTAAAGGTGCACTGTGGAGTTACAGTTATGTTTACATTCACAGTTACTGACCACAACACATTATGTATATCATATCCCTGTTGAATCAGTTTCTTTCCCCATAGAGAATTTGAAAAACTCATATTTAAAAGCATTTTAAATCCTGCATTACGTCTATGTTTACTATCTTGCCGTTTTCTTCTTTTTAACCTGTGCTGGTGCATTTTTGTGACTCTTGGTGCATTACAGTCACCTGTAGATTAGTGGACTAGTGTGCAAAAGTTAGTAGGACTGTGTATTGCAGCACCTGCACGTGCATCCAGGATCAAAACAGGGACCCTCTCGTAAAAGATTGTCTCCATAGAGCTACTAGAGGCCAGAAACTCCACAGGGAGACTTTGAAGAGTGTCTACATCTTTAGCAGCCTCTTGGCCGTGACCGTTCTTTTGCTGAACAACCTGCCTGACGATATCAGGCTCACTGAATCTCCTTCATATTTTCTTTAATATTTCTTAAAACATAATTTTACTGCTCTGCTTATCCTGGTTTTAGTTAAGTTACTTGCTAAAAGGTTAGCTAATAGCTGCACGTCTTTATTTAGCTTTTTTCTGTTTCTGTTGTTTTTTCTTCTTTTATTGATCCAAAGATAACACATAATTAGTAGCAATGTGAAAATAATAGTTCTTTAAAGATGTAATTGTTTAAATTGGTGTAATATCTTGTGCTTTTGCTTTTTTTTGTTTTGCTTTTCATTATCAACCCAATTCAATGCTGTTGTGTTATTTTGACATGTTGAAGGACGGTGTTGCAGGTTTTTTCAAAGTCGAGGCGAAGCTCCAAAGAAAATATTAATAACTCTGAGGAACGCCTTGTTTTAAAAAAAAACGTGAAACATAAAGTTCCGCACCCTGCCACACCTCAGTAATTTTCATACAGTCCCTAAAATAGTGAGAGAGGTGAGGAAAGAGGAAAAAGTGGGAGACAGGGAGACACAGAGGGAGAGAAAGTGTCGAGAAGAGAGAGAGAGAGAGAGAGAGAGAGAGATGGCGTCTCAGACAGACTGTCTGGCTGCACCAGGATCTCCAGCACTCAGCGTCATATGATTCTGGGGTCGGAGGTTATCCCCACTGATGAATATCGGGCCGAGCCTCGTCTCCCTCACAAAAGAAAGGGAGTTGTTTTCACTCCCCGGGTCTGGAAAGTTTATTTCAGGAATCCATCCTGCCAGCACGAGACTGTAAACCTGTCTCAAGGCAGAAGAGTTACGTCCACAAATATTACTTTTTTCTTTCTTTTTTTTACAGTTTTATCAGCCTGCCAAAACATCTAGAAATGCTCTTTCTCATTCAAATGCATCTACACATAGTAATGGGAGAAAGAAGGAAGCGACATACAGTATGTTTGTTTATTGACTTGCGAACATACGTACATCCCTGGGATTTTTAACAGGATTTGGAAGATTATAGTTTGCAGTCTGTGAACTGTGTGAAAGTACACTGGTGTTTTGTGTTCATCCTTTCATAGTGAACACCTCATCCCACAAGCCATCTCATTATATCCTGGTGACTTAAGGTGGTAATACACCAGCTTTTTGGGCAGAGTAGATATACAACAGTCTCAGCAACAAGCACAAAAAAATGAAAGACACTGTTAAAAATACATATCTGATTCTTTCCTTGCAGGAATTTGCAAGTTATTTTTGTCCATACAGTTGTTCTGTTCTGTTGTTCTTCGTCTTTAAGGATCTTTCCGGCGATATGTAAACTCTATAATGAATAATTACAGGGCATTTCAAATAACACTGTCAGCAGGATTTCTACTAAAAGCCTCTGGGAGATTATAGCTGCCCACAAGTGACAAGTGTGATATATGAGATCACACATGTGAACAAATGGATGGCAGAAGCCCGGACATTTATGAGCCTACGGGATCAGTTTCTGCCAGGATATATACAGTCGTTTGACAGTTTTGATTTAATTAATGAAAAAAGTCACACTTGTTCTCCACACAGCCACTGACCGAGGTGACAACTCAGGGTCAAGCTGCAGAAGAGGAAAAGGAAGCGGAGGTGTGTGGCGTTTGCAAGAAGCCTCGCTCCTAAAGCCTACAAAGACAGAAACACAAACAAGGGAGTTAAAACACTCAAGGTGAATGGATGATTACACTGCGGAGTATGTTACTAAGACAGGGTGTGGCCATGTTTGAGGTTTACAGTTCTACTTACATAGGCGTTGGTGTGTGGGTGTTCGGAAACTCGAGCACCCAAAGGGAAATCAGGTGACCATATAGGTAGATACGGTATAGCAGAGTTTTAAATATTAACTACTTTCTTTGTGTCCTGATAGCTAGTTCTTTCTGATAGCGAATTGATATAAAAGTGTATTAATTTGAATCACCTTGTGAACGAGTGCTGCTTAACCTGACAATAACTTCCGCAACCCAGTCCATTTAATCCAGTCCATTTAAAAAAAGTTGTTCTCCTGTGTTCTCTTGTGGACCCAAAACATTCATTACCTGCATTACATCACATATGTCTTTAGCAGCCACATTCAATATAGTTTGCATTGCTAGGTTTACTAATGGTTTTCTATGTTGTGTACATTGTCCCATAGTGTTTCGTCTAGGTCTATGCTGATCTGTTGAGCCTGGAATGATTCAGACAGATCCCCACCAAGGACAAAATGACTAAATAATGATTAAACAAATTAAAATGCTATTTTCAAAGAGTGCCATCGTTATGAGTGGTGACTGAGCTGTGTGCTTAGTACGATTAGGCTATGTAAGGCACTCTATCACTTCCATATTGGGAGGTGGGCGGGATGCTTAAGTTATATCAAGCATTGCACACCGATGCAGACCGACATTAACCACGCATGAACATTCACACGCATTCATTGGTGCAAAAACAATATGACATCATCTGGTAAGTCGCTGCATTGGCCAATCACATATGTGCAATGTAAGCGCACATTCTTGATTGATTACATTGTAACATACTTGTGCAGTTTACCTTCTAATAATCAAAATGAAAGATAAAGATAATGACATCAGTAGTTACTTTTGAATATCCACAAAACCTCATTGGGTTAGGTGCTGGTGACAAAAAATCAATAAAATTGAAATAAGTTTGGTACTCTTTGAGTAAAACGTTTCAATAACTACTGGCAGTCTGCAGGAATCAGTGTTTTTGTTTTGAACTACTGCTTTATACCTGACGGACCTGCCTGTTTACGAGTGCAAAGACTACTTTTGTACATTTTTCCTGCAGCACCATCATCAGATCACCTAGTAAACATTGTACCTGCTCAGCATCAGAGACGTAGACTTAGTGGTGTTAAGTTACGATTCCCAGTTCCCACTCTTTCTATGAAATTTGTTTCTCTGGAAGTTTTATTCAGTCTTTTTCTTTTTTTTAAACTTTCTTGACTAAAAGTGCACATAAGTTGAATCTCAAGGTTTTACACCACAAACCATCCACACCACTATCAGTATCAGTGACTCCAATCATGTACCGCCTGCTTCATCACTACGGGGCCCCTCGGTTTTCCGTACTTACATTTCTGAACTCTCACTGATACGACTTCTAAGCCTTATCTTATCCACACTATCAACCTCAAACTCACCACACCCTCAGCTATGAGCTTCCAACCCACAACCAGACCAGCGGGTCTGCTGTCTCTATTCCCAGGAGCCCCAAACATGGGTCGCCTCACCCACCTCACCCCCCTGCCCCATCCTCTGCAATCACTCGGGGAAAAGATAATGAGGGATATTTGCCCTTATTAGTGTCAATAGTGCAATTTAAGGTGTAATCATCTGTCTTATGGAAAGACAGAGAATTACACTGGATGTCTGACATGTTTTTCATAATAACTGAGCTTAGTGCTGCTGTTGCACAACGAAGCGTGAGAACATAACTGTGAGAAAAGGAAAAGTTTAACATTTTGGGTAATACTCTTCTACACATGTAGATGCATATAATGTGCTTTACGAAGTGAAGTTGCATTAAATAAAAGTCCCAATAATCAATTATCCGCCTCCTTTCTGACAATCCAACTTGAAGTTTCATACCACACATGGCTGAACGGTAAATATGAAGCTACAGTCCGGAAACAGTTAGCGTAGCTTAGCATAAAGAGTGGAACTGGGGGAACTAAGTGCAAAGTGCTTTAAATTAAAGAAATTGTTCAACATTTTTGGAAAAAATCTGTTTCTTGTCAAGATGATAAATATCAGTCTCATGTTTGTATGGTAGATATGCTGCTTAGCTTAGCATAAAGACTGGAAACAGTTAGCCTGGCTCTATCCAAAGGTTAGAAAATCCACCTATCAGCACCTCTAAAGCCTCCTTACTAACACGTTCTGTCATGTTTGTTTAATTCATACCAAAAAAAGACAAGTTGGACAGAGCCAAGCTATAGCCCCTCTTTCCACACTTTATGCTAAGCTAAGTTAACTCTGTCTCCTAGCTGTTGCTTCTTATCAAACACACAAACATGAGCATGGTATCAATCTTCTTGTCAAACTGTCATCAAGACGGTGAAAAAAAATGTATGTCAAACTATTTCTTTAACACACACGCACACACACACACACACAGGGAGAAGAAATGTAGTGTGGCATGAGAAAAGTCAGACAAGACAGGTTATAAATGAGCACAATAGGTCCTGGGTCTGTGTGTGCAATTGTCCCTAATTATGACAATGATTCAAGGGAGCTCCACATTCCAGTGCCTCTTATGGTTTTGCTGCTATGTATCATGGAGCCCGCGGAGCCATTAACACGATACCAATCTCACCAATGGCTCCAGTTCGGGCCTCCAGTGGGCTCCTGAATGCAACCTGTCCGGCTCGAGGGAATCCAAACATCCATGCCCTCCCCTCTACTCTCACACACTTCCCTCCCCAATGAGGTGGCCATCAGGACAAACAATCAATGCCAATGACAGATCCCCGTCAGACAGAGCGTAATTATGGGAACGCCGTTCTGAAAGATACTGTGTCATTAAAACCCACCGTCTCCACTCAAAGTGCAACAGACTCTTTCCTGCTACTCGTCCATGCTGTGAGATATGTGTGTGTGTGTGTGTGTGTGTGTGTGTGTGTGTGTTGTTGCTGTGTGAATGTCAAGCCGGACCAGCGCTTGTGTCGCTCCAGTGTGTCCTCATATAACTTTCTGTGTAATTGCACTTGGTTGCTGAGTGACGCTGTAAAGGTGCAGAGATGCAGCCATGTAGACATGACAGAGACATGGGAGACAATTTGAGGGGCCATGCATGACTGAGGGAAGCCTCAAACACACTTGACAGCAGCAATTTGAGAACTAAATTGCTGAAAATGCTTAGCTGCCTTGTTTTGAAACCATTCTCTTCCAGACACCATTAATACAAGATTATTCTGAGGAAGATACGACATGTTTAGTTTGTGTGGCTGGGGAGAAAAAATGCAGAAAAGTGGTCCTGACACTCAATTTGCTCAAGTAAATAAGGATAATGTCCTACAAGCAGAGTATAAAGATTTATGTTTTTCCTTCTCCTCTTCTCCAAGGCAATAATTAAACCGCTGAACCAAAACCCAACCACAAGGAACTAATAAGTGTGAATTAAAATATGCCCTTTTCAACTTAAAAGCAAAACAAGTAGATGATGAAAAATGACACACTGGCTGTACCTGAGCTATTATTTATATTATATGTTTATTATATTAACAGGTAGACAAACTCTGCATTGTGCACACTGAAATATTCAAGTCTAACAGTAGTAAAATTGTTGCACAACAATTAGGGAAATATGCACATTTGCATTCTTACTGAGAATTATATGAGAAATACCACACTTATGTCTGTTTGTTCAGTATAAACCTACAACCAGACAGATAGTTTAACTCCCCATTTTGTTAGATTAAGGCAGAGCCATCCTAGCTGTTTTGAGTCTTTATGATAAGCTAAACTAACCGTCTCAATCTTCACATCTAATTCTCTGCAAGAAAGCAAATAAACAATATTTCACAAAATGTTTAACTGTTCCTTTAAAAAGACAGCAAGTCAGTGACTGATAGAGGGATAATCTAAGTTTTATATATTATATTAATGTCAAACTCAGCAAGAAATGAGCAACACTGCATTGCTTTTCTTTTTCATCTTCCTCTCTACTCGCAGGACAGAGGGGACGGGGGACGGTATCATAGCAACAGGTTTGTTTAGGGGCAGCCTCGGTATCAGCAGGACTTGGACTGCTCGGCTCTGTTTGGAGTAACTTAGGCTGCTGTGAAAAAATCCGAGGCATGCTAAAAACATAATATACAGGAGCCTGGCATCCCTTAGAGAGAGTCTCACTGTCTGTCCCTCTCTGCAGGTAGCCATGTTTGGAAGTGCTGACAAACAGAGAAGAAAGACAGAATGCACGGGGTCCCGGCCAGTGGCTGGCTCCTCGCCAAAATGTCATGTCCTCTTCATATTTGGGCTCCAACTATGGTTACTGCTCAAAACCACGCTTGATTGTTTGTGTTTGGAGTAAACTTAAGAGCTATTACTGATAATCTAAAGTGAACTGTATGAAGTCTGGAGTTCGAAAACAATGTTTGAAGGCATTTTTTCATTACAGCAGAAAATAAGTAAGAGCTTGTGCAGGATACCGCTCCCAAAAGGTGGCGCTGTTTAGAACAGCGTCACCTTTTTCTAATGAGGTTTTCTCACTAATTACTCCTAATTAGTGCCACAACTTTTGTATCTAGCCATATTCATCACACATAACATTTATTCTCTTCTGATTACCCGACTTGACATTTGTAAAAACGTATAAGCTACGATGATAATGTTGCTAGCTGCAGATCGTTACGTTTCAGAGACTCAAACTGTGTTTATGTAAGAGAACTGGTCGCTACATCTGCATGCTGATATATAACCAAGTGATTATCTTTTTGTGCTTGGACTCGATATGACGTCAATTTGTTACTGTGCATATCAGGAAATTAAGAAACATCTTCATGTTGCTAGGTTTGGGAATCTCTCCAAGCCCATTTGTGCACCCTTTAGTTGGCTCAAAAAGTTTTTTTGTTGCAAACATGAGTCGAAAAAGCCTTTACTGACATGTTTAATGCATAAATGGACCCAATCATCTGTTAAACTGCCAATTACCACTGTCACAGATGTTGAGAAGCTCAAAAATAGCCTGAAAAATGCTAACTGCTGGAGAAAATAACTCTGATTGCTTCCATGACACTGACAGGAGAGTGTGTTAGTATGTGACTGATAGACAAGCTATTACAAATGTAGGATTTACGTTCTGCTTTAATGGTATTTCAGTTTTATGAGAGAAAATGCTTCCAGGATGAGGACTCCTCTGATTAATTGTATCTTGTGGAAACAGGACAGGACAAGTGTAAAAGTGTGTTGCATGTTAAAAATGTGTTTGTCTTTTTTGACCCATCTTTCAGTTCAAGCAGTGGTCAACAACAATTGGCTACACCCACACAGGAGGGTGCAGCTCGGGTCAAAGTTAAAAAATGTGAACTTTCGGCACACCCCCTCTATTAGGTGCATCCACACAGGGCCATCACAACACACCACATACACAATAATGTAGTCAGTGTGATAATGTGAGCATGCCTTAAGGTATTAAAAATATGTGGTGTGTTGTTTTTTGGTCACACTCAGTTCTTGTGTCTCTTTGTCTCAAGGACGCCTGTACACCAGAGGATTTGCTTAAAGCCGTCACCCAATGAGTCAGTCACTAAGGTAGAGGAATCTCATAATTAAGGCCTCATTAAAGCCACACAGCCCAACTATGTTGGTTTACAGGGCAGACAGAAACCTCACAGATTCACAATGGGGCCATTCATAATACCTCACTTCTCTGAAGGAAAAGAGAAAAAGCAGTTGCTCTTAGCATTTGGGCAGATGTAATTGCAATCACTCAGCTTGTCTGATGCTGATAATGGGGCGATGGGAAATTCCTGTCAGAGTCGTGGCGCAGGGTGGTTTCGCAACCACTTTGGCAGGCTCCGTGTTCCACTGCAGGGCAGCGAATGCGTTACGGCACGCTCACATATCTGTCATTAAACACATTTTGAAAAAAAAAAAAAAAAACAGAAGACAATCAAAACTCACAAGTGTGTGCCATTCTCTTGCTTCTTGAGCAACGAAAAGGCAAATATTATGTGAAACCTATATCGTCTGTCATCCCTGCACAGTTTAACGTGTTGAAAGACCACAGCTTATGAAAAACAGGAAACTGAATATGCTTTAGCAATAGCCAGTAACCCAATATAGACTATAAATTCTTGATGAGCTATTTTCAACATCTTTATTTTCATTTGTCATTTTAAAAACATTTCTCTTGAATGTTAGTTTATGTGAAAATTAAGCTGCGCATAAAATAAGAAGGCACATTAACTGGTACCTAAAAATGTTGGGCAATTCATTAAAAAATGAATAAGAGTCGTGTTTGCCTTCCATATTTTGGGTGTGCTTTTCAGCAAGCAGCCCATTCCTCTCTGAAATGTGTGCTACAGTAGGTGGCTGAAATAGCATGTGGATGCAACGTTCTTGTGGTTGGTCCTTGGGTACAGTATGTGACACTTGGCATTTCAGCAATGCTTCCATGAGAAGCCTCTATTATAAAGCATTCATGCAATGATGCTAACAAGCTCATTTTACTGGCTGGACAAGCATTCGAGACATAAAGTCTAAGACCTTCTTATTAGTGCCTTGTGAGACCACCCAAGAAACAATATACTGACATTAAAGATTTTTTAATAATCACTAAAGTGTAATGATTAAGACCTGATTTGCCTGGACTGCAGTGTGTTTTAATTAAACTGGAAACTTGAGGATTATACAAATTACATGAAAAAGCAGTCTGGACAAAAGGTAATAGCTATTAGATTTAGTTCCTTGGATATACAATCCTGAATGACATGCAGAGTGTCTCATTTCAAACACGAAGATGTTTTAGTAATATTTTACAGGTAGGTTACTGCAGTCATGGATTCGCTTGGCAGTCTGCCAGTGTTTGCAAAAGCATTTGAGGTATTTGGGCTATTTTACATTTCACATGATGCCACAGAGAAAAGTTTTGTTGCACTTCAGAGGATGATTTCAAAAACATATCAGAAAAAAAGAAATCCTGAGTTATTTAGCAAAATTTACCTCCCCTGAGCTATTGACTATATTGTCATTATGAGTGTTTAAATTCAAATGCATCACCGTTATCATTATGTCCAGAGACCAAATGGCAAAGATTTTAAAGAGTTTAATTTCAAATTACAGCATATTATGAGTAATAAAAAAATAGTAAAAAGATATAACTTTATTCTTGTGGTTTCAACAGTCCACGAGACTGTAAATCAACACATGATCGATACATTTTCTCAAACATAAATACCATATCAAATTTCAACACTTCCCAAAGTAACTGGTGTATCACTTATGATAAATTACAAATATCTATATGCAAAGAAAAGAATAAAATACAGTGAAAATAAACAGGTGATAAATGATGGGCCTGTAAAAGTGAATGTTTTCATACAGATCTCTTACGTTGAAATGTGTATCTGGATTTGTTTGTTCAGACAAAACACAAAGCAAATTTTAGACACGGCACGGTTACATACAAAAGATGTAAGCACACACAAATTTACCTGGGATGTCACAAATTGATACAAATATATGTCTGTGTGATTTTAACATTCATTCATTCATTTTCCAAACCGCTCATCCTGGACAGATCGCCAGTCCATCACAGGACTAACACATAGTAGGCAGACAACCATTCACACTCACATTCACACCAATGGGCGATTTAGAGTGACCAATTAACCTAAGATGCATGTTTTTGGTTAGGTTAGGTTGATTTTAAACATTTAAGCTTTAAGAATCTGCTTCATTAACATACAGATACAAGAGGGGACAAAAGAGAGAGAGAGCGAAACTGGAAGGAAATAACAAAGAAGTTGAGTCTCTGGTGAGTTCAGTCAGAGGATGAACTGAACACAAGCACAAAGGCACTTGGTTACTAACTAGTTAACAGCTCCCGTTGGTATTTTGGCTGTTTAGGGTGAATAAACACAAATGGTGCAGCGGTATAACTCTTTGCTTTGCAATCTGTCTGAACCATGGATGTATAATAAGAACTGGACACAGTGCTGCAAACAGAGAAAAACACCCTCTGTGGCCAAAAGAAAAGATTTGCTCATTATGCTGCCATTATGAAAACAATGTCTATAAAATTGTTGATTTTACCTTACACTGTATATAACATGAACTCTAACTCTATTATACATTTTTAAAACAATAAGGTTTCATATTTGTAAAACGTCCCTCAAGCCTAGAAATGTGACTTATAAACCTGTAACATCACCACAATGTAAAGTCTATGGGCCGAGCAGCCAGGGCGAAACACTACCTCGCATATTCAATGAGCCGCACACCAGAAGTAAATCCTAGAACTAGAACTTTTGGCTCATGCACCAGGAGAGTAATTCTCACTCATTGAATAGTCTCTATCTTTAAGTGCAGTAACCAGTTCTTATAAAACATCCATGGTCTGAATACATCTTAAATGTTTATATCCACGCTAGCAGCTCTGTGAAGCTGTACTCGGATACAGCAAAGTTTAGAGCTAATACTACTAATGTCAGCATGCTAACACTCACATTGTTAACATGCTAAACTTTAGTATGTTTACAATGTACAACATCTGAGTTTAGAGTGTTAGCTCGCTAACATTGTAGTTACTGAGATATTTCTGTTTACATGTGGACCAACAGGCTATCATCGCCATCACTATAGAGCCATGCCACTAGCATAACTAAAAATGCTAATAACAATTATGTTACAAAATGTGTAATTTTTACATATATGGGACATCACTTTTCCAACACCATGTGAGGCCATATTCTTCTATTGTCCATTGTCCAGTGTACTCACAGAGTCTATGTACCATATAACATATATAAATGTGAGATTAAATCCTTGAGAAAAGTAACTAGAGTTCATGAGTGTGTACACAATGAAAGCATCAACATGTCAGTATACATTAAACACACAAATGCACTGTTTCATGTTCCCCAGCTCTTCCAACATCTACAGGGAACATGAAAAAACATTGATATTTGGTTTAGCGCGAAGGTCTTCAACAACCATGACGATATACTGTAACAGAAATATTCACATACTGCTTTATTCTCAGGTTATTTTATTGGTGAAGCGACAGGCATCCAAGTTCCTCCGGGAAGTGGCAGTGCGCTGTGAAAAACAAACTCAGTCCCAGAGTTCTTCACACTGTCCTTTCACTGTCTGACAAGCAAGTCAAGTCAATATCAGCCTTCCTTCCTTCAAACCTCCCCCGTGTTGGTGTGGTGGTGCTCATTAGCAATCCATTGAGAAAAATAATAGTGGATGGCTTGGATGTCGCCGCTGTTCATGTGAGGCTATACACCGAGCAGCATGCCCATAAAATCGGAGCCGTTCTGTATTGTAATGGAGGCGCCGGCTGCATTATCCACAAATATGGAGGTGTACTGCCCAGCCTGCAAAAAAGAAAAGAAAAACATTGATGCAGAAAGATTGAAAAAATACTGATATGTTATGCTGGCGTGTGTCTTAGCGCTCTGCTCACCTGTAGCTCCAGCAGACCCTGCACACTGACCGTGAAGATCTTGCTGTTACTTTCTAATCCAACAATCATCTCCAGTGAACTGCAATCATTTATATAAAAAAGGAAAAAAAGAAGACATTTCTGGATGAATATTGGGTTTCCAACTATTCCTGTCAAATTTGCATTCTTCCAGAAGTGCAAAATGCTGTAAATTATTATTATTGGTTTTTGGGAAATACCCTTACTCGAGAGTTAGATGGGAAAGTCGATACCGTTCTAATGTTTGTACAGCAAATATGAAGCTGCAACCAGCAGCCAGTTGGGTTAGTTTTATACTGGAAACAGTGGGAAACAACCAGCCTGGTTCTGTCCAAAGGCAACAAAACCCACCTACTAGCACCTCGAAAGCATAATATTTGGCACATTGAATCTGGTTTGTGTAATTCATTTAAAAACTAAAATGTAAAATGCTGCTTTACATGGGTTATGTACCAGCCAATCAACTTCCTGGCCAGTATGTGATGCTTCGTCCGAAATCATGCACTCGTTCACTTGCTTTGCAACTCTCTATAAAAGACAATATAACAGATAATTTGACACAATAGTTGTCAAATTGAGATATCGCCCACTTACTAATCATCATCATAGCGTAACGTAGTGTACATAATATGAATGCAACATTTCTTTCGTCATTCTACTGTGAAATATTAACATAGTGCACTACATAGTAAATAGAGATTGATTTCGGACACAGCAACAGTAAAAATGTCATTTTTACACTTCTATTTTAATTCATTGATCGTAATCTAGTTATCCAGATGTGCTAGAGAATGGATTTTGTTACCCTTTGAAAAGAGCCAAGCTGTTTCCCCCCTGCTCCAGTCTTGAAAAGCAACTTTATCCAGCTGCTGGCGGTAGCTTAATATTTAGCATACAGACACGAGAGTCAGATTAATCTTCTCATCTAACAGTCGGGAAGAAAAACGAATAAACATATCTCCTAAATTGCTTAACTTTTCCTTCGACAACTCAGTGCTCTCAGAGTCTGTATATATGGTTGTTACATCTCTGCAGGCTTTAACCACACAGTTAGAGCACTGGCTCCTGTTAAGTGGAAAATGCTACATTTTTATGGCAAATCAATCATGTTTGTCTTCACTCCAACTGCCATCACAATGAGCCTCATTTCACATTCTCTACATTTTCATGTGTGGGAGGGAGAGACTGGCTGGGGCTTTGGCTCAAAAAAGCAAAAGCCAAGCACTCTTTTGGGTTAGGTAACCCATCATAATAAAATTATTTATACGTTCCTCTCATTGTACCACACTATAAGGGAGGCTGTGGAGCTCTGCACAGTCCGGGGGAGACTTGAGGGAGCAATTTATTTCAGCAATTTTCACTGACTTTATGTAAATAAAAATGTTGAAATATTGGAAAGAACTCAAAACCATTCCCAACTGCATTTGTAATTTTTTTTTTGCCTTGTAGACACTCTGTATCAGAAACTTCATTATCTGTCTTTCACATCCCAAACAAGGACATTTCACTGCTGTACTGGTGAATATAACAGGCCGCCTGAAGTGTCAAAGGTGAGTCTATAAAGATTAGTTAGGCGACAGGGATGAGGACATTTCCTTTAAAGACCTGCACTGCCTTTATACAGGAAATGCCAAACTGGTTCCACACAAACTGTAACAGACAACACCTTTAACAGCTCATAAATTCTGGTGAAAGTTAAAGCAGCATTAAACACCAATAAAATACCACTGTTACATGCTACAAGTAAACAAATTGTCAAAGCAAGAATGTCAAGATTGCAAAGTGTGGTTGCGGCCAGATTAATTGCTTCCCAAGACCTTTTTTTATTTTATTTACTTTTATTGGTAATAGCTGAGGGTTCGACTGACCGACATGTGCTATCGCCATAACAAATGAGAGCCACATGGTTACGAGCTATTGTGGTAACAAAGAGCGTAAGGTGGTGTGTATTTGATTTTGGATTAACTGAATACCTACGTGTATCTGTGGCAGAGTGACTCAATGCAGATTAGCACACGAACGTTGTCCCTGGCCTTCAGCTGACTCTTACTCCTCTTCACCTCATTGTGATCTGTAAGGAAGGAAAAATGTTCACATCATGAAGATATTGGCTGCATCATAGCTCACAGAAATGTACGTTGCCCTTGAATTGACTGTTTGTTAAACCCCTAGCAACTACAGCAACGACAGGTGTGTTAAGCTTTGGATTTTGCCACATGTTGATGTGACGTGTGTGAGGTTGTAAGAGCGATAATCATTTATTTTTAGCCTTTTAAAACCCTAAAAAACTTCCGTCTGCTCTGACGTAAACTGCAACCTTCCTGCGAGCATGTTTGGCTTACTAGCTTAGGCTGCAGCAGTGAAGCGAGGGTTACATCCAAAGCCAAGGCGCATTTCATTAAAAACTACATATGTTTGAGGGGTTACAGGTTACATTAAAAAGGGTAGGGGTAACATTAGTGGCTCTTTCCTGCTCGTTATCGGATTTGGGAATGCTTACCCTCCCGCTAATGTTACCCAAGATAGCTTTGTGTTTGTCGGACACACCTTGCAATTTTTTGTGTGATTATTTTGCACATGAACTATATTTTTAACCTGTAATCTCTGGATGGGCCCTTTCACAGAAAGCTGACATTTCAGTGTGAAAAGTGGCATTTACTTTTTGGCTGTAAGGGAAATTTGTCCAACTTTTTCTTCAGTGATAAAAATGCATCTGATCAGTCACGTCTCTGCATGCTGAAAAGTCACACAAAGACATTCAACATGTTGGATGGTCTGACTGTTGCCGTTTCTCATAATAATCACAGTATGTGGTGCATTTTATTAGCCTCTGAAAATCTTGCTAATTTGCATCTTATTGGCATCATTGTGGTGTCCTCTTTTTCTCTGCCAACATTAAAAGTGAAAACATGCTGCATGTAAACTAAGCAGCCAGACAGTGCTGTGTTAGAATGAAATAACAGTCTTCCTTTTTAAAAAAAATAATATTGGCACTAAATAGCTCTTCATGACAATACGAATGATTGCTGCTTCTTTATTTTCATGTCTTCTTCATGGCTCATCAACAGGCAAGAATGCTGACTTTTTGCCAGTGACATTTAGCTTTAGCTTCATATGAAAAGTGTTGTTTTCAGATCTTTATTTTAAAATGAATCAGCTGGATTAAAATATCAGACGGAGACCATGTTGTGTTTTAAACCAATAGTTAAAGTTAGCCAAAAAAAGCTAGCTACAGCTGATAAATCTGACAGCAGCAGGTGTCATTACTTTCAACAAAGTTCAAGTGGATATCTGCCACATTTACAGTTTGATTACTGACAATTGATCCTTTAAATCTTAAATTATTAATGCACAAAATTTTGCAGACTCTTAAGGCCTCGCTGTATGTAACATAACAACCCATATCGGACAATAGCTGTGATTTACCGATGTGGACATTAGCAGAGAACTGGTAGATCCCTGTGATGGGAGCGGTGAATCTCCCGGTAGACTGGTCCATCCCAGACCCTCTGAGGAAGGCTCCTTTAGCCGGCGGCTGAAAGCACAGAAAATCCAAATTAATATGTTTACATTTTGGAGCGATAAAGCATTGGCTCAGAAACAGATCAGTAGTTAGGTTACTCAGTGTCTTGCTCAAGGGCACTTCAGCAGGGTTACTCCTAAAACATTAAAAGATTTGGATTCAGACCCAGTTTTAAACCCCCTTTTCCAAAGTCATAGTAACACATCTACACTAACATAATGCTGCGTTAGCATGTTAAGCCTAATCCTCCCTCCTCCAGCCTTGTCAGCCCATCCCAACAGGGCATAGTTATTCCACTACAGCATGCTCTTTTAAACAGTGTCTATTTCTGTCCTCTCCACACTTTATTCCAAGTCGGAGACAGAGTGCCTTTTGTATGCCGCCCAGAGAGTGATGTGTAGAATTGAAAAAGTAGATATTTTTGACCAAAAGAGCCAGTCTGAGTCTCGGAGTGGCACTGCATGCTTTGCCAGTGCCAGTTACCAGTCGAGGGGATGATCCTCTCATAATTCCCCCACATGCAAACTAAGCAATGATTACTAAACACTCACTCTTTCAAACACAGTTAAGACAGAGAAGCAAATGGGTCAGAAACAAAGCATGTAAACCCACGCAGAGGAGGATTAGCCAAAACTTTACTTTTTCAGCCACGCGCAGAGAACAAATCTGAACCAGTTCATAAACATTTACTTGGTTTCAAACAAACATACTGTCTGAAAGTTCTGGAGCTCCACCAGAGTCTTCTTGTCGACCACTACGGGTCCCTTGAGCTTGCAGTGGAAAGCTTCCTCTATTCGTCGGTAGGAGGTCATCCCCTCCAGGGTGAGGAGAGCCATAGGTAGCTGGCTGGGGCTGGTTTGTCTGTCCAATGCTGCCGCTCTCCTCTCTGTAGCCTCTGACAGAAACACATCCACGTTATCACAGCGCCGGCTCAGTTTTCAAACCAAACTTTCATGATAATGTGATGAATTACTGGGTATTACCAAAACTGACATTAATGTGAACATGATAGTCTGCATCGTCAAATGTTTTGGACAACCTTGAGAGGAGCTGAAATGTCTGCATGGGCTGGAAAATCAACATGTTTTCTACCTTTAATCATATCTTTGAACTCATGGAGGAGAACTTCCTGGGTCACTTCTGCCCCAGGAGAGCCAGGGGGTCCCTGCGGGCCTGGAGGACCTGGTGGTCCAGGTGGGCCTGGCTATTGAAAGATAGATGCACAAAACATGAGCAATTAGCTTACTTGAGTATCCAACTTTATTTACTGATTACTACCACTATGTCAGTTACTGGTCATAAAATGTAAAGATCATCATTAGAAATGCAATATCACACAGTCCATCTATTGGGTTTACCAGGGGTCTTTTCCGTTTGCGACATTTTCCAGGGAAGTTGCCCACAGGTCTCTTGACAAAGTCCATCCATGATCCCAGTGGATCCACTCTCTGTTGATCAGAAATCTGCTGCAGACAAGAAGACACAGAAAAAGAACAATAGACCAATATAAGTATTAGAGGATAATCATTAGAGATTATAATTAGAGGAGTATAAAACAATATCAAAAAAATGTACAATATAATCAATAATGATAAAAAATGTGGTAAGGTGATGGCAAGATACATGTATATATATAGGAAATACATATAGGCTGCAGGAAAGCAAGCAATTTTAACAACATTTTTCCCTAATGAAACTCTTTCAGTAACTAATTATCAGATTAATCATATATTTCATCTTTTAATAATTCATCCCAGTGGGGTATAATACAAATGACTGTACCTACATAGCTAAACCCTGTGAGTCATGATTTCTTCTTTTAAACCATCACTGGAAAATCTGGCCCTAAGATACAATTAAATGGTGCCAGACACCAAGGAAGGTCAAACAGGGAAACCCTATTTCTTTCTTTCTTTCTTTCTTTCTCTCCCCTGCACGGTCGACTGCAGTCACAGTCACCACTCTTCTCCGAAAGGTTTGCTTTATGCTTATTTTATTTCATTCCAGATAATTCACTCAGGTGCCGCGTCAGTTCTTATTTGCCCAAAAGGCTCGGACGAATGTAAACAAACCTTGTCAAGTGATTTTTTTTTTTCAACACATGAAAATTTCCATGAGCACTCTCTCTCTAAAAAATGAGTCTGCTCGTGTACACGTGATGTAGATTGTGTGGATTGCAGAGCTCAATTACTGTAGTTTATGTAGTTTATAACAACATGTCAGAATGGCCAACACTTTCTCTCTCACTCGAGGACATACTAGTATTTTCTTCTATTATTACTGCTTGTGTGAGTAATGTAATGATGGAGAATTTAATAAACGAGACAAAAATGTATATACAGTATGTATACCAGGGTGTCTTATGATTTAAGATTGTTAGTCTATTTCATAACTGTGTGTACGCTCAATCTTCTTATCTGAAATAACTCAGTTATAATAAATTACTGTATAGGAGACTGGGATCTGCTGCAGAGATAAGAAACACACTCCGAGAAGACCTCTGGAAGCAACATTTTTTATGCACAGTGCTGCAATTGGCATATTTTCATCCCCGGTCAAATGTGAATCTGTATGAATTCCAATTACAGCGAGCTTTGAATCTTACCCGAACCCTTCCCCAAAAATGTCAAGTGCCTTCAGTTGAGATAGAAGAGGAGATAAAGACGAGCTCTGGAGGTGAGCTGTCTGAAATGGAATTTGTTTAGGTTTGGCAGCGGGACACGGATCACTTATCTGCAAAACCAACATGCCCCTTTCTTCACTGTTAAAGACGCGCCTCTTGTTCCACCACAACAAAGTAACTCCTTGTTTGTCTTTTCAATATGCTGGAATACAAACTGTTTTTTTGAAATATTTGGGATTTTCAGCAGTCTCTCACCCCCTCTCCTTCCCTCCCTCTCTGTGACTTTCTCTTCTCTCTGACAGCAGACAAAATAAACAACTTAATAGGCGCTGCGCTGGCTGCATGTCGGATCGCTCTGTGTTTTTGTTGTGATTTTGAGGCTTGGAAACAGATAAAAGTGGGGCTGATTTGGTCAAAACAAGAATACTTTTACACCGCTCAATACTGTTTCCATAAGACTTGGGGAGCCTGTTGAATAAAATGTTTTTTTCCCTTCAACTTTTTTCATATTCATAAGCTGTTAAAGGAATAGTTTGACATGTTGGGAAATACCCTTATTTGCTTTCTCGCTAAGAGTTTGATGAGAAAATCAACCACTCTGAAATCTGTTCATTCAAAGTGAAACTACAACCAGCAGCCATTTAGCTTAGCTTAGCATAAAGGCTGGAAACAGGGGGAAACAGTTAGCCTGGCTCAGTCTAAAGGTAGCAAAATCCACCACCATCAGCTCCTCTAAAGCTCACTGATTACCACATCATATTTCATTTGCTTAAATCAATGCCAAAACTTAAGGGTAACAATCAAAAGTTGTGGTTTTATGGAGGGTTATGCATTTTTCTATTTCTTGGTCGGGTGCACTGACTTCCTAGACAAACCTCAAAATGATGGCAAGACTCACAGATGCGACATCCACTTCACCACTGAGTTATCGTATTACTTGTTTCCGAGTTTCCGACTTGTAAATAGTCTTCACTTCAACATCCAAGTTGTCCTTACAGCTGCTGGTATTTTTCGAAGAGCTCCGATATATCATACTCAGTATATGAAAAATGTAAGGAAATATGGATGTTTCAACCAACTCTGCAGTTATACAAGTCTTGTCTGATAATATAAAAGCTTGAGAGCTGTAAATATTGGCATTTTTTCCATATTTAATAATAAAAATACAGCAATGCTGCATTTGAGAGTGCTGAAATTGAGACGATTATTCAAGATAAATAGAAATACGCTCCTTTTCTTGCTGGGAGTTAGATGGGTGGATTGATACCACTCTCAAATCTGTCACTAGATATGAAGCTTAGCATAAAGACTAGATACTTAATAATTAACATGTTTTATGTTATTTGTTTAATCTGTACAAACACTGTAGTGTAGAAACAACACATTGTGCTTTAATGAATAGGGTTACGTCTCATAAACGTGTCAGGGTCTGTATGCATTGAACAAATAAGATACAGCATGTTAAATTAGCGACCTTCCTCACCGCACAGAGCCAGGCAAGCTGTTTCCAGTCTTTACGCTAAGCTAAACTAAGCTAACCGGCTGCTGGCTGTAGTTTTATATTTACAGACGTGAGATACTGGCATTGATCTTCATGTTTAACTCTTGGCGAGAGAGCGAAATAAGTGTATATTCCCAGATGTCTAGCTCGTCCTTTTAACTTATCAGTTCTTGTGTGCTTTATCAAATATTTAACATGATAATATGATGGGAGTTGCGGAGGAGCTGGGGGTTGCGCTGGTATTCCTTGCCTGTGGCGGTTTGAGTACATTTCCACTGAGATTAATCGTAAAACTGTGAATCATCACCTCAGACGCTGTTAGACAGCTCAGTATCATCTATAAGACACTTTCTTGATTAGGAGAGCTGCTAATTCCTTTAAAGTCAAAGCTTTACATTTGTTCTTGTGTTTATATCATAGATCATCGTCTGACGTTGCCAGATATATGAAAAATGTGCAAGTCGGCCCACACATGACTTGTAATGACACATCTTCGCTGTTCCCTACATGATAATAAAAAAAAAAGACAGCATATCATTGCCAGGAAATCAGCTATACTCTGAGCTTGTTATTCTCTTTGACACACGTCATGGTAATTAAACCATTAAAACCTTGCCCTTAAGGATTTTCTGTGCTCAAGGAAGAAAGGCGATGACCAAGGTAATTATTACCTTCACTTTTTACCTGAAAAATAACAGCAAATCACTGTATAAATAATTTAATCATCAGCTCAAGGATTGCTTAACTCCTCCTAACTTTCCATTATACGCATTGTGTTTTATTTCAGGCTGCCAGAGCATAACATACACTATAATGACAGCTGGGATGGCTCACACAGCTTGAAAGAAATGTGATTCATTGTATGCAGGTGAGTCTCTGTCTCGACCGAGAATATCAAAGCCTCCACACATGCAGACATGAAAACCATATCGCTTGACGACACAAGGAAACCTGTCAGAGGTGTTCAATCTCTCACTCGCCGCTATTGAGTGTGGCGCAAAGTAAACTACGGATTCCCTCGCGCATAGCTCTGTATCAGCACGTACAACCCGTGAACAAAGTGGGGCGGGAGGAGATCCAGGTATCAGTCTGAGAGCTGATGAAGAACACCAAGTCTCTGGCTTTGATCAGCGATGATGTGTGAGTGCTTCGTCTGTCAGCAGGTGTGTGCGCACGCCTTTTCCAGCACGGACCAAGAGAATGTGTCAGGTATTCTGTCTAAAGGTGAGAAACTTTAAATCTTCCAGACAGTGTTTATCTTCATTGATGGGGGGGGGGGTTAAATCATTCCGCATTACTGAGTCTCAGATCTTAACACTGGGAAGCATTGTCTAGAAAGAAGTACTCAAAGCCTTTACTTGAAGGGGACATAAAGCCCTTTTTGTGAGACTTCTGTCATTCATACCGTTATGATGTCGAATGTTTATGTTAAACGTGGTCAAACTTCCAAAACTTGAGGTGAACGCATGTAAAAATACTCTGAAAGTCAAAAGCCAGAGCCTGCTCTGAATGCTTAATGTTACCTCCACATTACCATCGGACTGATGTCAGATTGTTCCCTTATGTCCACAAAGGCCGGTCCGTCAGTAGCCTTTAATGCTAAGATTGTTGTCACATGGCAGAATATTATATATATTTAACGTATTGTTTTGGATGTTTATTTATTAGTTGCTGTCTTGAATTATTTGACTTTAACCATATTTTGGATTAATCGTCTCTGTGTAGTTGTGCTGTGTGTTATAGTTTTTCTTCTGCCATAGTGGACAAACGAGTGGACAATTACCCTGATTCAACACTCGGACTGGCGGCTGAAAAAGCCAAACCCATGGAACCAATAAGCATCCAGGAAGTGGAGATGTAGGCGGGAGGAGGAGGAGGAGGGTTGAAAGCCAGAAGGACGCCAGACAGAGGGAGGAAGCTCGGTAGACAAAACTCCAAGTTCACGCTGCTACATGTGTTGTCCACTTGCATATTTCTAATTGGATCCAGACTCTAACGTGCAGATGTAGAAGTTTATATATCAATTGAAGAACAAGAAAAAGAAGCAAAATCAGAGTACTGCTGTTTGTTCATTTGGCCTCCTGAGCTGCTGTTTGCTGTGAGAAAGCTTCTGGAGGCCGACCAATCAGAACAGAGTAGGCTCAGCAGTAGGAGGGCCTTAAAGAGACAGGAGCTCAAATGGCCTGTTTCAGACAGAGGCTGAACTGAAGGGCTGCATAAACAGCCAGTATAAGATAAATAAGGAGCTTTTTTAACTGTAGATCATGTAAAGAGATTTCAATAGAGACCCAGAATATAAATATAGACCTGGAAATACTGAAACAACAATGTAAAGATACTCCATTACAAGTAAAAGTACTGCATTCAACATTTTACTCAAGTAAGCAAAATGTACTTAAAGATATACATGTAACAGTACTTGTTGTGATCGAATCATTATTAAATATAAACTTATTAGATTGTTTTTACCGATGCATCAATTTATGAACAGAATTTTACTGTTGCAGCTAGTTGAGGTGAAACTAGTTTGTAAACAACTGTTCAGTCTTGTGGTTCCCAACCTTCAGCGGATCATAAGATCAATTTGGGAGGTCATGAGATGATTAATGGGGCAGGAGAGAAAACCACAAATTTCTGTTCGTATTCAGACTTTCCTCCAGTCTTTGCTGTTTTTGTATTTGCTTTTTTTTATACCACAGTCACTGTAAATAAAACCATTGAAAAAGTTTTAAGGGGTAATAATTCATTGTGGGAACTTATGACAACTCGTAGACATCTGAGATGGGACAAGGGAGAAAACTAGGCGCTGCTTTTTTGTTCAAATTGCTGGGAACCAATAGTTAAACTTCAGCAATGCATTGTATTTTATAAGCTTGCTATTTGTCTTTTACTTTAAAATGTTATTTTACTTGCTCGAAAATTACTAGTTTCTAAAGTCTGTCAATTAAATGTGGTAGACGCATAAAATAAAGTACAAATACCTCAAAATGTAAGTGCAGTATTTGAATAAATATACTTCCCCTTGTTTTATTAGCCTAGTGAATCATTTGTAACCAGTGTTGATAATTCACTGAACTCTATGAGATTTTAATACCAAGTAAAGAATGATTTGGCTGTACATGAATAATCCTTGTATGTGCACTGCTTTGAGTGTGTTTGTCATGTAGTTTGGAGGAAAATTAGGTTGAATTTATTTGAAGCAATAAAATAGGAAAATTTCCCTGGGGCAGCATGCCACCAAAAACACAAACACAACTGTTAAAACATGTCTGAAACTCTACTCCATGGCAGGCAGCTCCTGAATTCTTCCACGAGTACAGCCGAACTTATCTTACTTTCTTTCATGTGTTATCTGTTTGCTACCTGTTCATGCACACTAGAGGACATGAAACTTTTTTTGTTGCTGATAAAAAAAAAAATGTTGCACAGGCAGGTTTAGGGTTGGACAGGATGATGGAGAGCCTTCTATAATCCCTTGTTTTTACATCTCCATACTGCTCCCTGTGCAGTCATCCATGCATGGGTGGACGGGCCCGACGCTGGGCCGATCCCTCCCCTAGAGGCAGGGATCCCCAGGCTGTGTAGGACGAGGGGATCCTGGTAACCTGCGTGCATCCTAGTCGTCATGCATCCTCCCCCGTGTTCCCCACCGCTGCACTTCACACAAACAGATTGCCTCGAGGATTTATCGCTGAAGAGCTAAATACAGTTCGGCATGCAATGTTGACTCTGTTTTCTTCTCACTGTGTTATTACTCTATTGGCAAGCAACATGTGAAAAAGATAATTACTCTAACACACTATGGATGCTGCTATTAGTTCAGCAAACGTTCAAATGTTGAAGGAACACCATGTGGAAGTGTAAATTAAATACAGTTTATTATAATGATATAGTTGAACGTGCTTTTTTTATAATATGGCCTGATTTCAAGTTGCCGTTGTTCAAACAAAGGTGTGGTATGCATTTATCATGTGTGAGAGAAAGTGAATAAATTTGTGTTTACGCTTGAGAAATTACCAGAGACAACCTTGGCTTCCTCTTCATATAAAAAGGCAATATAAGCTGGAAGAGACTTTGATCGCTCTGTCACATCTGTTTTGTGTACAAATTATAGCTTTGAAATTGGAGTGAGTGCTCATTTTCCCTGTGGTAGGTAAAATGTTGAAAAAGCACCAGTGATCCAGTTCCACCTCAGGTACAGGTTTGCCCCGTGGTTTGACTGTGGGCAGAACATTTGAGGTAGGTCGTCTTCAGATCCTCCTCCTTTTATATGATTCATTTGTGGTTCTATGTCACATAAGTACATACTGTAAATGGTTAATTTTTAGTTTCTTATTTTATCATGAAACAAATTAGACCCTGAGTATTTGGACAAATATGAAAAGTTGTTACACAACAGGGTGACTAACTGACTAAAACTGCAAAACAGTTGTGCGTAGTGTTTGTGTAAAAGATTACAATAGATGCCAAAAACAATTGTATGCATTATAAAAGGAATACTTCATCATTTTGGGGAATTCGCTTATTTGCTTTCTTGAAGAGAGTTAGATAATAAAATCAACCATTCTCATATCTGTCCAATCAAAGTGAAACTACAACCAGCAGCCAGTTAGCTTAGCTCTAAAACTCAATAATTACCTTGTTATATTTTATTTGTTTAATCAACACCAAAACTTAAGGGTAACAATGAAAAGTTATGGTTTTATGGAGGGTTATGCTTGACCCTACATATGCATGCATTATGAATATTTACCACATTATATTTCACGAAGATTGATACTACTCTTGTGTCTATGAAGCTAGATAAAGCAGCCTTAGCTTAGCATAAATATTTGAAACAGAGGGAAACAGCTAGCCTGGCTCAGCCCACTCTAAGCATCAACCACCACGGCTTGAGGCTGAAGCAAATGCAATGCCACTGAATGAGGCTGGCTCTCTCTAGGAATACTAAGTCAATCACTTTTTCCAACGAGTCATTGTGGTCTCAATTGCTAAATTCAGGCCCTCTGCTAAGTATGCTGGTACTCATTTTGGAAATTATTGCTCTGTTAATAGGATTTGAAGACTTGTAGTGGCTTTGAGGTCTGCCATTGACAGCTGTGATTGACAGTTGGCTCACCTGCTGCTTTCCCTGGCCATTGTCGCAATATTTCAGTAAGTTTAATGTTAGTTGACAACGATACTTTCCCTGTTAGCACAGTTTAGCCCAAGTATGCACTGCTCAGCATTCCCGGTAAGTTAGCGTTAGCTTCGATCCAAAGGTATCGGGGCGTGTTTCCAAAGCGTGACCCTACACTCCTTATTTGGAAAGTCCTGGCTCCAAATGGAAAAGCTGCAATTATGGGCTTCAAACTGGCTCCAAAAGGTGACGCCACACACACACACCTCACTACATCCATCTCTACATACAGTCTACAGTCCACTGTGGAGCAACTATGGTGCTGGAAGGTCACTAATTAAATCTAGCTCACTATTTAGCACATTATATCTCTTATGTTTAATCCATACAGAGACCAGAGTGTAAACATGGTTCACAAATTAAACAAACAAGATATAGCAAATTAATCAGTGAGCTTTATTCGTATTTGTTCCTTTGTATCTTCCTGTTTCCAGTCTCTACTGGCTGGAGCTTCATATTTAATGTACAGATTAGAGAGCGGTGTCAATCCTCTCATATAACTGATGTCAAGAAAGTAAAAAGGCATATTTCCCCAAAATGTTTAACTACTGCTTTAATCTGACTGCAGCACAGGTAATGCTACATTTGAGCATCTCAAATTCAGCAGGAATGGGAGTTTTTAAATATAGCTGCATATTGTAACGCACACCATACAGTATGCATCTGCAGGATAAATATGTAAAAATATATAAAGGCCATCTAATGTTAACTAATCAGTACTGCAGTTGTCTTTACTTTAAGCAACAGTTGACTAATCGACTATAAAAATGCAGCAATAATTCTGAAATTATGGTTTCAGGAACATGACCAGCACATGATAAGAATCAGGCAAGATTAAGGGATTTTTGCATAAATCTGGCATCAATCTGAATCCATTACAAATGAAACAAAATCCAAATAAAACAGTCCCTCTATGTGTCTGGGAGGTGAAAATACAATACTGTGCCGTTTATTTTACTTGCAAATTTCAGATGTAATGACAAAAGACTGTTTATTATTTGTTTCTCTTTCGCTTTCCCTCTGAAGACTTCATTAGGTAATTTTACGATGTTAAATAAGCGTAACCCTTTAGTGGTCTGACATGTTGAAAGGCAGACTGTAGGTAGTTCACACCATCAGTAGTGTATGAGAGGTGTGTGCTCTCACAGTGGTCCTGTTTCCTGTGGGACTCTGTCTTGTCTCTCATGTGAAGGTTGATCCAAAAGGTCCCACACACTGCTACATTAATCATCATTGGGGATGAGAGAGAGGAAACAAAAACCCTCGCCTCGGGCTAAACCCAGCCATTACTCAACACGCCAGGCGTGATGTTTGACTTGACTCCCTCAATTACAGCCATCACAGATCCCTCACTGCTCTCAATAATGACAGATTCCTCTCATCTTTAGAGTGGAGAGCAATAAGGCTTACATACGTGCACCCTCTAAAAGTAGGAATCGAACAACGTGAGGGGTTCACAGAGATCACGGTTGTTTGAAATGTCCCTCAGTTATCATCTCATTAAAAAAATTCCACTCGTAGCACAACTCCACACCTCACTATTGTGATCACTTTCAAATGGAAAATCTCCCGAGGAATGCAGTGTACGACTGCACGCTGCCAGCAGCCCACACACGGGATTGGTCAGATAGAAAGTGAATACCATCATAAGAACTGTTTCCACTGTTTCCACTGGGCACAAGGGAAAAAAATGTAAATGTGGAGTGTAAATGTTTGGCTTGTTTGAGAACACAAATTTCTTGCCAAGAGAGCTCCAATGGACGTGTTGTTTTCTCTGGGATGCAACAGATGTGTAATAGGGTAAACTTACAAACTACCCAAGAAAAGCAAGTTTACCACTTTCCTGGTGTGTG
Organism: Scomber scombrus; assembly: GCF_963691925.1. Taxonomy (NCBI): domain Eukaryota; kingdom Metazoa; phylum Chordata; class Actinopteri; order Scombriformes; family Scombridae; genus Scomber; species Scomber scombrus. Next base: position 26,663,053 of record NC_084979.1, on the reverse strand, counting down.
GCACACTCTTTTTTTCGTCTTCTTCTCTTGAACAGAAATCTCACATAGAGTGGAAACAACAAATGCGTTTTCCAACCTTGAATACAACCACTTCCACAGATGTCTTGAAGCTTAAAGCTCAGGTTCTCATCAGAGGTGACACTGTTTGGCAAAGACGCTATCTGGCATAACACTGCGTCTTAAGAGTGATTATGTCATTACCCTCTGATTGTGAGAGATGAGATGAAAAGAATGTGACGGAGGGAGGCACAGGGGGCTAATCCTCGCCGAGGTGTTCTCTTTCAGGACCCTTTCTATGGGGCTTTGTGAGGGGCTTACACGGCATGCTGCCCCAGTTTTCGGGGCCGCACCGCCCCTATCGGATGTCCCAGACACAGCGGAGTCAGACTAGGCCTGTGAATGACAGAATCAATGGGCTGGGAACAACATCGCCATAGGTCTTTAAATATCTGCCCACCTAACTTTCCCAGGAGTTACATCATGGCAGTGGGGCAGCAGGGGGGGGGGGGGAGTTTGTGAAGACAGTAAGACACCCCGCTCCCTGTGGGATGAGATGGAGTAGTGAGGTCCCAGCGGGGTGCAATCTTCAGCAGGCTTGAGGGTTGACACAAGGTCAACCTTCATAGCCTCTGCTTTTACAGGGCAAACCAAGTCAAATAAACACCACCAGGCCGCAACCACCTACAATGTGTTCTTAAAGATACAAAGGAGACCTCACTGCGCGGTTTTCACAGGGGGGGGGGAAAAGGCGGTGGAGGTTACCGTTAGGATTCCTGAGGCTGGCTGGTAGGGGATGAAGTGAAGGCGGGTATATAGGGCAGTGAGAGTTATATGAGAATGCCAACATAATGGGTGGGCTGAAAGCAAAACAAATAGCCTGTTGGAAACCCTCGCAAATATGCAACACCAGCAATAAACCAATAAATAACAGAGTCAAGGGCCAACCGTTGCTCCTGAAAATGGAATTGTACCACTGTGGTTCAGTTCTGCCAGACGTTTCTAATGAAAACAACGCTGGTCTTCATTTACAGATGACTATTTTTCTCACTTGTTGTCATGGTAACAATTATCCCGAGCTAATAAAAACTGTTTTTGAATGTTTAATTATTTTGTTTACACATGAATTTCCTGCTGCAGTGACGAGGCATCAGTAAGTAGCTTATCTTCGTCTGCCTGATTCATGAAACTTTGCAATGTCCTGATTTGTTCACATTGGCCGTATAAATTGGTGACAGACACCCGCAGCGAGCGCTAATTGATGCATTGATCAGCCTTTAGATGTCCACATTCCTGGCATACCTCCGGAAGTCATCCATTTAGTGTTTCACACATTTTGGTCCGTCTCACTGTCTGTGGCTTGACCTAGTAGGGCACACCTGTCCTGTCCCAGCCTTCTTCCTTTTTTTTTTTTTTTTTTACCTTTGCCACACTTTTATTTTCCCTGCATATTACCTGTTCTGACAAGAAATCTGCACATATCTTAAATATCTGCAGGTTGACCTCAAACTTTAATCTACACTTCTTTTTATCTATATGACACATCACTATAAGAAAGTAACTCATAAAAGAGACTTTAACAAGTTTCATGTTAAAAAAAAGAAGTCATTGTAACATTTAGAGAGTTGCAGTCACTACCTTGATGCTTCCACCGACCTCCTCACTGTTGGATAGAGTAGCGTTGTACGTCTCCGTGTTCTGTGGGGTGGCTTCCTTTGGCCTCTTTCTCTCCTTCTTGGCATCCACCCCATCCAGAAGGATACACTGAGTCCAAAATACTGCAGCCACCACAGCCAGAGGCCCTGCCCCACACCACATCTTCACACTCTTTCTATCAGCACTGGAATCCCTGCAGAAACAACCTGAATCTTTTGGGGAGGACCCGCCGTGTGATTAGTCAGAGGCTTGAAGATGCCCACAAGGCTCACAAACACAAAGTCCCAGCGGGTAGAAGGAGATTTGGAGGAATGCAGCTTCAGGGACTCCCTGTCCAAGAGACTGATTGCTGCCGCCGTTGCTCCCCTCTTGATGAGCTCTCAGCCAGCACAACGTTGCAGGGGCACTGCTAACTCTAGCCAGAAAGCCAGGAGGCTTACTCAACTATGAAATGTGTCAAGCAGAATGGTCCAAGGGTATGACAGATCGGCGCAGATCTGACAGCAAATAAACCCATTAGTGAGATTTTTCACGCTTTCTGCTCTGTTGGGGGGTGAGGTGTAGGGGAGGTAGGGTGGGGAGGGGGTGGGGGGGTGCAGGGGGCAAAAGAAGAGGCAGAGAGGAGGGGCGTCCAAAGCTGAGGGTGGGCTGTGGGGGTTAGAGATGTCAATATTCTCTTTTTCCCCCCCCTGAGTCTCTCCTACTGTTTCTCACACTGAGCAGTGGATCCAGTCTCCAGCAAAGTGGTAGAGCGATGGCTGGAAGAACTGCAAGATCCACAGAAGTTGGACTTTCATCAAAAGATGGAGCTCAGCATTCAAATCAATCTCTCTGTCCGTGCAACGTGCCCCCGCTGGCTGGGGGGATGCAGGGTGAACAAAGCCCGAGAGGAAATAGATAGATGAGGTCCTGGTTTTGATCTGTGCCCAAAACTTTTCTTCTTGAAGTATAAACTCACTCACACAACTTTCACAGGTAGCAGTGTGTGCTTTTTTTTTTTTTTTTTTTGCTTGTGCTCAGGTGCTCTCTACTGACTGTCCCAACAAATCATCAAGTCCAAGGCCACGTGCACGTCTCACGTCAAAGAGTGTCAGTTTTGATGTGTGGTAGGTCTCTTTATGCCTGCTCCGTCGCACTCCCTGTCCCTCTGGTCTCAGTTGCTCCTTTGCTCTCTGACTGAGCGTACAGGAGGGCTCACAGTGGAGTTTTATCATCACCCTTTCTCCCTCCCTCCCTCCCGCCTCTCCCTCTCTCTCTTACTCCCCCCCTCTCTCCCTCTCCCACTCCCTCTCTGTTTCTCTCCCTTGCCTCTATTGGCAACTTCACTGGCTTATTCAGCTCTGTTTTATCTCATACTGTAGATGAAATGCTCAAGCTGAAGAGGTTCTTTGGCAGACAAGCTGCATGTGTGTGTATGCGTGTGTGTGTGTGTATGTGTGTGTGTGTGTGTGTGTGTGTGTGTGTGTGTGTGTGTGTGTGTGTGTGTGTGTGTGTGTGTGTGTGTGTGTGTGTGTGAAGGACGTGTGTCTCTGTCATTTTGGCTCAGTATTAGCCTACTCTACCAAAGCTCTGTGTTTAGATACAAGCAAGAAACAGAAACAAATTCGTGAACTTTTTTTTGTGACCTTAAGGCATTATCTTGTGTAATCTGTTGCTTGAAAACTTGCCAAAGATTCCTGACTGTGCGATATACCGCAACGCATACCTGTTTGTTTTATTCACTTCAGATGTTCAAGCACTTTCCTGAATGTTCAATGAGGAAAATAGTTGAAGTAATACTTATACTTCAAGTGTTGTAAATTGTAGGTTTGCACAGGACTGATGTGAACAAATTGTTGGTGTGATATTCTTACAGCCAGCTCATTTGACTTAAAGGAAATCACCCTTTTATTAGGATAAATAACATGTTAGCTCAAGAGTGCCTTTCAAGTTGTTATGTTTTTGTTTTTTTTAAACTTGAAAACTTTTTCTTAGACTGCTGTTTGGTGTGTTTGACATTATTACGTTTTAATACACTGCCACCCAGAGGCAGAAGCCTGAAGTACAAACTCAACCAGTACCTTTCCAATATGGCTTCACATTGGTGCCATCTATAGTTCCTGAACACAGCAGCGTCAGGAGCGTCAAGCCTGCCAGAAGAAAACACAACAAAACCGGCCAAGTGGGTGATTTTCGCCTTTAAAATAAAAGACAGATATTTAAATTGTGTGTGTTGTTGCAATAAAGTATTTCCATTTTATGATACATCATACTTTCTACTCCACTACATTTATTTAACAGCTTTACTTTCAGATAAAGATTTGACACAATGGATAATATAACAAGCTTTTAAAATACAACACATTGTTAAAGATGCAACCACTGGTTTCTAACCTTTTTGTCTTTTGACATCTTACAAAAAGCAGTGTGTAGTCTGGCTCACATTTCAGATGTCTATGAGTTGTTAACAGCTCCACCAGATTTCTCCCTCTAAACTTCTCACATAGTTTAATTTCAATAAATGTTCAAATGATCCAATATTTCACCAAAATCAAAGATTAGAGGAAAAAGTCAAAAAACTTAAAACAGATGTGTACACAACTATAAGTACATCAAACTAATAATACTTATGTACTTTTACTGCAATACTTTAACTACATCAAGCTCATAATACTTATGCACTTTTACTGTAATACTTTAACTACATTGAGCTCATATATAAGAGTATTTTTTTTTTTACATTGCGGTATGGGCATTGTTACTGAAGTAAAGGATCTGAATACTTTTACCACCCCTGTAAACATCAGTCAATAAGGACTTTTATTCTGAAATGCTGACCGGATGTCGTACTTAAGTATTTCTTAGTATTTTTATACCAGAGCAACGTTAGCGCTCAGCTCCCAGTTCAACTGACAGCTCCAGTGAATCAGCGTTAACTGGAACATCAGCGCGGACCTTTAACTGACCCTATGTCTCTGTAGTGTTGTTTAGTGGCGAATCATCCCACATTTTTTGGGGTGGGGGCGTTGTGAAGGAGCCACGTGTACAGGAACTGAAGTGTGACAGGTCTGTTTGACTCTCACAGCTAACACTTAGTTAGCGTCGGCTAGCTCATATCGCTCATTTCTCAGCTGTTTCCTCCTCGGTAACAGAGCTCGACAGGTAGGTCCTTCAAGGGGAGAGTCACCGCGTTTATTCTGACCGTGTACTTACCAATTGTGGTGTTTGATAATGTTTTATAAACCTGTGTGTGCTTGCTGTTTAGCATTAGTTAATTACGTTGCAAAATAATGAGAATGACGTGACGCTAAATGCGAACGTTCTTTACGCAAAGTAACCGTTGGTCGCTTCATGAGCTCGTAGTTAAGTATGTAACTTTTATTACTGCGTTTTATTGAAATAAATATTGAAATATGATTAATTTGAAACCATTATTGGTGCTATCTCATAATTAAGAACCTGCAGCTTCACCATTTACCGTCCAACTCGCTTCAACGTTTGATATACAGTTGGTATTTAATATTAAAGTAAATATTAGGGATTGTCAGTGACAATAATGTTAAAATGTTATTTGAACGTTACTATGTGGCGGTCATTAAACGCACCACGTCTCGTAGCAACCAGCAACCTGTTGGGAGGCGTTCAAGTCCGCAAACAAACATAGACTTTTATGGTTAACAGTAAATGACCAATAAATCAGCCTAGAGCTCAGATGATAACTCTCAAATGTGAATATACACCCACTGGCCTTTTTATTAGGTACACCTGTGCAACTTAATTTATATCCAATACAACAGCTCTGCTTTAAATTCAACATTCATACAAGTTCATACAGTTTCAGTTTTCAGTTGTATTTCTATATTTCTAGATGTGAAAAGGCTTGTGTTGATTCTTCCTATTTGGGTTTTTCTACACATGAATCTTTTGTACTAAAGTTGACATGAATTGAATTTTTCTGGGGTTTTGTTGCAATTCTGGAAAATCCAATGTGTCATGAATGTTGCAAGTGTAAAAACTTCACACCCACAGGCGATGATGTGACTCGACATTATCTTGTGTTTGCGTCTAGATAAAATTAGTTGATATTTTTCACTTCACTTTTCCTTGATAAAATTTACTTTTGCTCCACAGGTAATCATGGCTGTTTGGAGAAGACTTTGTTCCAGAAACCTCCTCCCCGTTTCTCTGCTGTTTTATCTCGTGCTCCACATCATTGATGCACGACCAGCCAACATGTCAGCCGCTAAAGAGAAGGGTCCGACCAACAAGGACGACAACGAGATTCTTCCCCCGGACCACTTGAACGGGGTGAAGATGGAGTTGGACGGCCACCTCAACAAGGACTTCCACCAGGAGGTTTTCCTGGGTAAAGAGATGGAGGAGTTCGAGGAGGACTCGGAGCCAAGGAGGAACAGGAAGAAGCTCATTGAAATATTCACCAAGTAAGACATGCTTTTTATTCTTTGAGTCACAGCCAAGAGTAACAACATTCCTGAAGTAGATTTTTGACATATCAAAATAAATAAAATATCACACACTGTGACAAATATATATATATGTGTGTGTGTGTGAGAGAGCATTAAAAACTACTGATGAGCATGTTGGCACCTTGCGTTACGGCCTCTGCCATCAGTGTGTGGTTGTGTGAGTGTGTGAATGGGTGTAGTATAGTTTGCATGTTGTGTAAAGCACTTCCTCTTTCAAGGATGACAGGACAAAGATAACAGGACAAGTCACAGACCCTGTACTGTCACATATGCTACAATTTAATAATAATTAGTAATAATACATTTGTTTAATGTAACAATAATAAAAACAATATTTTGCATAGCACCTTTCACAGAAATAAAATTGTCACAGAAGGTAAGGCAGCTTTACTCAGGGCCAACTCAATGTACTTTACATAAAAATAAACATTTAACAGTAAAAATTGGAAGCATAAAAACATACAATTTTAAAAAAACAAAAAAAACAAAACAATTATAATAAAAAGTTTTTTAAAAAAATAAGAAAGATTAAAGACTAAAATTTAGCATTAAATAATGATTTGCTTTAAAATTATTAAGGACATACAGTGCAAATGAAAGCTTAAAATAGAATAACATAAATAAAATAAAAAAGACCATAAAAATATGCAAACATTAAAAAAACACAAAGGCAATAAAAAAAACGTACAATCACTGAGGCAGAAGCAAGAAAAGCAATAAAACTAAATTAAAACATAAAAGACCATAAGGCTCGGGCCCTAATAAAACACAGGCAAACAGAGGATGTGCAAGAGAAACAAGCACTAAAACAATTTAAGGTGAGAAAAAGGCCAAATTTAAACAGGTGTTTTCAGTTGCTTTTTTAATAACCTCTACTGGGTGGCTTTATGACAGAAAGTCTAAACCTGATGAGGAGCCAATGTAATGTAATGTGTGATCTCTTTTTTATAATAAATATAATAAATACATCTTAATACATATCAAATTAAAAGAAAGGTCTGCACACTATTATCCAACAGAGTTACACCATCTTTGAGTGTGGCCGTTTCATCAGACACACCCGAAATACCAGAGAAAAGAAGCTGCTGATCTGGTTCTTCAGGATTCACCAGTATGAAATATAAGTGCAACTGCAGGACACCAGCTAAGCTAAGAGACTTAACTTTTAGAGGAGAAAAAGAAATTCTAGATTCCTGTTATGACTGCACACAGCTGTACTGGATTTAGATACAGATGCAACTGAATGGTTTGTTGATTTTTCTCATTATTATTTGATCAGATGTTTTGGGTACATAAAATGTTAGTTTAATAGGGTGAAATATGTGAATCTGTGTTTCCCAAAATCCAAACTGACATCCTCCAAAATATCTTGTTTTAACCCACAATCAAAATATATTCAGCACTGTTACAGAGGACTAAAGAAAGAAGAAAAATATTCACATCTGAAAAGCTGAATCAGAGAAATTAGACTTTTTTTTTCTTCTTAAAAATAGGTTAATAGTTGGCAACTAATCGATCATTATTATTTAACTGACCAGAGGTTGCAGCTCTGGTATACTTATGACTTTTATGATGAAGTTGAAGAAGATGATGTGTTGATTCAGGTGTGCAGAAGCTTGAATACACACACACACACCAGGACGAGGAAGTGAACTGAACATTGTGACACACCTGTGTGTTTGTCTGTCAAGTCATGCAGTAATGCAGAAAGAAAAACTTTCACTGAAGAACAAATTTATGAATGCATGAAAAGGACGAAAAAGAAAGCACTTGTGCTGAAACAAGTTGTGCAACAATTGTCTTTGGCATAATTGCGTCAAAGTGCCATTTTTATAGCAGAGAGTGGCAATAGAAGGAAAAGCCACTCTATACCTTTTAAACTAATCTCCCTAACATGACACATTTTCCTTTTCCTTTCCTTTCTTTTTACTTTTAATGGTCCGAAAGCATCTATGTTAAAGATTTTAGTGCTCAGTAGGTTTAAATAATAGCACCAGACTGGACACAAGCCAGACAGAGAATACATCATACGGGTCATTAAAGCTGATAGTATATAATTAGAAGTTTAACGGAGCATTTTTATGACAGCGTTAAAAGTTCAATAACTCAAAACTGTGTTAAATGTTCTTCTCTCGCAGAGTCGACTTCAACAGGGACAGGAGTGTGAGCGCCAAGGAGATGCAGCGCTGGATCATGGAGAAGACGGAGGAGCACTTCCAGGAGGCAACGGTGGAGAACAAGAACAGTTTCCATGCGGTCGATCCAGACGGTGACGGTGAGAAGCACATATCTGTTAAATCCTGTCAGGCTCGTGATCTGTCATGTCGCAACACAGCGTCATAAACTAACTAATATTTTCTCTTTGTGTCCTAAATTCACGCTTTGTCTGTAGGTCACGTGACATGGGACGAATACAGAGTCAAATTTCTCGCCAGCAAAGGTTTCAACGAAAAAGAAGTTGCAGAAAAAATAAAGAATAATGAAGATCTGAAACTTGACGAGGAAAGTAAGTAGAGAATTAAATGTCTTCATCTTTTCAAGAATATCTGAGAATATGTGCAGGAGATATCTTATTAAAACATATCTAACAGCAACACTCGGGTTCACTGTGGTCTGAATATCTCTCTGATCTTCTTTCATTGCAGCTCAGGAGGTTTTGGAAAGCCTGAAGGACCGCTGGTTTCAGGCTGACAACCCTCCAGCAGACCAACTGCTGAACGAGCAGGAGTTCCTGTCTTTCCTCCACCCTGAGCACAGCCGAGGCATGCTCAAGTACATGGTGAAGGAGATTGTGCGAGACCTAGGTACATTTAACTCACCCGATATCTGAATCACGAGCTCAAGTGTCTTAAACTGGCATTAGTTTAGGTTTTTAACACGCAGAAACAAGCTGAAAACACTGACACGTTATCACTTGTCAGTCTGACGTGGCAAACAGCAGCTTATTTAGACATGCAACTAATGCAGAACAATAGTTTGAGCAAGGTTTGTGGTCATGTGATAAATGTGAGTCAGCTAAATGCTCCGCTGTGTTCACCACAAGCTAGTGTGTAACTCTTGTCTGCTGTTAGGTCATGAACAGTGGAAGTGTAAAACCAAAACAATGAGCTGAAAGTTGCTGAAAAGCTCCATTAAGCAGAGGACAACTCAAGAATGTGGATTATAGCAGCTTTAATATACACATTGTAGGATGTTTGAGATGTGTCAGAGTTTTACAAACATGGAGAAGTTTGCTCTGCTTTGATTTTATGTAAATGTAATTACTCAGTTCAGGTAATCTTCATAAGCTCACACTCTCATGAGAAAGGTGACAGAGTTGAGTCATCTGGTATTAAACAGGTTACCGAGTTATGTAAACATCATACTGCCTCTTCACTTTCTGTTCAGGCTGTCTGCACAAACAGCTCTGCACATCATCATGGGTAACAGCAGTAGAAGTTAAAGGAAACATTGAAGGGACATCAAGGTTATGTGGGATGCATTAGTTCTGCAATTACTTTAACAATTGGCAAAATAGATTTTCTGTTGACTGATTAATCGTTTTAGCTCTGGTATCTGTTTCAGACTTATATCAAAACATGGTGATAAACAGTCTGTCAGTAAATATCTATTAATGTAATACATATAATAGTCAAGTAAATTTTATTGTGTAGCTATTTATCAAATATTTACCTCAGGGGGCTTTACAGTCTGTACAGTGGTACAACAACAACTCTTTTTTTTTTTTTTTGGTGCTTTGTCTCAGCAGTAGAAGTGAAAGGAAACATTGAAGGGACATCAAGGTTATGTGGGATGCATTAGCACAGAAATTAATGATTTTCTGGATTATTTGATAAACTGTGTGATCTATAAAATAGTGAACAATGCCATCACAAGTTCCCAGAGCAGCAGGTGACATTTTTAAATAATTAATTTTGACCAAACAGCACTTGTAAACTCACAAATAACAGGTTTACTATCATAAAAGAAAAAAAAATCAGATTTGAGAGGCTGGAACCAGCCAATTTGGAGCATTTTACTTAGAAAATGACTTTAACAATTAGCAAGATTGATTTTCTGTGGATCGATTTAATAGTTTCAGCTGTTTCAGACTTATCTGAAAACATGGCGATAAACACAACTTTCCTCATCTGTCAGTAAATACCTCATCTGTTTATGTAATAAATATAATAGTCAAGTCAATTTTACTGTGTAGCCATATATCACGTGTTTTCCTCAGGGGGTGTTTACAGTCTGTACAGCAGTACATCGTCATCTGTCCTTGATTTAGATGAGGATAATAGAGGATCTTTATGTTGGATAATAAAATGCTAAATACACATAAATGCTGACGTGTATTTGAATAAACATTATCCTATGATGAGAATCTGTCTCTCAACAAATACAGAGTGTACAATCAGGTCTTTGTTGTGTTTTGCTCGCAGACCAGGACGGTGATAAGAAGTTGACGCTGTCGGAGTTCATCTCTCTACCTGTGGGAACCGTGGAGAACCAGCAGGCTCAGGACATCGATGACGACTGGGTCCGAGAGAGGAAGAAGGAGTTTGAAGACGTCATCGATGCAGATCGCGATGGCATCGTAACCATGGACGAGCTGGAGGTGTGTAATAAAAAAGAAACATATTTTTTATTTATATAGTCTTTATTATCTGATACTCAAAAATACTGTAAAGGAAAGGGTCACAGTTTTTCAAGTGTGTCTTAAAACAACATTCGGGTCTCCATATGAACAGTGAAAGATGTTTTCCTCGCTGTAATCATTCCTCCTGTTCATACCGACTATTAAAAAATGTCCTTCGAACGTGCTTTCAATGGAAGTGATGGAGGACAAAATCCACAGTGTGTCCACACAGTCTTGTAAAAGTAGATGTTCAGCTTCAGCAGTCTGAGTTAGTGGATATCTGACACATTTACAGTCTTTTTAGCATCAAATTACCTCTTTGTGTTTCCATGTTGAGCTGTGGTGGAAGTATAGTAACAAAAAGACTTTGGCACTAAAAACACTGTAACGTTGAAAGATATCTACTTAATTTGACTTATCTGAACGGCTGAAGCTTCATATTAGCTTCAGATCAACTTTTAAATACATTTTTGCACAGAAGGAGACTGTGGCTTTTGGCCTCCATCACTTAGATTGTCAGTACATTGTTAAAGGATCTTCTAATGGTCAGTATGAACAGGAGGAATGATTACAGCAAGAGTGCACTATTTTAATGTTCATCTGCTCTCCTCACTGTTGTAAAACATTTGAAAAATCTTGAACGCATCTTTTAAGTTGTCAACAAGGACTCGATTGACTTTTTTTTTTCTCTTGTCTTCCTGTGTGATGTTCAGGAGTACATGGACCCGATGAACGAGCACAACGCTTTGAACGAAGCCAAGCAAATGATCGCCGTCGCAGACGAGAACCAGAATCATAATTTGGAGCTCGATGAAATTCTCAAATACAGTGAATACTTCACGGGCAGCAAGCTCATGGATTACGCCAGAAATGTTCACGAGGAGTTCTGAAAACAGATTCATCGTCTTCCCCCTCTATCTCTCTCCCTCTCCCTCTCCCTCTCTCTCCCTCTCCCTCTCTCTATCTCTCTCTCTCCCTCTCTCTCTCCATCTGAGACATCCTACATCTGCTTCATGGACTGGCCTGTCTTGCTGACGAGAGAGAGGGCGACTTAAAGATACGATAGGATGTTTCTAGTGTGCAATTCTGTGTTTAAACGTCTAGCCTCAACGTCCTCTTTCACTGCTGCCTCCAGTTAATCCCCCCCCCTCCTTTTCAGCCCTAGACTGTCCATCAATCAGAGACTGATCTTAATGGATATCGAGCGTTGGACTTCTCTTGTGGATTTGAAGCACTGCATCATCTCCAAAAATTTGATTTGTGTTCAGTTGTGTGAAATGTGTGTATATGAGGATTTTTAACCCCCCCCCTCGATTTACTTTTTATGTTCTTTTTTTCTGGTGCAGCGGTGAGAGAGACGGTGCAGCTAGTAGAGGTGGTGTGTCGATACACAGTGTAAATATTCATCATCACATTACCCGCACATCTATCACAGAGAAGACCCCAAAAAATATAAATATAAATATAAATATAAATTATGCTGCTGAAAGGAAACAGTAGATATTTCAATATTATCATGAGTCTGGTCACACCTTCATCTTCTTCTTCTTCTCCCCACCCCCAAAAAAAACATATGTATAAAGGAGATTTCTGTCATTAGTGGTGTACAAGTCCACTCGTTTCCATGACGATAGATATTATCCGTCCTACTACTTAAAAACAGGGTATTTATGGTCTGTGTTTAATAAAAAGATACAACTTTTTAGTGCTACAGTAACATAATCTTCACAGACTTTCATTCACTAGCTTTTGAGAGTTTTAATCATTGAAAATGTAGAAAAACGGCATTAAAATACGAGAACAAAGTGACTTTTTTCATATTAGATATTTTGGTTCATTGAAGGAAAAGCACAGGTGTCATTGATGATGTTACAATAGCGTGAAGTCTTGATTAATATAATTAGTTTCACCTGTGTGTGTGTGGCAGGTCAAAATGTCCCTTGTGATTAAGGCCTGTTTGGTTTGTTCTAATCTTCGTACTCTTGTGAAAATGTGGATGAAGGTACGTTATAATTTATTTCGATCAGGACGATTCGGATCGGCTGCGTCGTCGAGTTTCACGCAGGTGTGGCCTCATGGTGTCCTTTTCTATCTCAACGCATTAATTAATAGCTCACTCTTCATCATATTGTTAATTTTGAATGCTCTTGGTTAGTCTGCACAGTTTCATCTTTACGTGTTTTTTTTTGTTGTTTTTTTTAATGCATGGACAAACAATGAAATATAAATTCATCAGCTCTGTTGAGATTTTACCCTGTGGAGTGTTTGGATTTACAGTCTTCTGTTCCTGTTTGGATTGTAAAATAAGATTTATGATGACGGAATGTGACACAGCTTTATATAAAAAAATGTATTGCAAATATGCTAGTAAACAATAAATATTTCTTATCTATTAAAAACCACTGGGAGTTCTTGTTTTAGTTATTAGCTGTAAACAGATGGGTGAGTACATTTATATGGACTGTCATACCTCCAAAAGATATCCTTCATTTGGTAATGATGGTAGCTTAAAGTCTAAAAATTCCTAAATTTGCACTAAAAGTGAAAAATTTGAATTGAAATGAAAAATCCATGTAAACAGGATTGTGAAGACTGTCAGCAGGATCATTGGTGCTCCTCTTCCCTTCCTGATGGAGATCATATCAGCAGCTACCTCCGTCATTAAGGACCCTCAGCACCCTTCTCACGGCCTGTTTTCCCTCCTGCCGACTGGAAAGAGGTACAGCAGCATCTGCTGCAGATGTAGCAGGATGCTTTACACATCTTGTATCCTATAGTTACTGCAGGTGCAACAATCACACTGTTCTTTTTCTTTTAATATTATTTTTATTCTGACATCCTAACTAGTCCCAAACATTCTAACATGTTAAGCATGTTTCCACATATAAGGTTATTACTTTATTTATATCTTGTATATTCCAGAGATTTTTTTTATATCTTAAAATATATGATAGCAGTCTGTGGGAGGAATGATCCACCTCAGTTGGAAAGATTAAAAACTTTTTTGTAACTTTTAAAAACAACATGCTTGGACGGACGTTGGTGTTCAGACCCAAAGTTGAAAACATTCAGCAAACTTTCAACGTTCAAAGTTGTGTTCTGTGTTGTGATACTTTTTTGTTGTTGTAATTTAAGTCCAACTTGAAGGCTTTTCCAGCACTTTTTTAGATCTTATTAGTGTGTGACATGATTTTAATATAAATCTTAACACATCTCACTCCCACAGTTGTAACTCTCCAAGCACATATACCTCAAAATGTTACCACAAACTTCACCTCTCTCAAAATGCTAAAATATTTCCATTAGGAGTTTCAGTTTCTTAGATTTAAACCTTAATTGATGAGGAGAAAGCTGTCTGACTTTCATTGACTGCACTACAAACTCCTATTGTACCACCGTGTACAGATATGTTGTACATTATAACTGCTAATTATGTATAAATATCTGTTCTTCAAGCTTTAGTTTTAGCCAAGTGATTTCTCAATAAAAAGGAACTCTTTCTTCACATGTTGGGGTTAATCTGCCGGCTCAGTGGTTTAAGCTCTGTCCTCGTGGTCAGCTTCCCTCTGGGATTTTGAGGTTGCGGGTTTGATCTCCGCTCCTGGCAAGACAGCTGTTTTTAGGGAAATGCAGAAACACAGAGACACACAGCTGGCTCCAATCAGCCGACTGAGATTCTCCTTTTTTAAACTGTCAGTACATTCAAAACTTCAGAGGCTTCAGGTTTCATTCACAAAAACAACATAGAAAGACAGACCACATACAGCACATCTCCTCTCCTTGTCACCTCTCCCAGCATAATTAACCTGACAGATTATTGTGTGTCTTCGCAAACGTTTGTCAAAGATTCAGATGGTTTTCTCTCTACTGCAGTAACTACTAAAAAATTCAGTATTAAATTAAAATAGTACCAATAGTTTAACTCAAGACTGTAGTGATATGTGGGTCAATGACGTATAAGGATTTGCAACAACTCAATTTTAGAATCATAAAAACAAGCATATCTAATGCAGTAGTTCAAACATTCAGAATGTTGTGTACCTGAAAGTTCATATTATAAATTTGAAATAATCCAGATTAATTGGCACTGGCCTTTAAAAAAAGTCATGTGGTGCGACCATGATTCATCTTGAAATAAATTAATTTACTTAAGACACTTAACATCTTTTTTTTTTTTTTTTTTAATAATTTTTCAGTAATATATATAATATAATATAAATAAAATAATTCAATACAGTATTTGAATTTATTTAGTGAGAAATCTTCAGAAAGAATACTCAAGTGCAACATGTCATTTTCCCAGAACTAAAAGACAATATCATTTTATTTTATAAATGTTATTGTTATAAATATATACATACAGTATAAAAAAAAAAAAATATATATATATATATATATATACCCCAGTGGCCCTGTGTAGGATAAACCTATACATATAAATATATACACATCTAAATAAAATATAGTAATAATAATAATTGTCATTTTTATTTTTTCCCCCAATTTTTTTTCTCCAATCTTTCCAAATTGTGGCTCTTTTTCCAAGAACGCCGTCACGGTGGACTGGACTTCTGGTTTGCTTCACTCAGCTCAAGTCTGAGCTTATGGATCTCCTCCGTGGAGAATTTTGTGTCCTCGCCTTGAGCTTGTTCAGGCTGGTCTCTGAGCCCTGCAATGGTTTTGGACTCTTTAACAATGGTGGAGCATCTACTGTGAAGTTATAAATGTGCATTTAATTAAAACATTTTTTTATAATTACAGAATAGTCTTGTTCAGTTTTGAGAAGATGTTATTGTGTATATATGGATTGAGGTTCATTGTGTTTTCTTTGTAATGTAGCACTTTTTCTCTAAATATCATTGATGTGCGTTTTTTCGTACAAATTAAACGTAACATTGCGCCATCTTCCTGTGGACAGAAACCACTAACGGCTACTAATTGAAGAAAACTTAATTAATTGGATGATAATAACAATAATAACTTTGTATTGCACTTTTTCATATGAAAAACGGCTCAAAGTGCTTTACAACAAAAAAATATTACACCCAATTGCTTCACAAGAAAAGGACATAAAAGCATGTTAAAAAAAAACCCAACATTACTCTAACAAACAGAAAAAATAAAGCCATCTGGATAACATCAATAGAATAAGATAAAATAAAGTGAAAATGCAGACAGAATCTCCCTTTTTCCCCAACGGACACAGGGAACAGTGATTTCAGCAGTTGTCTTCAGTAAGCAGGGTGTCTGTCTGTCTACACGGGGGAGGAGACTCTCCTATAGACAGAGGACACAGAGACACTGAAGAACCAGACCAGAGCCGAAACCCAGGATACAGAGGTTGAGTGAACGTGGTGTTGAAGGTGTGGATGTGGATCAGTGCGTTAGAGGAGACTCTATAGAAGGACAGAGTGCCAGCAGAAGTGTCCACATAAACTCCTACTCTGTTAGAGACAGAGGAGGGAATGGATGTTTCCTTCCTATTGTGCCAGACAGAGTAACCATCATCAGAGCAGAACAGACTCCAGGACTGATCATTTTTTCCAAATGCACAGTCGACACTGTACCCTCTCCTTCTGATTCCACTGTAAGTCACTGATATCGACACTCCTCCTCTCCACTCGAGCTCCCAATAACAGCGACCAGTCAGATCATTGCTACACAGCAGCTGAGCCCAGTAGTCAAATCTGTCTGGATGATCAGGATATGACTGATCCTCTCCCAGATGTGTCACCTTCATGTTGTTGTCAGACAATTCGAGGTCTCTGTTTACTGTGTTTGTGTCCACTGTGAGTTCACAGACATCTGATGAAGAGAAGAAGAAAAAACACAGTGGCAGTTTAGCATCTGACACACAATGGATTTATTCTGTTTCTGATCTGTTGTCCATTTCTATAAAATTTAATGACACATTTTGTCAGTAATGTTGTGAAAGAATTAATAACACAAAGGCTGACTGTATTTAAAAGAAAAATATTTAAAAAGTTGTCATAAATCAAATCCACACTTACACTTCCTCACATCAGATTTTAACCTGTGCTCTCCACCATGGTCCACCCTAGTGGAAGAAAACAAAATCAAAATGATTTTCTATCGAAGAAGAGTCCTAATTGCTCTTCAACATGAAGCAGTGTTCCTCAGTTTGTTAGTGACACAGAAACATGCTGCAATTCATCTGTCTGTCCATACCTGAGAGTGTCCAGTCTCCATTGTGGATTACCCAGTCCAGCTGACAGCAGTTTCTCTCCTGAGTCTCCTGGATGATTGTAGCTCAGATCCAGCACTTTCAGATGGGAGGGATTGGAGCTCAGAGCTGAGGCCAGAGAAGCACAGCCTTCCTCTGTGATCAGACAACCTGACAGACTGGAATTAAAAAGACAAAGTTAACTCTGTTTTAAAAAGTCATATTATGAAGTAAATCCTACAGGTGTTGACCATCATCACTAACAAAAACCTAAAGCTGGATGAACTGTTAAACAAATATTTGAACCCTGACCTGAGAGTTTCCAGTGTACAATATGAACTCTCCAGCCCCGCAGATAGAAGCTTCACACCTGAATCCTTCAGGTTGTTACTACTCAGGTCCAGATCTCTCAGACTAGAAGACTGGGAGCTGAGAACTGAAGAAAGAGCAGCACAGCTTCTCTCTGAGAGGTTGCAGTCAGACAACCTAAAGAAGAAGTAGTGATAAATATTAAAATGTTTTATTTATTGTGTATAACGTTAAACATATTTGAAACTGTTCATAAGTGCAGCAGTTCATCCACTTACAGAGCTTTACTTGAAGCTTTGACCACTGGCAGCAGCCTCAGAAGAGCCTCCTCTGAAGCAGAGTATTTCTTCAAATCAAACACATCCAGGTCTTTTTCTGATGACAGTAAGATGAAGACCAGAGCTGACCATTGAGCAGAAGACAGTTTGTCTGGGGAGAGTCTTCTTGATCCCAGGGACTGTTGGATCTCCTCCACTAAGGAACTTTCATCCAGTTCATTCAGACAGTGGAACAAGTTGATGCTTCTCTCTGCAGACAGATCCTTACTGATCCTCTTCTTAATGTAGTTTCCTGTTTCCTGATTGGTCTGTGAGCTTTTTCCTGTCTGTGTCAGCAGGCCCCGTAGGAGAGTCTGATTGGTCTGCATTGAAAGACCCAGGAAGAAGCGGAGGAACATGTCCAGGTGTCCATTTGGACTCTTTAAGGCCTCGTCCACAGCACACTGGTAGAAACATCTTGATTTGCTTGTGAACACTTTAGACCACCAAGATGTTGTCTGTTTTTTTCCCAGAAGATTGACTCCAGAGTTGATGAATGTTAAATGGGCATGAAGAGCAGCCAGAAACTCTTGAACACTCAGATGGACAAAGCAGAACACCGTGTCCTGGTACACCCCTCTCTCCTCTTTAAAGATCTGTGTGAACACTCCTGAGCACACTGAGGCTGCTCTGAAATCGATGCCACACTCTGTCAGGTCTGATTCATAGAAGATCAGGTTGCCTTTCTGCAGCTGCTCAAAAGCCAGTTTTGCAAGAGACAGAATCATCTTCCTGCTCTCTGGACTCCAGTGTGGATCTGTCTCAGCTCCCCCATCATACTTGATGTTCTTCACTTTGGACTGAACCACCAGGAAGTGGATGTACATGTCAGTCAGAGTCTTGGGCAGCTTTCCTTCCTTTCTCCCTGTCAACACATCCTCCAAAACTGTAGCAGTGATCCAGCAGAAGACTGGGATGTGGCACATGATGTGGAGGCTTCGTGATGTCTTGATGTGGGAGATGATGTTGCTGGCCTGCTCTTCATCTCTGAATCTCTTCCTGAAGTACTCCTCTTTCTGTGGGTCAGTGAACCCTCTGACCTCTGTCACCATGCTGACACACTCAGTAGGGATCTGACTGGCTGCTGCGGGTCGTGTGGTTATCCAGAGGCGAGCAGATGGAAGCAGTTTCCCCCTGATGAGGTTTGTCAGCAGCACATCCACCGAGGTGGACTCTGTGACATCAGTCAGGATCTCATTGTTGTTGAAGTCCAGAGGGAGTCGACACTCATCCAGACCGTCAAAGATGAACACAACCTGGAACTTTTCAAACCTGCAGATTCCTGCTTCTTTTGTTTCGGTAAAGAAGTGATGAACAAGTCCCACCAAGCTGTACCTTTTCTCTTTCAACACATTAAGCTCTCTAAAAGCGATAGGAAATGTGAACTCTATGTCCTGGTTGGCTTTGTCTTCAGCCCAGTCCAGAGTGAACCTCTGTGTTAAGATGGTTTTCCCAATGCCAGCCACTCCCTTAGTCATCACTGTTCTGATTGGTTCATCTCTTCCGACTAAGGCTTTAAAGATGTCTTCTTGTCCGATTATTGTTTCTGGTCTGTCTGGTTTCCTGGATGCTGTTTCAATCTGTCTGACCTCATGTTCATCATTGACCCCTGCAGTCCCCCCCTCTGTGATATAGAGCTCTGTGAACTGATTCAGAGGGGTTGGATTTCCTCTTTTACCAATCCCCTGAAACACACTGTGGCACTTCTTCTGCAGTTTAGACTTGAGTTTATATCGACACTGTACAGCACAAGTTCCTGAAAGATCAAATCAGTGAAATCAGTCAGATGATTCTACAGTAAACTGGAAGATTGTAAACATTGTTTTTATTTGCCTCCACTATGAAATCTATTCAGCTCATCAGGTGTAGACAGTTTAGACAAAGCACATTGAGTTGCCAAAAGCACATTGAGTTGCCACTGTGTATGAAATGCGCTATATAAATAAAACTGCCTTGCCTAGACTGTTTTCATCTCAGAAGAATTAATATGTGATGTAGGTGTGTGCATCATATTAACTACAGAGTTTGAAATATAAACATCTCCCATGTTTTTTCTATTGCCTCTCCATCATGTTAAATCTGTTAAAAATCCTCCTACTGCTCTGTAGACAGTGAGCCAGCTCCTCCTGCTTCATTCTCTTCAGGAAATGCAGTGTGATCTTCAGAAAAGCCTCTCTGCTGCTCCTCCTCTGCTCTTGCTCCTCACCATCCAACACCTCATCATCCTCGGCCTGTCTCTCCAAGTATTCTGGGTAACCCAGACCCAGAACCATCTTGATCTTATCAAGTTCATATTTCACAAACCAGACGATGTTCTCCTCCAACAGCTGCAGCAAAATAAAATGTAAATTTAACTAATAGAAATCAATATCAGATCATCTGACAGACTGAAAACTTGCTGGTCTACAGAGACTGCCAGGACCACAATGGTAGTTTGGTATTTAGTTTGTGGCTGTTGTAGTTAGTAGTAACTCTGTTTTACATTTACACACCATAAATATGAAGTCCAGGTGTGTTTGATGCTGCTGAACAGACTGACCACTGAGAACTTCTGAGCTCTGCTGATAAACTCTGTGAAGAAAAAACAGTGGATCCAGGTAAAACACTTGGCTGTTGTCACTGCAAAGACTTTGTACCTCTGTTTTAAAATTTGTTAGATGAAGTTTGTGTTTTTCAGAAAATAGTGTGTGTGTGTGTACAGTATGTACAAGTACAAAAATAAATATCCACGTTTAATGATACCTCATCTTATGAGAACTGGATAATAATAGAAGCAAACATTTCACATACTTACCCCTGATCAGTAGACTGCTGTCTATGTTTGAATTTAACAGATACATCCATAGACCTCTTACTCTTCACAGACACACAGCTGAGTTCAGAGTAGTCTGGTCTGTTTTGATGGATCCTGATGGACACAAAACACTAATTCAGTAGAAATCTTTCAGGATAAAATCCTGCCAAGAAATATGTAGAATGTCAAATGTTTTTAAACACTGATAAAAAAAAATCTTTGTGAAATAATCACGTGTTGACATACTATTTTTCAAAATAAAGTGTCCTTACATCACTCTTCACGTACACAGAGCTGAGAGAGAGCGATACAACACTGATGAAGTAATAACAGCTTAAAATCTCAAGAAAATTATGTGGCTAAAATACAGCTGAAAATAATTTTTACATTTCAATACTGATACAATCTGAGTTAGGAAGAGAAAAGCAATGACTATTCTGTTCTTACCATTGATCAGTTGAGGGGTGTTCATATTTGAAACTAAGAGGGTGATACATGGACTGGTCACTCTTCATGGACACACAGCTGGGTTCAGGAGAATTTGATCTTTGCTGATAGATCCTGATGGAAACAGAGAAGTGATAATATAGGTGTAACTTACAGTGTTGACCCTGAGGATTATGGGTTTTGTTGGACAACAGCAACACATCAGGTGTGTAAACCTGTAGCAATAGACTTATCCACATAGCTACAACAAACTGACATTGTTAACATGTCTAACTAGGTTTGAAACCGCAATTGCATCTAAATCTGCATCAACATACAATGTGAGTGGAGAACAGTAATGTGTAGTTAGAGATACTCATCTCACCTCTGGGCTTTGGTCTGGTTGTCATGTTCCCCACACAGAGAGCTTTTAGAGGGAGGGAGTCCCTCTTCTCGGTCCTCACGCTGATTCATAGCAAAGAAACGTCTTCACACAAACACAAAAAAAATGCTCAGTCACTACACAAGCAGCACATAACAGCCACACACTGCCGTCTATCACAGTGTCATTCTTGATTTTTACCACCAGATGGCGCCAAATTAATTATTTTAAGATTGAGATGAATAAGAGTAAACTGACCAAACTCGTTATACAACCTTTCAAGTACATGGTTAATCACACGCGCGCGCGCACACACACAAACACACACACACACACACACACACACACACACACACACACACACACACACACACACACACACACACACACACACACAGCAGAACACAGAAACACGAATGGCGCACTGGCCCAGTTACTATTGCCCGTTTACACAAGCAGATTATTAATATATTTATACAAGTTACTACGTTAGTCAGCCAAGCCCAGGTTTTTTTTTTTTTTGTGGGTTAAAGAGAGAAGAGGTGAGGAGATGTTACCATTTCAGTACTTTGTATACACCCATTTTCAAATACAGAGGCAAAATATCTACCCACCAAAATATGTTTTAATATTTTACATCAAGCGTGAAGGAGGATAACAACATTTAAAGAGAAATAAGTGAGCATTGATAATTTATTACACAACTTAAACTCATAGTTGGTCTCAGGCAGAAGTGGACTCCCCGTGATGGAGCCAACTCCTACACTTTCACCAAACACCACGGCGTCAAGAAATCCCTCTGAATACAGTAGGATTAATGAGTCCGACCCCTTACAGCCCCGCGCATTTTACTCAAAATGTCATTCACTGTTCTCAATAACAGTAAAATCTCGTCGTGTCTCAACCAACATGAAGTAGGACCTCATCAAATCTTGTAAATGGGCCAAATTGTCCGCAAAAATGTTATAACGTCATAAGTTTCATTTTGACGTTATAAGGACACACACACACACACACTATAATTTTTTGATCTGTCTGGTTTTAATTTGGTATGCCTATTTTTCTGCTTTTATGTCATTTTACTCTGGTTCAAATTAATAATTTTGTGTTCATTATTTTGTTAAAAAATATTTAAGTTTATTTAAGAGTTATTTTATAATAGTTTACATTTTATTTGGCATTCAATTTAAAAAAGCGCTTACAGAGTGATGAGATTGATAACATGCATGTTGAAGAGGCGATTTGAGAGGTCTACGAATATGAACCACACATAGCTCATCGACCACAACACACTCTCTCTCTCTCTCTCTCTCTCTCTCTCTTTCTTTCTCAGCTTTTTTTGGGCAATGAATCGGGAAACGCCCAATTTAACTTTTAACGTTATGAAACCAAGCAAAATGTAGTCTGTACTCCATCATGGCAGGGTTTTTAGTCTCAGTGTTGCACTTAAAGAGTTAAAAAAACAAACCAAACCCTGAACCAGTCGGGTTGATCAGAGCTCACCTGTTCTGACATGTACTTACTTTTGAAAGTGATACGTGCAAATCTTGCTCTGAGAGGGAGGCTCACCTTCCCCAAAAAATTGCCACAACTGTCATATTAAATTCACACTAAAATTATATTTTATATCACATAAAATCTGCACTTGAATGCGTTAGATTTTACAACTATGTCATCCAGTAACCAGCTGTTTATTGCCGACGCTGTTATTTTCCGACGTGATTTCCCTATCACACACTGGCAGTCCACCACAGACTCAGAGCTTCAACGGTGTTCAATGAGGCTCTCTGATGCTGTAGCCCTTGATAGACAGCTTATGGAAGGCTGACTCTTCTGAGTGTAGTTTTACCAATGTGGCTTGACTTTTTCGCTAAATCTGGCGACTTTCCAACTCTTCTTAGCGACTTTTTTTTTCAAAAGCGACTATCGACTATTTTGAAAATCTCTTTCAGGTGTGTGTTGCTGTGGTTTTCTATGACATAGATGAAGCATACAACAGCCTCAATTAAACACTTCTTTTATTTGTAACTACTTCCCTTCGATATGACAAGTTTTATGATGAAGACGTAAAGTGAGCTTCCCCTGTTTAAAACACCAGCAGCCGCCACTGAAAAGCAATATTTATAATTAATTATACTTGTAAACATTAAATACAATCTGTATGACAAAAAACATTGCAACAGCAGAGTCATCAGTGATGCAACACAATGTGATCAAACCAATATGCACCAGTGATCGTGTTCATCAGACATTTACAGATTTCTCTGGTAGGATTCTCACCTGCTCAGCTCACCTCAGGTTAATTCACAGACTCCCTCCACCTTCATGTATAGAGGAGAAACTGGAAGATCAGTAGCAGCTCGCGCCCCAGTTTTACTCCTGGGATGCATTAACTCTCTAATATTGCATCCATGTTCCCCCATGTTTCTACGTTGGGTCGACGTCAAGCCGACGGCATACCTACAGTAGCTCTCTGCGTTGCAGTGTAGGGGTTCACTGCGACGCAGAGAGCCGCCTACACCTCCCCCCTGACGTGCACCTCCCGTGAAACACTTGGGTAAAGTTAGCTCACAAACGAAACATTGTTAAAACATAAAAAAAATGCCTCTTTCCTATTGTGGTAAGGTAGACTATTGACTACAAACTCATTTTCGCCAAAATGAGTCGTCCTCCAGGCTGCAGGAAATACATTGCTCTCTATGCGTTGCGGGCGGAGAGGCGAGCGCTTAGGGACCGTCTATAAAGTGCAGTACCAAAACGAAACATATTCAATATCTCCACTTTTATTCACTGTAGTCTCACCAAATTCACTCCACACACCAACGGTCACCTGATAATCACATTACAACAGTTATTGTTGCAAAATGTGCTTGTGTATAATACTTCAATATCACTGTCATGTGCTGTCGTTCCATTGATTTCCCTTCAATAGCATCAATATTATACACAGTAGTCTTCACTATATTCACTCCACACAACAAGGGTCACCTGATAATCATACTACAACAGTTATTTCATTAAAAAAATCTTTTTGCATATTTTTGGGTAATTTTATTCTGAAAAATCATCAATAGCGTTAATATTATACAGTGTAGGATGACCAAAATCATGCTACACAACAAGGGTCACCTGATAATCATACTACAACATTTATTTTTGGAAAATTAGTTTTGATATAATTTTGGGGATTTTTTATATTAAAAAATCTTCAATAGCGTTAATATTATACACTTTATACTCACCAAAATCATGCTACACAACAAGGGTCACCTGATAATCATACTACAACAGTTATTTCATAAAAATTTGTTTTTGTTTATTTTTGGGGAATTTTATTGTGAAAAATCGTCAATAGCTTTAATATTATACACTGTATACTCACCAAAATCATGCTACACAACAAGGGTCACCTGATAATCATACTACAACAGTTATTTCAGAAGAAAAAAAAATTGCATATTTTTGGGGAATTTTATTTTGAAATATTTTCAATAGCATTAATATTATACAGTGTATACTCACTAAAATCATGCTACACAACAACGGTCACCTGATAATCATACTACAACAGTTCTTTCAGAAAAAAAAATTGCATATTTTTGGGGAATTTTATTTTGAAATATTTTCAATAGCGTTAATATTATACAGTGTAGGATGACCAAAACTAAATTCATGATGTTTTTAAGCCAATGCTTTGACTGACTGAATGTGTGTGTGTATTCTTGAAGATTAAAAAAGTGAACAAGTTTTGATGGCTTTTTCTTTATGTATGTGATATGTTTTTGTACAAGACAGATAGACCATAGAGAACATTAGAGGTCCACACTGTCCACACCTAATAACAAGATACTTTATTAATACCGACATAACCTGTAACCATTACAACAATGAGAATTACAAAAAACCTGTCAAAAGTTATTACACATATTTTCACTTATTTGTCAGAAAAAAAATGTAGGTCTACAAATATTGTTTTTATTTTGGAATTGTTATCCATCAATAAACCATTCAAATTGAACCCCAATTTAATACACTAACTAACCATTGGAAAAGACCACAGAAGAAAACTTTCATCGTTCTTTGAAGAAGCAGTTTTGAATACTGTACATGAGGTAGATTGTGTATTTGAGTCGGTAGGTCAAATAATGAAAGTAACCTACAACAATTTTAAAGTTTGTGAAGAGCACTTAAAGCAAAACCAATCTGGTCTACATTTAGTCATGGGTCTCCAGGTGTTTTATCTGATGTGAATTTGGTCCCATTACACTTTAACATTGAGAAATAATTTTTTAATATAAAAAATACCCAAAATTATATCAAAACTAATTTTCCTGAAATAACTGTGGTAGTATGATTATCAGGTGACCTTTGTTATGTAGCATGATTTTGGTGAGTATACAGTGTATAATATTGACGATATTGAAGATTTTTGAATATAAAAAATCCCCCAAATTATATCAAAACTAATTTTCCCAAAATAAATGTTGTAGTATGATTATTAGGTGACCCTTGTTGTGTAGCATGATTTTGGTCATCCTACACTGTATAATATTAATGCTATTGACGATTTTTCACAGTAAAATTCCCCAAAAATATGCAACAAAACAAAACAGTTTTTTCTGAAATAACTGTTGTAGTATGATTATCAGGTGACCGTTGGTGTGTGGAGCGAATTTGGTGAGACTACAGTGAATAAAAGATATTGAATATTTTTATTTTTTGCAGCCTGGAGGACTTCGTTTCGGCGAAAATTAGGTTGTAGTCAATAGTCTACCTTACTACGATAGGAAAGACGATTTTTTTTTGTTTTAACAATATTTCGTTTATGAGCTATTGATCGCTGAAGTTCGAATCTGCCAATCTCTTTCTAACTTTACCCAACTAAAAAACACTTCAGAATAAATAGAACAATGTTGTGTGACAATCATGTGCATTACAACAAAACACTGCAGAAACTCAAAATCTTCTAGTCAAAATAAATCTCAATAAGACCAAAAAAGTAACATGTTTTTAAACAACGTTCACTTGTTTCAAGCACATTTTCACTTGAAATAAGTAGCTATCTACTGTGGAGCAAGTTAAAAAAAAATACTTGTAATAGGAAAGAAATAAGAAGTGGCCATTACACAGAAAATAAAGTGTGAAAGTGTCTGTGTCATACCTGCGATGGAGAGACGCAGAACTTCGAGAGGTGCACAACGGCATCGGGGCACCGGCATAGTTACGGCGTGGTGGTTACTAGAAGCATAAATCAGCCTCTAGGGAGACACGAGGAATTCCTCTGAGGTGAGAGGTAATGTTGAAATAAATGGGTTTTATGTACCTCAGAGGGTTGAGTATGTCGTCCTGTAGTAACTCCCCCGCAAAATCTGACTCATCCACGTGAGAGAGCACAGACTTCAACGCTGGCATCTGTTCACATGTGTTAATTGAAAGCAGCCTTATCATAGTCGGTTTACTGCAGGAAAAATAATGGTTCAAGAATAGTGAATCAGGAGAAATATGTTTGTTTGTTTTTTATGGTTTTACTTAGTTTGGTATCACTTAACGAAATTCAAGTCCCCTCGTAAGCTTTTAAACGTGCCACATGTGGCAACAAGTTGCCCTCAAGGTAATATGAATAAAGAATAAACACATTATGCCAGAAACAATAAAACAATATGGCGTTTTTTTAATGAGTACATTGTAAATAAAATATTATATTAATTAATTTAGAAAAATTAACTTATGTTTTAATATTTTTTAGTGCCCCTTTCAGTCACCAGCCCTTAGAATCGTCCTAACCTTTCAACCCCTTACGGTGCACTTGTGTGTGTGTGTATATTATATAAAGTACAGAGATGTGGTCCCGTTTGATTTGATATGAATAAATACTCAGTTAGTACCGACGTAACTCGGTTGGTGCCACTCAACCAACCCTGGTATCCCACCTAATACCAGTTAAGGGAGTCACTCTGTGGGAGTGTTGGAAAAACCTACACAACTTTTTATACAGTTCGTGTTTGCACATGTATGCACTGTGCCAAAGGTGCATAGTTGAGGCTGCCAGAGCAGCACGGTTTTCTCTCTGGAGCTTCTTATATTATTTATGACCTGGTTGACAGCCACCTGCACATGAATGAAAACCTACATTCACGTTGTTCAGTCCCCCAAATACAAAAGATCTCATCAGTCTTGGTCCCTTGTCCACTAACGTGAAGCCGGAAATCTTGGAGTTCTGTTTGATTCTGATTTAAGTTTTGATCCACACATCAAAAACGATGTCCTGCCCTGTTACCTGCATTTAACAACAATGTTTAAACTGAAGCCAATGCTCTCCCACAGTGATCTGGAAAAACGTATTCATGTTTTAATCTTTCCCGTCTAGATGACTGTACCTGCCTCTGTCACCAAAGTAATAATTAAAGTGGGTGGGATTTGTCAAATTGTTAGTATGTATTTTTACATAGTCATGCTGTGCTCAGCATAATGCCGTTCTGTCTAAGAAAACATGTCTAGGGATGATGAATATCAGACCAGAAAGTATACAAACTTGTACTCTGTAGAACTTGGTCTCTGGTCTCACGCATCCAGACAGAGAACCGGGCTCGAATAAACGCATGTATTGAGACAGAATTCTTGATTTGATTCATCTTTGCCGATCGACAATCATCACATAAACTCGCATTATCACAGATATACTTTTAATCTTTTTTTTCACTTTAAAATTTGTGCACTATTAATATCAAACTATTATCATAATCATAATATTAATGTAATATTATCATAAACCAATATTCCTCTTAATATACTGTTACTATTTTTTATTTCCAATTGTTCTTATTGCTTGTTTGTTTTTTTAAATGCTATTTCTATTTTTGCTACCCACTTTGCAGCTGTAACGCTGTAAATTCCCCCATTATCTTATGTCTTATTAATCCAAGATCTGTGACTATTCCTTCTCTGAGCACATATGATCAATCATTACCACAATCAATCAATTGATCACTTCAGCATTGCTCTTAAATGGTACTCTTACACAGGCCAGCTGACAGTCTTGCCTGGGCCCGGGACGAGATAATCTTAGATGGGCCCCCACGCACCCGGATCTCTCCTTTTCCCTTGCTTATCCTCTCCTCTTCTCTCCTATGCTCTTCCTCTCCTCTCCTCAGTGTTGGGGAAGCTACTTTGCAAGCATAGCTTGTAAAACTACATGTAGTTCAGCCTGACAGTAGTTTGAACAAACTACATTTCTACCCCTGGAGAAATGTAGTTTGTAAAACTACAGCTAAAAAAAGAAGCTTTAGCAACTACTTATACTCATTATAATCAACATGTGGTGTATATGAAACAAAATATAATAGCCTACAAAAAATTCCCATTCCAGCAGAAATATGCCTCTCAACTCAGTTTTATTTGTTTAAAGAAAAAAAGCTGGTCAACATACTGTAGTTCACCATAGACATGTTGGGTAATATAAAGAGAAAATGAAAATCCTACCCCAATACCCACATGTAAATCAGAAATGTAAATCAGTCAACAAAAAATGTAATAAAAAACCCAAAGATGTAGACATATTCTAGATCGGTGTGTCTTGAACAACAATGTTGGCTTGTCATGACATGATTCATGCCTGTTTTCAAAGAGAGTTCTGGAACATAATAATGGTAAAATAAAAATTATATTATATAGGTCTTTTTTTAATAAAAAATATTTCATGTGCAGGTGGTCGAGTGGTTAGAGCACATGCCATACGCTGCTAAATAAAGGCGTCTATGCCAACAAAATCTTAAAAAAAAAATAAATAATATTTTAATGTTATTGACCAAAATTGTAGTTTGTAAATTGAGTAGTTTAACCCCAAAAAATGACCCAAAAAGTAGTTGAAATACTTGACGCAGCACAACATATGAATGTAGTTTAACTACCAGCAATTGTTACAGCAAATTGTAGTTAAGCTATGTAGTTCAACTACATGTAGTTTAAGTCTCCCCAACACTGCCTCTTCCTACTCCTACTCTATCAGACTCGGTCATTTTATTGGGCCATAATGCAGGATCGCTGAAATTAAATATCTGATCAGTCTCTGATCCATCCTGCTCAGACTCTCTGCGGGGGCAGCGGGCCCCTCCCGCTCCACTGTGACTCTGTCTCACTTCTCTCTCACCGGTAGCCTGACTCTGTCCCTCCGATGTGGGGCAGCTCTCCCGCATCACTCTCTCGGTCACCTGACTGCAGCTGGATCTCTCTCCTCTCTGACGGAGCTACCAAACTCAACTGTTAGCAAAAATAACGTGTTGTGTGTCAGGCTTTTATACAAGCTAATGGACGTTAACATTAGAGCTGACCTGTTAGGTTACGTCACAAGGATCAGATATTTAATATCAGCGATCCTGCATTATGGCCCAATAAAATGACCGAGTCTGATAGAGTAGGAGTAGGAAGAGGCAGTGTTGGGGAGACTTAAACTACATGTAGTTGAACTACATAGCTTAACTACAATTAGCTGTAACAATTGCTGGTAGTTAAACTACATTCATATGTTGTGCTGCGTCAAGTATTTCAACTACTTTTTGGGTCATTTTTTGGGGTTAAACTACTCAATTTACAAACTACAATTTTGGTCAATAACATTAAAATATTATTATTATTTTTTTTTTAAAGATTTTGTTGGCATAGACGCCTTTATTTAGCAGCGTATGGCATGTGCTTTAACCACTCGACCACCTGCACATTAAATATTTTTTATTAAAAAAAGACCTATATAATATAATTTTTATTTTACCATTATTATGTTCCAGAACTCTCTTTGAAAACAGGCATGAATCATGTCATGACAAGCCAACATTGTTGTTCAAGACACACCGATCTAGAATATGTCTACCTCTTTGGGTTTTTTATTACATTTTTTGTTGACTGATTTACATTTCTGATTTACATGTGGGTATTGGGGTAGGATTTTCATTTTCTCTTTATATTACCCAACATGTCTATGGTGAACTACAGTATGTTGATCAGCTTTTTTTCTTTAAAAAAATAAAACTGAGTTGAGAGGCATATTTCTGCTGGAATGGGAATTTTTTGTAGGCTATTATATTTTGTTTCATATACACCACATGTTGATTATAATGAGTATAAGTAGTTGCTAAAGCTTCTTTTTTTAGCTGTAGTTTTACAAACTACATTTCTCCAGGGGTAGAAATGTAAACGGTGGCTGCGCTGTTTCTTACCTTGCTCTACGTTGACTTTACTAGTTCCAGCTTCACCGTCACCACCTTTTTTAAAATATTTGTTTAGACAATCTCTAAGGCCTCTATTTTCTTCTTCTTCTCTTCTTCTCTTTTCTTTACTTTTCTGAGCACCGGACTTGGGCTGACCGGACATTTATAGCGTACTGAACTTCAAATGACAACATCAAATTTTGATCAGTGGCCAAACCATTTTTGTGTTGGGGGTGGGGTGGTTCTTGACCACTATTTCAAGAGCAATTAGGAAGAAAACAATTAAAAGCTTTTATGTAACTAAAATATTACACATTTTTTCCACAAATAGGCCTATTTTGAAAAATTATTCCATAATTGAATGTGGGCCCAGTTCTGCCCCCCCCCCCCCCCTACCCTGGGCCCGGGACAACAGACCCGTTTGTCCCCCCCTATCGGCGGCAGGCTCTTTGATAAATGCATGTTATTGATAACACTGAGTGAGTAACTTGTAAATTGGTTATTTTTGTAATATTTTGCTGTTGTAAGATAATTTATATTCCCATTAATCATATCAGGGAGTTCATACATGAGATTCTGTTCATGAATTAATAGGAATTATTTAATTTGAATAATAAATGAGTCCTGAATTCAGTTTTGATAAGATTTTATTGCGTATACGGGTTAAGGTTCATTGTGTTTTCTATGTAATGTAGCACTTCACAACACAGCAGGATTGTAAGAACAACCATCATTTCACCAAACCAATGATTTGCTTAGAAGCAGTTAACAAAACATCAAATTCATATTTTCATGAGTCACCGTCGTCAGATTTGATTATTCACAATTCAAAAAACGCATTACTGTGAATTTCACAATCTTAATCTAAATGGCTTCGACTTTTACGTGATCAATCTGGTTTTATGTGCTAACACTTTACTTCACAGACATCACTTCACAAGACAAGAGCTTTTATATATTTTTTTTCTCCAAATAATCATTGATGTGTGTTTTTTTCTCGTACAAATTAAACTTTCTGCGAGCGACGGCTGACAAAACTGGCGCGGCTGCAGTTTTACAAAAACCTCTCTTGAATGCTACTCCATGTCAGACACATGCAACCTTAACTACAATTTCAAAACTGTAAAAAAACACGACAACCGCCCCTCTGAATACCACACTCTACACTGAAATGCACTGCGTCGTTCAACATACTAAACATATAAATATAATTAAGTCAGTGGCCAGTACTAAAACATAATTAAAACATTTGAAGAGCACAGTGACACATCTTTATACAGTACAGTTCATAGCTTACGTACTCCATTTGTTTTTTATAGTACAGATAACTAACACACAATACATTCATAAAGAAAACATACAACGTATTAACTTAATCACAACGTGCAACCTATTAAAGGATATAATAAAAGAAATTGGCCTATATAAGTAAGGCGATTTGTGTAAATGAAACCTTTTTTAAAACATCTTTTCATGGTTCAGATAAAATAATAAATGACAGCAGCAGAACAGTTAGTGCTAAAGAGACACATTCCAGTTTCTCCTCAACACACATTTCTTGAATAAAATAAAACCTTTTTTTTTGGGGCTTTTCACATCGAAAATCAGCCTATAGCGCAGTCTGAAAGTAGTTGAAGTTACAGCTTAATGTTTGAGGATTTCTTCATATAAAAAGGGCGACTTTTCTTACACGGTTTCATCTAATGTGGATGTTAACGCCCTTAAAGTTGAAACTCAGCACTTTAACCTTGGAAACATTCGAACTCATGCAAGAACATTTTTGTAGTCTTCTCCTAAAACGTTTTTCTCGCTCTGTTTTTGCTCTCTGCCAACTACCTATCTGGCTCTTTAGCTGCTAAATGCTTCACTATGTTCATCAGCTGGTCTACAGCTAACTGTGTCTGTTTGTCGTTTGGTGCTGAGCACGTAGTGTACAGTGTAGTAAAAATGAGCTACCTGATGTGGTTGACAATGATGCAATGAGTGAACCAAATCAGTAAAGCTGACACAACGCTGTTCAGATACTCATAGACTGCACTGCTTGTCAGTCTTGAAGTATGCAACACAAAGACGTATCTTAAGTTTGAATAGATTTTTTTAAACTGACTGAATTTTTTTTTTTTTGTTGCAAAATCATCACAGAAAGTTTCCAAAACAATAAAGACTGGACAATAAAGCAAAGTCAAAACAGGTCCAATCACAGCCACCTATGATGAGCTTGTGCTCGTCTCTAGTCTCGGTCTCCATTTGGTCTTCATGCAGAGCTACGGTGCCAGCGTCTGTCTCCGTCAGTCTTTACAGGTAGGGGTACTGGTTGAGTTTTCGGGGGTAGGTAGAGGTGGAACGGTGGAAAGGCTGCCCCCCTAGCTGCTGCTGCTGTTGCTGCTGTGGTTGGTGGTGGTTTCCGTACTGTCCCGGAGCAGACCCTCCCAGGGCTAAGCTGCCGTTCTTTTGGAGCAGCGCCAGGGAAGAGTAAGCCCCACTCGCCCTGCCGTGGCGGGACGAGCCCCCCTGCATCTGATCCACAGCCTGGGACAC
Source organism: Scomber scombrus (assembly GCF_963691925.1). Classification (NCBI taxonomy): domain Eukaryota; kingdom Metazoa; phylum Chordata; class Actinopteri; order Scombriformes; family Scombridae; genus Scomber; species Scomber scombrus. Next base: position 26,630,163 of record NC_084979.1, on the reverse strand, counting down.
GGAGGCCAGGGCGGCGGATGCGGGGTAGGCGTACAGGTTGGGGGTCGAGCTGAAGAGTGTGTTTTCGTGAAGCCGGTAGGATGAGTGGGAGGAAACGGGAGGAGGGTATGTGGGCTGCCGCCTCAGAGAAGTACTGCTTCCTGTTTGGTCGTGAGATGATGACATCACAGACTGCTGTACCTGAAACAATAAACAGACAGACTCTTTATGGGTTGACGTGGCGCAGACAGGAGGTCTCAGATAGCTAAAAGATAGATTCATATGTTTATAAACAATTTTTGTGCACTATCAAGACTTCTCTGGAACAGATCCAGATCAGATGCATTCAGCTGAAGCATATTATTCTTCAGTGGTCTCCACGTAAGAATGAAACTCCGTGCCTTAAGGTCCTGAAAGAGGCTGGTGTTTCCGTGACTACAGGAAAACAAACACTGAAGATGTGACCTCTGTGTCAAAGTTCAGCTGGAGCTTCATGTACTGGTCAGCATGATTTTATTGAGCAGAAGTGAACCCAAATGATCAGGTTCTGATTTCTCTTGTTGTTTCATGCTATAGCAACCTGACCTCAAACAGTCAGACTGCAGCTTGCACTTGTCACTTAATGTGATTAAAGGGAACGTATCATGCACATTTTCAGGTTTGTATTTAAATTCTGGGGCACAACTGCAATATCTTTGCATGATTTACAGTTAAAAAAAACTATTTGTCTTCTACTGACTCTTTATGCAGCTGCTCAGTTCAGCCTCTGTCTGATGAGCCCACTCTGTTCTGATCGGTCGGCTCAAGAGGCTACATAAACAAACAGTGGTATGATTTCACTTTTTCTTTTGTTCTTTACTGAAAATGAAAATTTAGATCAAAAATCATACTTTCACTTTTCATTTTGGAACTTTGACCATTTTTATCGTCATAACAGTACATAAAGTAAATGAAATAAAATGCATGTACAGTATATGCATACATATGCCTGCCTTTGTGAAGCACTGGTGCAAAGTCTGTTTGCTTTTAAAAGTGCTACATAAAAAAAATAAACTTCCCCCAAAGCTTAATGGGTCCCCTTTAAGTGTTTTCAGGTGACATACTACAGAAACGCAACAACATGCGAAATCAATCTTGCTTAGTATACTTGTGAAGAGCAAGTTTCAGGCTTAAGCAGACTTGAGACTTGAAAACCTGCTTTCTTTAAGAGGCAGTACCTGCACTGAAATCCTGTTACCTGACTCAAGTTGAGAGGCTGAGATCTGCTGGACGCAGCCCGCTGATGGCGCTCCGTGTTGGAGTCTGCTGGCCGACTGGACTGCTGAGACGACCCCTTCTTGGCCTTATTAGAGCCAGTTGTGGCTTGATCTACCGATGCAAAACCATACAGGAGAATGTGAGAACTAAGAAGAGCAGAGATTACAGATGTTGGAAGTAAAATTGATAATTTATCTTGATGTAGCCACATCTAGTTATTTAAAATACAGTGTAATAATAATACTAATATAATGCAAATAAATGAGGTCTTAATGTTTCAGGTCAGGCAGTGGTGTGACCCTGCAGGACCTGGAGCTGCTGGAGCTTTGTGGGTTGTGCTCTCCCCAGGCTGGCTCTTCACTGAGGGCATGATGACGGCCAGAGACTTGGTGGGCTGCGAGGAGGCCTTGGGGCTGAGGGGGCTGCTGGTGGAGGAGTCAGAGTCATGGGAGTCGTGTACCGTCACACAGCTGATCACGTTGGTCCTCTGACTCGTTCCAGAGCTGCAGGAGAGGATAAGAGAAGAGTAAGAATAACCATTTCCTCCCAATTTTTCTCAAAGTAAAAAAAAAAAGAAAAGAAGTCTACTAGTCCAGACTGTCTGACGTAATATGGAGACAAGTGCTCTAAAATGGGCCAAACAGTCAAAAATAAAAAGGAATAAGGCTCACCATGCAGCAGGGAACTTCCTGTCATCCTCATCCTCCGAGTCGCTGTGGATGGTGATGATGCTGACGGCAGGACTTGGCGTGTCAGAGATGACGATGGGCTGAGACTGGTCACCGGCCAAAGTAGAAGTGTTATGGACCACACTGGTGGCCGAATGCACTGACGACACAGGCCTGGAGGTGGAAACAGACACTCTCACACTGAATCATCTTAATCATTGAAGATGGTTTTCAATGCAGAATTACAAATATTTTCTATTTCAAGATTCTCAGTGCTTTGCTTCATTTCTCTGACTATTGTTTTGAGATGGACTACAATGGAGCTCTGTGACACAGATAAATAATATGTATCTGGTTTTGGAAACAGAGAATACAATAGAAGGATCAATTTTCTTTCATGGGGAATCGTACTGGGCATTTCTCACTATTTTATGACATTGATTGACTCATTCATCAAAAGAGAGTCAGTAAATGAATCATCCTTTGCTCAACATGTAGATGATGTGACTGTGTGACAGTCTGACAGGGTACCTGGCTCTGCTGTCAGCGTGTCGAGCCTTTGACCTCTTGCCCTGTTGGGATCTTGAGTGGCTTTGGGAGGCAGCGTGACGGCCCGCGCCAGAGTCCTGTTGGCTGACTCCATCGTACTGGCTGCCGTGACGACCCCTGAGAAAAGAAAAAATTGATTTAACTCATGTAATCTCAACTGCATCGACAGATATCACTTCTGTTGTGGTGTATATTATACTCATAATGATAATTATACTCAATAATGGCTATACTAGAGATTAAGATGAAGGGGTAAGGATGGGTTAAGTAGGTTTATTCCACACCTGCTGATTTTAAGTGCACTTACTGATTGAGTTTGCGATATTGTAACCCACAGATGTGAAATGCAAGAAAAAATTGCGTGTGAAAAAGAAACAAGCATGATGATGTATTTTGAAGAGGGAACATAAACACCAAGTACGTGACACAGGGCACAAGCCGAAGAGGGGCAAAGAAGACGTTTGTGTGTGGTATGAGAGAAATCAAAAACATGATGGGCAAGACTGCAAATACCCATGTCAACAAAGGTTAGTGTGTGGGCATGAGATCACTGTAGGAGGTCTTAAAACTTTTTTAGCAAAAATCAGCAAGCTTGTAAATAAAAAAGAGGGTACAGAAGTATTGAATTTCATTGTTCATAGACCTTGTCTGTGTGTGATCTAGGGTTTTGCTGACAGCAATAAATGCTGCTTTCCTGAATGATGCTTTACTAATTTACTAACATTCCTTATATTTTGACATTAGAGCAACCATCAAAACAACCTCTTGCGCACCTGAGTAGTCACAGGTGCATTGGTGGAGAAAACATGTACAAAAAAGAAAAGGGAATACCGGCACACTCATCCATTGCTCAATAAAGGTCCTTTAATAATAATCAGTGACAGAAACATAGTATTTATTAAAGGATCTTTAATATTTATTGTTCCCTTTTTTCTTTTTGACACTAGAACAACCCAAAGACACAGACTCTCACCTCCAGCTGGCAGCTTGTTGACCGTCGGACACAGGGGCTCCCATGGGTGAGTCGGGAACTACGGCCTGCCCGGGGTTATGGATGGCCATGCCAGGCATCTGCTGCCATGTGGAAGGGATGAGGATCTGTTGTGTACCTGCTGGCCAACCCTGCTGTAAAAAAAACACATAAACACATGTTAAAAAATGGCAAGTTGGTCTATTTCCAAAAAACTTAGTGGAACAGAAGTCGGAGATATTCTGTCTAAAAGAGACGACATGATGAGAACATGCAGGCTGTGTCATACACCAAGACATCTAGCAGGCTCCAGAAGAAGTACAAACAACTTCACCTCAGATGCCACATTAAAACCGAGCCTGTGTGACACATTGACACACTGACCATAATTGAGATTACATCGCATTGGGCCGCCACCAGAGAGCTGAATCTGTTACTGCTGAGAGAAAAATGTGCTACAAGTAAATCAACCTGTGAATCACAGCAGGTTAAACAAAGCTCAAAGAAAAACACAACATTTCACTCCTGAGCCTCTTTTGTCAGACAATCCTGCGCTAGGAAAAACTGAGAGGGTCCAATAACAAGACCACCAGCCTAAAAACTGAACGCAATGTGTTAGACTGAGATAAGAGAAATGTTAAAGCTTGTCCCACTGCTATACTGACTCTTTCTGACATTTGTTATACTGCATTTTTTTAAATAAAAATGCTATATAAAAGAAACACATCAGAGTTTTCTTCTTTATAATAAAAGTTCTCTCTATAGTTTGGTGTTGAATGCTTTTCCCACCAAAGCTGACTTTTTTGAACAATTTGAATTTAAAAAGTCTTCTTCTTATCAGCATTTTGCTGGCACATGTATTGGCACATTACTATCAGGTGTTCATCAGTGTGAACACATTATCAGGCATGTGTATCGCGTCACCCGCATCTTTGTGAACATGAAGAAGCGCAGATCTCGAAACATCTCGAGTCTGTGCATGAAATATGAACAAAACCAGGAGCCGCTCATTAAAACATTGCTCCTAGCACCAAAAACTCCAGACCACCTTTGAGTAAACACATATTTTTTAATTTTTAATTTTATTTTTAATTTCCTTTAAGTGACTGCAGACATTTGGAAATGTTCAGTGTTTTAGTGCAGTTCTGATAAAACACTATTTCAAGTTTAAGTGAAATTAATTAAATGATGAAAATTCAAGAGATCTTAGTAACAAATACTGTTATACAATTAAATTAAATCTTTGAGAAATAAGAAGGATACCAGAAGCTGCAGAGAAAAACCAGAGTGGTGATGTTCACATGTGTCCCATGCTCTGCTGCAGAATGCTGACATACGTGTTCTTGGAGGACAGACGAACATCAAGGAGAAGAAAGATAAAAGAAAAATGTTAAACTAAAGTGGCTGTTGTGCTTTACCAGCATGGAGACTTTCTGATCCAGTTGGCCGTCGAGGCTTCCACCTCTGCAGCCAACTGGCAGCGGGACCAAACCTGTGGTGCACACCAGCAGGGGGCTGAATGAGTCCTGAGTGGAAGTGTGAAGGGAGGGTAGAGGGAGTGGAGGTGTTGCTCATAATATTTACTGTGTATTGATAGACTGTCGTATTTCAGTAGTGTTGTTTCTGGAAGTATCTCATAATTGAATCGATAAGCTCGGACGCATATGGACTGGATTATTTGGAACTGGTTCTAATCTGGATCCGGTTCTCGATTCCCATCCCTAATCCCAACAGAGTCACACTACGTCTACACTACACCAGCTAAGTTTTCAAGCAGAGCTAACTAAATATCTTCTTCTTCTAAACTCTCTTCAGTTTGCCAACAAAACTGTGCATGAAGGCCAATATCTATTAAAGTAATGACTGATGTTTATTTAATGAATGTTTTCATTTACACGTATTTGAGTTTCTGTTGTCAGACAACATGTATATGAAGTAGCGATTTAATTCCCAAACTGCTGCACTGTGGTGATAAATCATTATTTTATGATGTGGGCAGCAACACAAAGAACTTCTTCACTTTTCCGCTATACAAACTCTCACAAAAACCTTTTCCAAAAGCTTTGTCCCCATAAACACTGAAACACCAAGCTGGCATTTAAATACTTTCAAACCCTGGAGGCAGTTTTTTTTTTGGAAAAGCTCAGTTTTTGGATTGAGGAAAAACACTGTTTTATTCTTTTCTAATCTGTATGGATGGAGGGCTGAAATAGTGAGAAAAAGATGAGTTTTTAAATTAAGGTGGGCTTCGGGCTGCTCCATATTCTGCTCAATGCCAAAGAAGGGGGAGTCTCTGCTTTGTGGAGCAGGCCACACCACAATAAAAAGTGTTATTCATAGTCGTTTTTGTTTTGGAGTTGAGGGGAGAGAAAGTTTTTTGGCAAGCAAATGAAAAAGAAAACATTCATGGTGAGGTTACAACAGCCACTTCCGTTTTGGATCTGGGTCCTGGGGGAAAAGATTCCCGGATTCACTGAGCTCCAAGACAAAACTCATTAAAAACTATTTTACCTCTGGTCTCTGCAATGTGCAAACACTCTATAGCAGCTTTTCATTAGCCAACATGTTTTAGCCAATGCTAAAGTGTGACACTGATGTCACAATAAAATTTAACTAAGTTATTAAATTAAATCAAATGAAAGCAGTGTTTCTCTGCCTTCTCTGGTTGTTGTTGAAATCTCTTGTCCAACCTTCTCTCTGCAGATTCAGGCTGATGCTGACTAATTCAGTAAATGGATTCAATACTGGGATTCAATAAAACTCCCTTAAACTCAAACCTGCGTACCTGAGCCAGCATGCTGGGCTGGATGTGAAGAGGCTGTGACGACTGGTTCTGGGGAACTAAAGGTACTGAGTTGTCCATCCTCACAGGGTAACCAGAGGGCTTATTGGATGTTTGAAGACCTGCAAGGAGAAGATGGAGGCAGATAATAATATGTAAAAGAAGAAAAATACTTCATATAATACAGAAAAAATGTGTGGAGTCTGACGGACAAATACATGTTTTAAATTCTAGTTATTGCCGTCATCTCTGTTTTACAAGGTAAGTGTAAAATAAGATTTCTTTGCTTTGAAGTAACACTAACATCTTGCTCTCTCACCCTGGATGGTAGGCGGGCAAACGATGAGTGTTTGCTGGAATGGTTCAGTTTGGGTGCAGAGCTGGGTGGGTCTGGTCTGAAGGGGTACACCCTGCTGGGCCAGACCAGGGATGTTTATGGTGGCCTGCTGATAGAGGCCGGGCTGGTAGTTCAGCAGCGGGACGTTACTGCTGAGAGACAGAGACTGGCCTCCTGTAGAAGCCATCTGGAAGACAGAAAAGAAAAGACAAAAAAAGACTATTATGAGTCAAGTGCAGTAAGAAAATCCAGTCGTCACATCTTGTTCTATTTCTATTATGCAGTTGAATGTGTTTTAATTTGCTCTTTAATTGTTGCACTTTTCAACAGTTTCATAATAATAGAAAATATATCTGGCTTAATTAAATTAATTAAAATTACTATCCTGAAACATAACAGTTAATTAATAATGAATAAAAACCAGGCGGGGAGTTCCGGTCCTCTGAAATGATGCCAACGCGGAAGTAACTTAAAACTGCATTCTATCAAAAGGCCACCAGGGGCCACCGTTTTGGTGTCAAAAGGACTTCCGTCTCTATACAAGTCAATGGAGAATTCACCAACTTCTCACTTGATTTATAACCTCAGTAAACGTTTTCAAAATGTGTTTATGGTCTCAATCGCTAGTTTAAAGCCTTCTTCAATGCAGTATGATGTTCATTTGTGAAATTTTGGCCTCCCTGATTTTATATTTGACGGTAAAGCAGGGTATGCATTAAGGCGTGGCTACGTCGTGATTGACAGGTTGATTGGTTCACAGGTTCAGGAGGGCGCCTCTTGCTCCTCCTGATGCCCATATAAGTAGAATCCGTGTTGTTTTTTTTACCCGGCATGCACCGGAAATTTTCAATCTTGCACCGGAAATTTTCAATCTTGCTCCTCCTGATGCCCATATAAGTAGAATCTGTGGGGTTTTTTTTACCAGGCATGCACCGGGTAAAATTTTCAAGATGGCGCTGCCCGGATCCGAAACTATTCCCTTCCAAGCAGCAGTCCACAAACCAATGGGTGACGTCACGGATGTTACGTCCATTTTATATACAGTCTATGATAAAAACGCTATACAGAAGGCAGCCATTAATGCAGATTGACTGAACTGAATGTGACTGATTGATGCAGATTGATTGAATTGAATTGAATCATTTTGAATCTCTAATATGGAGCCTTAACTGCTCAGTGGTGCAGTATGAGAAACAAGATGAAACTGAGGCATTAAAGGTATAGTTTCAACCCTGAAAGACATGATTAATTTGTTTACCAAATTAAAAAAAAAGAAATGCATGTCTTCATCCTTCACAAGCACAAAAAGAAACTCATAAATCAGATCTAATGCATAGAGAAGAGTGCATGTTTGAAGCACACAACTGAAGATAAATGAAGCCTGAGAGCTCTCACTTTACAACGCTCATGATATAACCTGAAACAACTAAAAACTGGATCAACAAGAGAAATGTTATATAGAACAGAAAAGACCCTGAGGCAGATTTAAGGTGCTGATCCAGACTCACCTGATTGTGCTGGTTCAGTTGGCTGCTGAAGGTGACTGTGAGGTTGGTGGCTGCACTTGGGGTGTTGTTGCTGGCAAACATATTTTTTCCATTCTCGAAGGCGCTGCATCTGCGTTTGCATATGTCCATATTCTGGAAGCAGGACTTCACGCTGCAACATGAGCAAAAACACAGGAGCTCAATCAATAAATCAATCAATCAATCAATCAATTAGTGGAATCATGGGAACACAATCACTACAAATGATCATCAGTAAAAGAAAATAGCATCAGCAGAGTTGTTGGCTTACTGTGAGCTGTGTGGGAAGTGCAGCAGGTGCGTCATGGTAACAAAAGGGTGATTCAGTGTCTTCATGGGCGTGATCCGTTTGTCTGCGTCTAGTGTCAACATCTTCTTCAGCAGGTCTATGAACTCGCGTCGGTCGGCCTTCTCCGCCAAAATGTCGGTCCCCTCCAGGTTTGTCATGTTCACCTGCAGAGGGACGGGAAATCGGTCAAACTGTAATAGCACAGTGATACAGCGTCCTGCCTTGCATCCCTGGAGAGGGGAATTTTTAACCCTTTGTAGGAAAGTGCTACTTAAAAATGATTTATTTGCTTTGAGGCCATGACAACATTAAACATGGATTTAAAATGACCTTAGATTTTATGTTTTACAGACCTCTCCAGAGCTCATTTGTTCAAAACCTTTGTTTAAACATGTTAGAGACTCATTCTGTTCGTGTACAAGATGAAAAAATCAGCTCAACTTCAAAAATGTCTCCAGCAGGATCTTTTATGTCAGCAGTGATTTGTGTTATTCTTCATTTATACACTAGCAAAACCTGTATATATAGCAACCGTAACACAATCTGATGGTCTTTTTGTGAATTACATACCTCATATAAGTGGTAAAGATTGCCCAAAAAGTTTGGGTTAGATAGATTTAGTTTTTGACCAGATATCATGACACAAAGTGACCTCTACCAAACAGTTGAGCAGACCTACAAAGGGTTAAAATAACTAGTTGCAGCAACAATAAAACAGTTGTGTAAATGTTAATCTGAAATCAAACAGCTCCTTCCTCACCTGCATCATATCATCGAGACAGTTGAAGATGTATTTTCTCGCCTCCTTTGACTTTATCCCCATCTCTGCCTCGTGCTCCGAAGGTGTCTGCAGAGAAATAACCGCAACAACACCTCAGTCAATGCACATATTTTAGGTTTACTGCAGATGAATGTTGTGTTGTGTGTCGTCTCTGTGGACCGACTCTCCGCAGAGAAGCTTACTTTGAGTCTCCAGAGGGGGTAGCTCGAGTCCGGGCCTCTGTTGAAGAAACGGCTGGTCTTGGTTCCTGCACTCAGCAGGTACTCTGCTGGAAGACCCTGCGTCTGGGAAATGTAACGAATCTGAGGAAAGCAAACATAAAAAAGGTAACAATGTGTGACAAATGTTCAATCTTGTTACCAATATCTTTGAGGAGTAGCAGTTAATTATGAGTGGTTGTGTTGACCTGTGAGGGGGGCTTGATTGATGAAATGCAAACAATCTGATGGGTAATTATTGTCGATGGACTCTCACATTTCCCCACACACATTTTGAAATATTCTAATTATTTATGAGCAAGAAAGGCATTTTTCAAGTATTTTTCTGTGGTTTTTTTGCCTTTACTAGATAGCAATATTGGTGATTGCAGTTCATCATCAGCATCTTAACTCCTAAACATCTGGGCGCCGCAAAAAAGCAAAACACAGTTTAAACTCGTGTTGACACCTCAACAAAGTTGCTATGAATGAACTGTCATCAACAGTAATCGCCCCTTTTCACACTTTGTACACATTCACATTCACAGAGAAGGTGATAAAAGCAGCAAACAATGATTTACATTAATGATTAATATGCTGATTTTTTTATGAAATTTTCAAGAATTTAGAAACAATGGCATTCACAATTTCTCAGAAGCCACAGAAACATCTTTAATTTGCTTGCTTTTTCTGATGAACAGTTAAAATTGGATGTTAGTTGCCTTATATGACAAAAACAACACATATCCATATTTGAGAAGCTGGAACTATCATCTGTTTGGCATTTTTGCATTGAAAAATGACTGAAATAATTAATCAATTATCAAAATAGTTTTCTGATGATCGACTAAATGTTGAAGCTCTGAAACAAACAACACATAAGGTGTTATTTTGTGAGCTTTACAGTTTCTGAATGGACAGAGTCAGCTGTTTCTCCTTGTTACCAGTCTTTATGCTAAGCTAAGCTAAGCAAAGCTAAAGCAAAGCTATGTGGCTTAGCATAAAGACTGGAAACTTTATGCCAAACTGCTTCAAAAACAGACCTCAGCGAGTAGTATTGTCCTTCTCATCTAACTTCATGCAAAAAAGCAAATATGCAGTTTTCCTAAAATGTCAAACTTTTCTTTTAAAAATCATGTTTGTGAAATGTTTAAACGTGTGAATGCTGCTTTACAACCATTTCCTATAAAAGCAGCAAATAATTGTAACTTTAAAGCATGTATGTGTGAGCGCTGCAGCTGACCTGATCATACTCTGAGGCTCCAGGATAGAGGGGCCATCCCAAGAACAGCTCCGCGATGACACACCCCAAAGACCACATGTCGATCGCCTCACAGAAAGGAAGGCCCAGAATGATCTCTGGAGCTCTGCAAGCACATCAGACGACATCACTGCAGGTGATTTACTGTGCTGTGATTTACTTTACTGCACCGTACAGTCTTACCTGTAGTAGCGTGACTGCAGATATGTGGAGCAAACAGCTTTGGACACGTGGCTGGCGGAGCCGAAATCAATGACTTTGACTCTGTACGGCTGCCTCAGAGGGTCGACCAACATAATGTTTTCTGGCTTCAGGTCGGCGTGGATCAACCCGAGGCTTTTCAGCTTCATCAGCGCCGTGGCGACCTGCTGCAGGATCGGCCTTATGCACTTGAGCAGCAGAGGGCTGAACTTGCTGTGCTTCAGGAAGTCGTAGAGGTTCTGCTCCAGCATCTCAAACACAAGGCACGTGTGGTTCTTGTGCTGGAAACACTCGTATGAGCGGACAAAGTTGAACTCATCGGCGTTCTCTGTGCTCAGCCGGCTAAGGATGCTTACCTACAGTATATTACAGGGAAGAAGGAGAGGAAGATGTAATTATGTCTTCAATAATGTAGAAAACATTAGATCACCACATTTTCTTTTAACCCCTTAAATCCTCTGATTTTTTGCCTACATACCATACTGTTAATTTTATTATTGTCACTTTTTAGAATATATTAGGCTTCTCATAAATGGTAGTTGCACGATACATGTTCTAGGACAGTTTTCATAAAACAACTTACAGCTTCATGCAATTACAAATTGTATGTTTATTTGTCTGTAGGTCTGCAATTTTCAACGTAGAACAAACATCTTTATGTTGAATGGATGGATAGAGGAGAGTATCACTGTTCTAGTAACATTAGAACGATGTTTATGGGTCATCCTGAGCTTTAATAATGAAGAATTTTTGTCTCTCGTATCATCTTTTGTCTTAATTATATTTAAAATAATCATGTTGTAAGTTTTGGAACTAAAGCTCTCATAATGCTTTGGGGGAAGCAAGAAGAATACAGTCAGTGAGTCACCTGTTGACTTCTTTTAGTCTACATTTGTTTACATTTGGGCTAATTTGCATCATGAAAAGTCGTGCAGAACATGCTTCTCAGTTCCTGTTTGCACTGCACACACAGATGTTATTACTCAATTATCACTGAAATACTTTTCATATATGAAAAATATGTGATTATTATCAGGCAAGATGAGCGTATATATAAATATATAAAAATAATTTTTTAAATATAGATTTCTATGATTTCTGTTTTATTCAAGAACCAAGAGCAAAGGGTAAAAGAGTGTGAAACGCTTTTCTATCTTGAATGTTGTCTCTTTTAACTGAATGTTGGGTTTTTTTTGTCTGTTATTTCAGGTGTCTTAGCTTATAAGCCCTATGAGAAACATCTTTTTATTTTGCCAATGTGTATAAAATACATGTGGCTTGAACAAATAAAGCAAACCTGGATCTCAATCTGAATCTCTGTATCTACCTTGGAGCTCTACTTCTTTTCAACACAACACACTCACTTCAATTTGACCTTGCCGAGCGTAAGAAGGATGATTCTTCAAGATTTTGATCGCCACTATCTCATTTGTGCCACGTTTCCAGCATTTTGCCACCTGGCCGAAGGTGCCGCGTCCCAGGAACTCTAGCACCTCGTAGCTGTTGGACATGGAGCACAGAATCTCGTGCTGGACCAGCTGGTAGTCGCCCTCGCTGTGGGAGTTGCTGCTCTTGGTGGTGGAAGTGGAATGTGCAATGGACTGAGCTGTGGTGGTCCCCCCTCCACCACCGGTGCGGTTTGACACGACGGGGGCTGAGAGCTCCTCCAGTATCTGGACGCTGTCGCTGCTGTCCACCTCCTCGCTCTTCCGCTTCAAGCTGTACTGCTTGTGGTAGAGGTCGCACGGCTGGGAGGAGGACTCTGCATCCTTGATACGCCGGCTGGAGGAGGAGGACGACGAGGAGGATGAAGGAGGTCCGCGGACGCTACCTGTGCTGTCTGCTGCCCGCACCACGGTCTGCTCCCTGGACCCTGCAGTCGGCGGGTGCACCTGGTTGGAGTTGTACACTGGGTTGAAGTTGGAGCCAGAAGTGGAGGGTGCAGTTCCCTGTGTGGGGCTCTGCTGGTAGTAACCATTGTCCGCCAGCTGGTTGGACACATCCCAGGCAGGGTTCTCGACTTTGAGCCTCTTTGAACGAGAATAGGCACTGGAGGACACAGAGGGGGAGGAGAAGACCTGGAGCTGGGACGCCATGACTGTGGACAAGATGGAAAATCATCAGCAGCCATCAATCAGACATCTACAACACCTTGAAACAAGAGAAATGGGTCCAACCAATGCAGCTTACATGATTTAAGATGGCAGCCTCTTTCTATTACTTTTTTAGTCCCCTGTTCAAACCGAAAATCATGTTAACCCTCACAAGCTGCTTTTACATAAAATACAGCTGAATAAGTTCTTTTTTGGTCATGTTACAAAGATTTAAGTGGTAGATTGGTGCAAATTAGGGTGGTGATAAGGCCTTAACTAATGATTACTTTCGATTAATCTGCATATCATTTTCTAAATGAATCCTTTAGTCTATGAAATGTGAAAGAATTTCAATCACAGTTTCTTAAAACCTGCAGTAATGTATTCAATTTGCTTGTTTTGGCTGAACATTCTGCAATTTTTGCTTTAAAAATGACATGAATGATCAAAATAGCTTCAATCCATTTTCTGTTGATCGTCTTATTAATTAATTGTCGCAGCCCTATCTGGTGATATTCTACATTTTTGTCATTGTCCACAAATCCCATGAAAACTGAAAGTCATGATGTGTTGGACCATCTCCTAATACTTTATGAGTATACTCCAAAGAATCATTAAAGTATAAACCTTTATAAAGAGGTCACAAATACTTTGTTTCTTTTTTTTTAAAGGCTCCTTAGTTTCCTTGAACAGCTGAGCACTGAAGTTTTTAGAAAAGTTACTCAAACAGGAATACCACCAGTAAAACCTTTTGCTGGGAGCTATTTATATTATGTTGTATTTTGCACATCCATGTATATAGATGCACTATGTATTTTATTCTATTTTTCATTCCTCTTTATTTAATTTAATTTATTGTACATATATACACATCTTAAAACATGTCTGGAGGGGATCTTTAATAATGCAGTTTAATTTATAAGCTCATCATTGTGTTATGTGTTATTTTATATAAAATTGTATTCTGAATGGTAACCAAAGCTGTGAAATAAATGTAGTGGAGTAGAAAGTACAATATTTCCTCTCTGAAATGTAGTGAAGTGGAAATATAAAGTAGCATCAAATGAAAATACTCAAATAAAGTACTTTAATATCGTACTAAAACACAATACCTGAGCACATATACTTAGTTATTTTCCACTGCTGGGTTACACATTATAATAATACTACTATTAACAATGCAGTGTAATTCAGAAGCTCACCATTATGTTCGTATTTTCCTCTCTGAAATGTAGTGAAGTGGAAATATAAAGTAGCATCAAGTGAAAATACTCAAATAAAGCACCTTAAAATCATACTTAAACACAATACCTGAGCACATATACTTAGTTATTTCCCACTACTGTCTACCTTCATATGCCACACTTGGATTACACATAAATAATAATAATAATAATAATAATAATAATAATAATAATATTTATTTTTTTAAATACCAATGAATGCAGTCTGTAAATCAAAGCACTGACTTGACTGACATCACCTGTGTTTGATGAGTGAACACTGATCCTACATGAGAGGCCTCCTCCTCATCTTCTCCTGCCCGGGCTGCAGGAGGTGCTGCAGCGGATCAGCCGAGCTACTGCTGCTGCTGCTGCTGCTGGAGCTCCGGCTGGATGAGCGCTAAGCTAAATGCCGGCTACAAGCACCCCGAGTCATACCTGACTCCAGAGTCACATGGCCGTGTCAAGCAGGAGGAGAGATGTGCATGATGTCCTCCTCTAAATGTCAGATATTATGTCTCATCTAGAGCGCAGTCCTGACAGAGACGGAGCTCCATCACCGCGGACTGACTGCTCGCCGTACTTCCTATCCTGACGACGTAACGGCGAGACGTGACAGACGTCAGCGGCCGGGAGACCGTTGGCATGGTGACAAAGATGGAGTCAAATATGTGAGTACATATTTTAAAGTTGTTTTAACTCTTACATGCTGTCAAATTTGACCCGTTTTGACATTTGACAGCTGTAAAAACACACCAAATGTCGAGTTTTCCTAAAGTGGCTCAAATACACAAACATTATAATATTGTTATACGTTTTGTACAGATTGACCGGCTGTTTCTGGTCAAATTTGACCCGTATATATTGGCATAGCTTTTTATTAAATGGCTAGTTAATAGTTTTAATAAGATAGTAGTTATGAGGATTTCTTTTTATTATGTAGCTGTAATGACTGATGGCTCTAATAGTGGTTTTACAATAAACCCCACAGCTCCATAAAGTTCTTGTAATTTTTATTTTAAACTAAAAAGGGTTCATTTAAATAATTATTGCTATGTTATATTTTCATGTCTTAGGTAAATAGGACATGATATTGTGTGATAGTGGGTGTTTTTTCTTCAAAAATGAGTGGTGTAACACCTAAAAAATACTCTCTCTGCTCTCTGAAACATTAATCAAGGTTTAATCACATGTTTTGATCAGTCAGTCTGTCATAATTGCAAATTGGGCATTTTGTTTTTTTCCATACTCTATTAAACACAAATATGTTCTTTATTCATTTTTTCATATTGTAGGTTTAAGGCATTATAACTTCTGAACCACAAATCAACCAAAAATACATCATCAGATAACCACAGATACATATGTGATTAATCCTCAATAAAGCTTTCAAAAAGCAGAGTTTATTTTTTTAGTTCTTACAATAAAACAAATCAACTACTTCAACAAATTATATTAAAAATGAAGAATAGACATTTTTGCATGATGATTTTTGAAATTTTGCCTAAATATTATGCTACAAAAATGTTTAAAAAAAAACGTAAATATTTATATATTAAATATTTGTGTTTATTCTGGGTCACATTAGATGAAGTCATCAAATTTCAGGCTAAAAGAAAAAATAGTTTTTACTGTCCTTAGATGTAAAAATGGGTAAAATTTGACCCTGAACACAATGTAAGGGTTAACATGCATGTCAAGCTTGTTTTGTGACTGACCATTCTCACATATCGACACAGGAGGGCGCTGTTGTCTCAGCTACAGTGTGTATGTGTGTGTGTGTGTGTGTGTGTGTGTGTGTGTGTGTGTGTGTGTGTGTGTGTGTGTGTGTGTGTGTGTGTGTGTGTGTGTGTGTGTGATACAGTCAAACTTTACACAGACTCTCAGTGCATGTATGTAAACACAATGTTTATTTTAATTCATCTTTCATCAGGACTCCTGTTCATTCAGATATATTAGCATTTGTGCCTCTACAGCATGTAAACAGCAACATAAGCACTGCATTTCATAGTGGTACTGCAAAGTACATTTTTAAACAAAATTACTCATTATTACCAAGACTATACCAGCATAGTCAATGCAAAATATCACATTTCATATCAAAATAAACTGTCCATGAATAGAGATAACTGTGATTTCAACATGTCGGATTGGTGATGCCGATAACTAATGATGATATGACACTTTTTTTTTTTGTTGAGCCGTACAAACATAGCAGAATTCAAGTTTAAGTATGAAATATAATGGGAGTAAATGCATGCATTACACATACAGGAAAAAACAACATTAATACACTGTAAAGCATTGATGAACTTTCTTCAACCAATTATGAAACTGAAGACAGCAAACAAATCATACTTGATACAAAAAAATAAAGAAAAAGAAACAGAACAAGTGCTTTTTTAAAATCAAAGATCAATCTAACGCTGTACAAAAATGCTTTATTTATATAAGAGGAAAAGACCAGCAATTCCTCACAGAACAAAACAGCACAAGATTCTTGCAAGATATGATGCAGCTATCCTAAACAAAAGAACAGCATTAAAAAAAAAAGTCATGATTATTAGACTTTCCACTAAATCCACACTGTGAAGGTAGGGTATAGTAAGAATGTGATCCTTTTTTATAGCTTGTATAACAGAGTACAGAATCAGGTTTCTCCAATAGGTAGTGGTTCAACATTTCGAGGATTTAGGATCACTTGTGACTGTGTTTGGAAAGTGGCGGCTTGCACTTTTCAAGTACTATGTCTTCCGTCCTCTGCAGACGCTTGGCGGACTACCTGAAGGAGTGTCGGAAGTGCACACTCCTCCGTTTCAGCTTCTCTGGGTTGTGTGATGCCATGTGGGAAAATTCTCGGAAGATGTCAAGGTATGTGGCGTCACCTGATGACGAAAAAAGAAGGAAAAAAAGAAAATTAATGATGAAAATGATAAAGGCATGCTATTTGTGCATTTTAACTTTGAAAAAAGGGGGGGGGGTACTGGCATGACCCCTTTTATATACAGTCAAAACATCTGTTATATATGAAATAAGGGGAAAAACAGAAAGCAGAGGGTGAGAAAGCCTCGTAAATGGAGGGGCAAAAACAGGCTGAGGCACCATGAAGCCTCCCTCTTTCAACTTTACAAATTCTGAGGCTTTACTTTTCTTGTGGCCATGGCAACCGCTGAATCCACGGACATAACAAAAGCAGTTCAACTCCTTTGTGTCCCATGAGAGCTCCCAGGCTCGGCTAATTAAAAAGGGGAATGAACATTCCTGGCTTTTCCCTGTGTGTGTGTGTGTGTGTGTGTGTGTGTGTGTGTGTGTGTGGGAAGGAGGCTGAGAGATCACTGTGTATAAGCCTTATAGTAGATATGGTTTCTTGGTTACATGTTATTTAACCCCCTTACTCAGTATTAATAGATGGTTTAACACATTAGCCACAAGCAGATATAAATGCAGTCTAAAGGATGAGTTCACAACTTTTCAAGTGTGTCCTAAAACAAAAGTCAGGAGTCCAAATTGACAATTAAAACCTGTTTTTCTTGCTGTAATCATTCCTCCTGTTCATACTGACCATTAGAAGATCTCTTCATAATGCACTTAACTTACAATGTAAGTGATGGGGGACAAAATCCACAGTCCTCCTTCTGTGCAAAAATGTATTTAAAAGTTTATCTGAAGCTAATATGAAGCTTCAGCCGTCCAAATGAGTCAAATCAAGTAGATATCTTTCAATGTTAGTCTTTTTAGTGCCAAAGTCCCTCTTTTTGTTACTATACTCCACACCACAGCTCAACAGGGAAACACAAAGAGGGAATTTGATGCTACAAAGACTGTAAATGTGTCAGAACTCAGACTGCTGAAGCCTCATATAAACTTCACATCTACTTTTAAATGCATTTTTGCTTACTTTGAAAAGCACCTTGAAGGGGAACAGGAGGAATGATGACAGCAATGGCTTTATGTATTATATGATTAAGAAATATTTAATTAAACTAATAATAAAATAATTTTTCAACTACAAAACTATAACTGCAAATGTTTGGAGACACCTTGCCAAGCCAATCCAAACCTTTGACTGGCACTGTTCAGTTATTAATAAAGTACAGATTTAGTTACAAATATTTGTACTTCACTTTCATGACAACTGAATAAACTCTGTTAGTATGTTAAGAATAAACCTTGAAGCTCAACATGTCTTTATCAGTTTTGAACACATCTATAAACTGTTTTAAAACCTGTGAATGTTATTTGAAAGAGATAACTGAAAGGATTCATTCATGTGTGTTATTATATATTATTAGATATTAGAACTACAGCTAAATTATTTCAATATTATAGTGTGTTATAAGTAATGACGTATTTTTTTATACTGTTTTCTTTGAACCAGAGCTAAAGATTTTAAAGCGTCTTCAGTCGGAGTGAAAATCAAACTCTCTCCACAATCTCTAACATCATGCATATTCAAACAAGTCATTCATATTCTATT
The DNA here is from genome assembly GCF_963691925.1 of Scomber scombrus. Classification (NCBI taxonomy): domain Eukaryota; kingdom Metazoa; phylum Chordata; class Actinopteri; order Scombriformes; family Scombridae; genus Scomber; species Scomber scombrus. Next base: position 26,611,573 of record NC_084979.1, on the reverse strand, counting down.
TAGGACAATAAATATGTTACGATGTCATGCTGTGAAAATCAGAGTTATTTGATCTATAATTAGTGCACCAGCAGTGCGTGAAGCTAGTGGTTTGTTAATACTGTTAGATGTAGTAAAGAAGCTGTCAAAGTGTCTAAAAGAGGAATTAGGTGAAGGAAAGAGGCGAAGGGAGAAGTTAGTTTTTTTAGTCACATCTTCTGTTTATTTTCAGATTGTTTTTTTTTAGAAGACACTGGGAGGAGATTTTGAACAAAAAAACAGTCAAAACCAAACATAGGTAGTTAAGTGTTAGTAAGCACAGGTACTGTATATTCAGAGACACACGTTCTCTTACAATATTCAAATCAATTGTACAGATAACAGTCAGAGACAGAAAAAATACAAGAAAGTTCAAAAATTGCATGTTAGAAGCAAGCAGTTAAAGTGTTAATAGTTTTTAGTTTATATACACAACAGTCGACTCGATGACCCACTGACTGATAACACTGTAGACACACCGCACTGTACAACACATAATCCTTCAATGGCCTGATGCAAATCATTGTTTGGTCAGTGATGGCATCATTCATGTCGTATAATCGGCTTCCTGTTAACTTTCGTAAAAAGTCTGTGTGTAGCCACCAAACACACATGTACTGCAAGAAAAGGCTGGATTGAGAGAGAGATCGTGTTTTTCAAAGTGCTTTAAAATCGATCGCTGACATGAAAGAAGGGAAAAGAGACACTGCCACATCCTTTAAAATAACATATCACCGCTTTAAGACTCCAACCTTTGCACTTTGTGTCTTGACAGATTTAAGTTGGGGGCTGTACGAAAGTTATTAGCAGAGTGGTTTGAAATTACTTGAACATTTTCACGCAATACATTTAAGGCCTGACTGTACCGGCATTTAAAACTGTCAAAATCAATAGTTCAGTTCACTAATGGGAGCAAAATGCAGGAGACTGTCGTAGTTTATGAGCTGTGTTGCATTGTTCACTGTCAGAGTTTAGACTTGCTGCACAAAGGAGGAAATTATCAGACAGGAATCAATGGTGCAGATACGCACATCTTTTGAATAACCTGCATGAACTCATTGTCCAATTAGCGGCAAGCTTGCTAAGTTAGCAAGCCCGCTAGCTCAGATATCTTTTTTCCCCATCCTGAATGAAACTCTAATGAAATTATCTAGGTTGTAATCTAGAAGGGATCAAATATTTGCAGTGTTTACTGTCAAGTTACATCAAAATAGTCAAAACTTGTTTTTTTTTCTTGGTTTATCTTTGCTTTATGTTATATCTCTGGGTTTTTAAGTGTTGGTCAAAAAACAATGAGCCATTTAATGATGTTACCTCGGGCTCTTGGAAATATTCTTGCAGTTTTCTTTTTCTATTTACCACCATTATAGGTAATTGCTAATTCCACTCCTAAATTATTGTTCAACTCACATATAAAGCTTGACGTCAGGGTTGAGTTGAGACATTAGAGGTGAGGATGTAATTAAGTCTGAAAGCAAATATTAACAACTGTGGGAAAAGTCTTGCTTTTTCAAAAAGTCAACATGAGCACCAGACCGCCTCCTCTCAACAATAACTTTCATACAGCCCCTTATAAGTAAATAAAACCCCTTTGGAATCATGATCAGCTATGAGAAAGGTAAAAACTGTCTGTGGTCTTTGGTTTGAACTAAACCCCAAAGTCACTAATATCTGTGAAAGACAAGCAACATCTTTGGGAAAAAAGTAATTCATTAATACTGTTCCAACGCAGCGATTTGTTACATAAGAAGCCGTTCAATACTTAAAAATGTTAAAAACATAGTCAGTGGTTTGTCCATTTGGGGCTATGAGTGAGTGAAAGGATGAATAAATACAGTTTTAGGCAGCGTCCAGCCTGCCGTGTTCATTGTCATCAAGCCTTTTGCACTCGCATCACCCAGCCAATGGAAGACAGCGGGGAAAGTTCATTTCATCCATTTCTGTCTAAAAACTTAAGATAGTGGCTCATGAATGTAATTCCATGCACTGTTGTTATGATTTGGCAGCATATAATATGGATATTAACATTATTCAACAATACTAAATGTCAAATATTCACATACACTGGGTACAGAAGTAAACAAAAGCAACAGAGCTTAGGAAGACCTGGGCAACAGCCACCCATGCACTATAAACAAAGAACAAATCTAATATAGGCCTAGTTGTGATACATCAGATTACCATAAACAAATGTTTCAACAAACATTTTAACATACAAATACTGTATATCAAGTAACACAAGTTAGTTAAGTGTATTTTATCAAAAAATGTCCATCTTCCACTGCAGTTCGTACTGCAGAGTTACTCCAAGTGATTAAATATTATGAAACTGTGGAGTATTGGCTCTCTTTCTCATAATGAGAATATAACACTGGCGCTGTGTGTGTGTGTGTGTCTGTGTGTGTGTGTGTGTGTGTGTGTGTGTGTGTGTGTGTGTGTGTGTGTGTGTGTGTGTCTGTGAGTGCTCAGCAAAATAAAATCTAACAAAATATATCCAGCTTAAAAAAATACCATCTGCATTGTTGTGAAACATAATACAAAAAATACAGATTATCTGTACTGAAATAATCATTGCACTATTGCTCTGGACGTTTTGTCATAAATAAAAACAAAAGCATTTCAAACCTATTCCTGAAAAAAGAAAAGAAAAAAAAAGAAAAAATACAATAACATGAGAGCAAAAGAAAAAAAAAAAGAAAAAAATTCAAATCACTGTTAGTAAGAAAAAGTGCAAAATTTCGCTTTTAATTAAACATAAAAGCTTCACTTGACCAATCTCTCGATCAATACAGAGAAATGATACTTCTTCTGTGATCACTCTCTCTTTAGCCTCAGTTTCCCCTCATGTCACCGTCACAAATATGAATTCACGAGATCCGATTTAGTCGACCTCGAACAGGCGAGCGAATCGGCTGCACCTCCCTGTACTACAGCGTCCTCTGTGCTACATACTGTATAAAGTATAGCATAAGAATACAATAACAACTCAGTTACATAAAGAAAGTAAACTTATGATTATTGGGATGAATGAGCTGTGGCAGGTCTTTGGTTCAGAGCACCCTGTGTCCTCTAATTACTCCAAATGTACGACACGATTGGTCCCAAATACACAGCTGATGACTTTATTGGTGTCTTTTGATTGCTTGACAACAGTGCTGCTGGATAATCTTTTTTTAAAAAGTGGCTAACCTTTCCCTGGCAGTGATTTCCCAAATCCTATCAGCACCTCACTACGCTCATCTCCACTGATTTTATTTATTTATTTTGGTAACTGTAGGATTCGACATCATTAAAAAGGAAGTTAACACTGAGTTCTTGTGTGATCCTGAGAGGAGGGAGCTGATTTTGCTGGCAGACTGTGATGGGGGGAGAGGAATTATTCTGGATATATTTCATGTAGAGAAGAAGATAATCTGGTGGTCAAAAGTCTCTTTTTTTTTAGAGAGAGAGAGAGGGGAAACCCCCCATCAGGCCTCTCTCTCCAGTCAGTCAGTCATATATCTACTGGCACCCCCTGTACTGGTTTCACCTGACTGGACGTGACTCTAGCACTGTGCTATATTAAGACAAATAAACTCCTGAATGCATTTCTTATACTGCTGTTCAGTGGGGCTGCTGGTTGGGTATTGACCTGGTTGACCAAAGGGTCCCTCCGACTCCCGCATCTCCTCGTTCATCCTGGCCAGACGCAGCCTGAAGATGAGAGAAATAGAGAAGAGGAGAAAAATGTAAGAAATTAGTCAGAACCGAAGACTAAAAAACATATAAACTATAATTTTCTTATCGTCATGAAATCTTAAGTGCAGAGCCAAACCATTAACCTGCCTACAGGTACAGTGTGTGTTTCCAACACCAACGCCTTTTACATTCGACAGCTGTAAAAACACCCTACACACATTTCTTTTATCCAGACTTTTCCTAATATGACCCACAGTATACAAAAATGGAAATAAAATGCATCTTTTTTTTTTTTTTTTTGGTACAGCTGACACACATTTTTTATATATGTGAATGTACAAATTTGACTTGTGTTTATTAAAAAATAAAATAAAAGTCAAAAATCAGCATTCAAACATGTTGTTTTCATCATATTCTATAAAATGTTCTCCTGGACCATAAAATAGTGATTGTGAATGTATTCAAATCAAACATTTATTAATGACTGATGGGGAATTTCTGAATGTGAATTGGTGTAGAGACTAATTATGAGTCAGAATAAGAACAGTATTTAAGGGTTAAAAACATGTCAACGAGCTAAACCTTCATGCCAAAAGATTATAGTTAATGCATTTTGCATCTGTCTGCACATGAGCGGGAACACTGGTCTATTTACAGAGCTTCACTGACTTCAAAGAGCTTCAGTACAAAGTCACGGCTCTGCGGCTCATGCTCAGTGGCGTCTGCCTTACACAGAACTGCTCTCCTGAGACTGAAAATCTGATTCCTGTTATTTGTCTTTGGAGCCGTTTCTAAACAAAAATACAGTAACTGTAATCTGCATGATGAAAGGACATGTCACTCAACATGTTTTTAATAGTTTTTTGGAAAACAATGGAGGTTTTCAGCACGGAGGAATAAGATATTTCAGGCTCTGGAGACGAACACTACACTTATAAGTAGATCAGTTCATTGTCGGTTTGGCTTTGCACATGAGATTTGTGGACAATGAGAAAAATATATAAAATGGAAAGCTTGTAAGGAATGTAACATACAGCGTGACTATATCTGCATTGGCCTGCTGTACAGCTATACTCAAAGGATCATGGCCGTCCTCATCTCCGTCATTCTGTGTGGCTCCCCGTTTGAGGAATAGACACACCTGCCTGGAAACACAAAGGAAAAAGGAGATTAATGAAAGGAAACGAGGTCTGTGCCTCTACCTCTGTCATCTACCTCAGCAACATAAAATAAATAGTTCAGATGCAGCTGCAAATTCTGGAAATCACGTTTTTATGAAACTAGAAGCTGTGTGAGAAGTGGTTTAGACATGTTGATGCCACACATGCAGCTTTTCTGCCTCATGACTCACCCCGTGTGTCCCAAATATGTGGCATGATGCAGGGGGCCCCGCCCTCTCGCGTCTCTCTGATTGACGTCAGCAGCGTTCTGCAGCAGGAACTCGCAGGCTATCAATGAACCCTGAAATAAAGTCACAACACCAGTCAGCTCGGCACCGACGACAAAATATCAGGATTGATCACGGCAGTAAATCAATGTTTAAATAAATACTGACATATGACATTTTTTTATATATATTTTTAGAATCGGCAAGAGTTGTCACCAAAAACTAGGCACAGGTCATGGCAGAGGCATACATGACTGCACACTAAGCTCCAGTGATTTTATTTATATAATCAATGTTTCAATCACACTTGCCTTGAAAAAGTACGAGAGGTCAAAGCATTGGTTGTATAATGAAAAAATCATTGTCATTCATTCATGGCTGACTGCCAATTAAGAGTCCATTCGAAAACAATAAAAGGGTTGTATAATTGTATATTTTTTTATATTTAATTCTCTACTCTGTGGCAGCTGGAAGGGAGCACAAACTAACATACATATAACAGTAAATATTTGACTGATTGATTGATCAATAGTTAGAGATATTATAGAGACATTTAACTCAAAACCACAGAAGTCAACCTCATGGTGGCGCTAGAGGAAAAGTCCCTCGCAGCATCTATGTAAGATTTTAAAAGTTTACCTTAACAAACTATTACATTGTGATGCTGAAATGTGACACATATAGAAATCAATACATTTTGTGTTCACTTAACTCCCAAATTTGTATGAGCTATTTCATTTCAGTATTTTTGTTATTAGTATATAGTAATTTCTGCTGCTTCTCGGTGGACTGACTCACCCCTATGACGGCCTGTATGAGCGGCGTCTTTCCTTCGTCCTCCTCGTGGACCAGATTGACGTCGGCTCCGTGGGCCAGTGCTTCAGCCATGACGGGCAGGTTGCGGGCTTTTGAGGCTTTGTAGAGCAGCGCTCCAGGATGAATGTCCCTTATGTCCTCCGGGTCTGACGTCTCCGGCTCGGCCTCCAGCTCAGCCTCGCCACTCGAGTCCTCGGACACTTCACACTCTGAGGACAGTGAGAGGAGAATGAGTGAGTACTCTTCTAACAGGAACATACAGCTGATTACACAAAGTATGTACAATTATTCATGTAGCTGTTGAACTTAAGGAGGAGAATTAAAAGATAAAACTGTAATTTTTCTGCATTTTTCCTTTCATCCCATGCAAAGATTGAAAGCAAACATAAGCTCTTAATACTAAAATCTTTAAAATATGACTCAAATAGGGGTAAAAAGTGTTTTTGTTAGGAACTACTTTCAGTGGCGGATTAATAAACATTTAGTGCTCTAGTGAGTATTTGTGGTGTTTATGGGATTGACTGAAAATGAAACTACAGTGCCTGTGTTCATAGTAATGAAGGGAAATGTCACCTAGTGCAACAGTGTAGCTCATTGATGTGTTTTTAATCGTTTTTGGACAACAGTGGCGGCACTCTATAGCACAGAGGAATGAGATATATCAGGGTTTGGATACACAGATTGCATAATTAGTTCTTTTATGGGATTTGTTGACAATAGAAAAAATATAAAACTATCACCAGCCTTCTTTAATTTATTGATTTCATTATGCATCCCTTTATGCCGACAGTATACACACATAGTACCTACAGGGCTGTTTGGACTCACCCTCCTCTGTAACGCTGTCCACCACCGAGCCAAACACCAGGATGTCTGTGCTGCCGTCTGTGCTGCCTCCTAACCCGCTGTCACTGCTTAGGCCTGCCGGACCAGGAGACGCCAGAACATGGACACATTAGTTACCGCTATCTCTCTTTCAGACTGACCAGTATTGTTTAAAAAAAATGTACGAACAGAGTGAAAAACCCCCCCACAAGATTCAAGCATCTTATCCACAACAGACTGTCAAAATAGCGAGTCGCTTACTTCGAGGTCCTGATCCCGTATCAAAGTAGGAGAAGAGAGAGTCCAGCTCGTCGGGACAAAACAGGGAGTCTCGTCTGAATTTAGCAGCAGCTGTGAGACAAACAAAAGTCATGATTTAGAATTCAGAGAAAAAGTGCTAATAAAAATAACAACTTCATTTGTATAGCACCTTTTATACAAGAAATGCAGCTCAAAGTGCTTTACAATAAAATACATTATGTATATCAAGTGCTTCACATTAAAAAGGGCCTAAAAGGAGCATAAAGCAATGTTAAAAAAAAGAACAATTAATGTAATATAAGATGGAAAATAAAAAATAGTACTAATTTTAAAATAGTAAAAATAGTACAAATTGAGTAAATCAAGTAAAATACAACATTTTAAAAGAAGTTTAGTTGTGCATCAGTGTGAAGATGAAAAGTGAGTTAAAAGTTAAAGTGAAGAGCTTTCTTTTAAAAATATTTAACGAGTTAGCCCCCCTGATATCTAAAGGTAGTTTGTTCCATAGTTTTGCGGTTTAATTAACAAAGGTTCATCCTTGATAATAACAAGCATCACTAATAAGCTCCACTTTGAACAAATACAGATCAGTACCTGCGGAGAGGGTGGACGGGGAGATGCTTCCAGGGTCTTGTCGGTATCTTCGCCGTGTTTTGGGTACCGTGGTGGCGCTGTTGTGCCTCCGACACTTTTTTACGCTCCACCGCCGCTCCGACTTCCTCTCTCCGTTGATGAGTATCTCTGTGGAGCCCAGCTTCTTCAGGAATTTCTTCTCTACGTACTTTGCCTTAATCCAAGCCTCTTTTTCCTGCCTGCAACGGGAAAGCACAACATATGACAGATTTTAGTGTTTGAAAGTAAAAATGTAATTAAATAAGGCATGCGATTGTGTTTATACTGTATATTTGAGCTATATTTATATTAATTCCTACCTTGAGCTGGACGGTAACGGTTTCTTTAGACCTTGTTCTTGGTATGAGCCTTCATAGATATGGTTGATGACACTGTTTCCAAGCTCACACATTAACTACAAAGTTAAGACAAGAGACATGATGTTAATGGTCTTCACAACAATTTATTTGTACTATAATAGTTGGATATCTTTTTAAAAAGATTGATACTACTTGCACATTGTCTGTTAAAAGGGAGAAATAGCTGACCTGGGTTAGATCAGGTGTCCATATGAACAGTGAAAGTAGTTCCTCTTGTTCATACTAACTATTAAAAGATCTTCTTCATATGTGCTTTCAATGGAAGTGATGGGGAATCCACAGTGTGTCCACAGTCATTTAAAAGTTGATTTGAAGTTTATATGAGGCTTCAGCAGTCAGAGTTAGTCATATCAACTGGATATCTGCCACATTTAAAGTCTTTTTAGCATCAAATTCCCTCTTTGTGTTTCCTTGTTGAGCTGTGGTGGAAGTATAGTAACAAAAAGAGGAACTTTGGCACTAAAAATACTGAAACGTTGAAATATATCGACTTGATTTGACTCATTTGGACGGCTGAAGCTTCATATTAGCTTCACATGAACTTTAAATTACATTTTTGCACGGAAGGAGGACTGTGGATTTTGTCCTCCATCACTTACATTATAAGAGATGGAGGTCGGTATGAACAGGAGGATTGATTACAGTGTGGAAAACCTATTTCACTGCTCATATGGACACATGGGTGTTGTTTTAGCTTCATATCAAACAGAGAGACATGAAAATGGCATCAATCTTCTCATCTAACTCTTCCAAAATGTCAAGCTGTTCCTTTAATGCATTACTATCAGCTTAAACAATAACAATCGCCTTGTTCTCCTCATTATTTGGCAGGATAATGCTGAGATAAACTGTACCTTTAATAATTCTGGTTCCCATGAGTCCAGGGTGAGTGAGCGCACCTTTGAACAGTGAACTCCGAGACTCCTGCAACAAAACATATTTTACAGTTTAGAGAAACGCTGTTATGTTCTGTTGGAAAATACTTCAGTGGAAAAAAAACGGACTTTGCAGCCAGCGTGAGGAAACAAAAGAAGTCTTTATTCTTCTAATAGAGGACATTTTACAAATGAATCATACACTGTGGCCCTGTATGGTGACCTGGTTTGAATCCCCCAAAAAAATCACAACTGTGTTATCCCGGGGCGAAATGAGAGAAGCCGCTCCCAATGTCATGCAAATCACTACGTTCCACTGATGAAGCTGTCCGGTATCCAGGCAACAGTGATGCATTAGGGGAAAAAACTGATAGTGTGTTTTGTTTTGTTTTTTCACCCTTCATCGCTCTGCTTTGTGACACGCCTGTTCTCACTGTGAGAGGACGAGCCCAAAAGGGGAGCATGAATATTCAACAGGTGGGAAGCGCACAGTGGATGGAGTCTGTGATTACATAAGCAGCGATAATTGTATCTTCAAAATAAAACACAACAAACCCCCAGGAGGGAAATCTGTTTCCCACAGCGAGCTTGAAAACTAACCTCAGTGACGTAACAGTGTGATGTAACCTGGCCTGAGCTCGCTACGCTGATCTGGACAATGAGAGGATGCGTTTGTGAAGCTTTCATTCAACGGCATTACATCATGTGACAATATAGGATACGGACACTGAATTTAACTATTCACTCGATTGTTCGCTGTGTGTGTTTCAGTTTCTGCAGCTCTTCTTTCATCTTCTCACTTCCCTCCTTCATTGAAAACTCTCAATCAAAGCTCTGATCCAATGAGCAACGTACTGCACTTTAATCCCCTTCAGCTGTGTGTGCGGCAGAATGTGCTCATCGCCTTTAGCAGCACAAAGTTAAAGGCCAAAGCGACAGACGGTTGGCACGTCTTCCTGTCTTCCGAGCCAGTGAAATCACAGCACAAACATGGCTCGGGTGGAGGAGGAAGTATTTAGATCCTTAAAGTAAAAGCCTTAATACCACAGTGTGAAATTACTCCTTTAGAAGTAAAAGTCCGGCAAAGTTTAAAGAATAAAGCTCTTTCTTTTCTTTTCTAATTTTTTCCCCATTGTCAATAAATCTCATGTGCAGAGTCAAACCAACAATGAACTCATCCCACTTACAAAAACATGATCACTGTTATTAGTCTTTGGAGACGTTTCTAAAAAGAAAATGCTGTAACCAAACTATTTGTAGCAAAGGAACAATCATGTCACCCAGTGCAGCGATGTGACTCATGTTTGTAGTAGCTTTTGGACAATAATGGAGATCTACGACACGGAGGAATAAGATATATCAGGCTTTGGATACACATACACATAATACTTAATAAGTAGATCAGTTCATTATTGGTTTGGCTCTGCATTGAGATTTGCTGACAACAAGAAAAATACAGAAAATCACCATCTTTATCTTTTAAGTGAAAAAACATAGTAGTGTAAGTGAGTGTTTTATATACAGTAATACATGTTATTTTGTTATTATTATATATGCATTAACATGTCAGCAGTATTATAATGTTGGCTGTTTGAGATGGAGCTGATTTAACCTCTTTATATGATAATCATATTATGTTTTGCACTGCAAAAGTAATTTTTATATTAGTTATTGAATCGTCAAAGTCATTAAAATACTGTAAGTGAAAAAGTCTGCCAGTCTACTTTGATTATTTTAACCTGTTTATCATAAAAAATCAACTTGCTTCAAGAAATATTCAGAAATGAGTGTGAGAAACTAAAAAAGAAGAGACAGAATAAGATTGTAATTATCTCACCACAATGGCAGATTTTTAAAAGAAAATAAGACTTTAAGGGCTTAATAAAGACTACAATTACTTGGTGAGATAATTTTTGTACTATGCAGTAATGTATTACTGTATGTACAATGTAAAGCTGCAGTAACTCCAGCACTCAGATATATGAAGTTGAGATAGTAGAGTAGAAGTAAAGTAGCTCAAAACTGTGCTATTTTTTGGTTTATTCTGACAGCTGCAGACGTTGAACCTTACCTGTGGATCCCGGAGCACTCGATACACAGCAGGATGCCCAGGTTGATGGAGGCCCAGCGAGGGTCGGCCTGTCCGCAGTCGCAGCACTGCTCGTTCCCCGGCAGACACTGGATCCGCTGCAGGATGGTCTCCCCTCGGGCGCTGCGCTCCCGTGGTTCACTGGCTGAATCGATGCTGCTGGTGGACGGGGAGGCTGTTCTGTCCAGATGCTGAATATACACACACACACGCACACACACACACACACGCACACACAAAAAGAGACATCAGTCAGCATTTTAGTTACATGATTTACAATTACACTCCTTATTTCAGTTTTTAAGGACCAGATAGTTGGAGTTAATTACATTAGGATGTTTCTTAATAGTGTCTAAAAGGGGCTCAAATACAAATATGACAACTGTATCAGGAGATGTATTACAATCATTTTATTTACCAAAAAAATAATTAATTGAAGGTAAAAGTCCTTCATCAAAATTTTTACCAAATCCAAAGTTTTTGGCGTCTCCAGGATGTCACTGTGTTTCCCAAAAATGTTGAACTATTCGTTTAATGTAGTAGTCGGTCAAGATGGAGTTAATTAAACTGTTTTATATACCAGGAACTTTAATCTATAACAATGCAGCATATCTTATAAACTGATCACATGTTTTCTGTCAACATCTTAAACCGCAAAATAACTATTTATCTGTCAAATAAATGTTGCAAAAAGTTAAATATGTCCATCACCTCATTATAGTGCTTACTACAGTGCATATAGTAATGTATTTACTTTCCACCACTGCACTGACACACTATTATCTCATAAAACAAGCTATAAAGAGTATATTTATGTGGTTTTTGACCCACACCTGTGACTTACCTCTATGTAGTAGGTGTCTGGGCTTTCTCTGTAGGCGGAGGCAATGCTCGCTTGAACCGCCTGAATCCACGCTTGTCTTAGCTTCTCAGACTCAGCCTGAAGCATACAGCTCCTTTAAAAACAGACAATCAAATTATTATTATTATAGTGTGCTTAACTTAAAGGAGGGTTTTCTTCTACATTCACGTGTAAAATCTATTTCATCATAATGTTTTTACAAGCTTTATAAACTTTTTATGAGCGACAATAAAACAACTGTAATCATGATTTTCTATACAGTCACAGAAACCAAAAGGAGTGTTATTTTATCATTTTGCTTTACCGAAGCACAATTAAAAAAAAAGATAATACTAATCTGATGATTTTTTTGATTATTCACTGAATCATTTTATTTATATAATGTCTTGAAATATTGAAACATGTTTCCCTTCTGTGTGTCCTACAGTAGGCGATGACCTCAAATATCTTGTTTTGTTCAACCAACGGTCCAAAACCAAAAGATATTCAGTTTATAATGATCCCAGAAGAGGAAACACAGCAAAATCATCAAGAAGTTTTGGTATTTTTTGTTTAAAAATGACTTAAATTATTATCACAATAGTTGCCAATCAATATTCTGAAGATGAACTAATCAATAATTGTCTTATTGTTGCAATTTTAATATGACAGGGTCAATTTCATGGCAATCCATCTGATAGCTTTTGAGATACATTTGTGTGGACCAAAGAGTGGACAGACAGTTCCTTGAGCTGCTAACATGGCTAAAAAGTTGAATTTCTTCTGCACATTTAAAAGGAGTCACATTATACACCCGTTTGAAATGTATGTTGTTTAAAGGCAAGAATAAAACTACTGCAACAATCATTTATTATAAAACCACCTTCTGTACTTGTATAACGTGACCTAAATGATTATTAAAGCTCAGTTAAAAGGATAAAAATAAAAATAACATGTTATGGCAGTGAAAGAGTGCCTTACTTGGAGGGGGAGACGACCTCAAAGCAGAACCTCCTCTCGATGTCTTCACATGGTTTAACAGAGCACAGCCGGAGGTCCTCCACCACCACCGTCAGAGAATCCTGCCGACACACAAACAACCTCTCATTTCTCCTCTTATCAAAAAGCCCCGACGCAACATAAACATAAACATCTGTTCCTCGCTGATAAGACATTTGTCCTGGCAGCAGGAGGCCTCAGAGTACCTGAACATTTGATATTCACACACGGATGTCAAGCAGAGAACTGAAAATGACCTGAAAACCACACAGGACTCCAGATTAAGTACTCAGATATCAGCATGCAGTTGAATGGGGCTGATGATGGATCCCAGTGAAGATCACCATCACGTTAAAAACATTCAAAGCCCCCTCCTCCATCAAAGGTGCACTTAACCTCCTCGGCTAAGTGCACCTGTAGGTAACCTCTTCGGTTAAGATACTGGCTATGAGCTCTCCCCACTTTACCCCAGGGACAGTTGACAGTGCAAAGATATATGGACTTGCCTTGAGCTTCTTCTGATAGACCAGCTGACTGTTCTGTATGGAGAACCACCGCCTGGAGAGAGAGGGAGAGAGAGAGAGAGGGGGGCACATTAATAAAACATGTTTAAGATGGATATCCTTGTGATGCTTTAGGGTCAGCGGGTTTTGCTCCTGGCAACTAAGCTGGTACCTCTGGGTCTGGAAAGTGAAGCCACTGCGAAAGTGGCTTTAACCTGCAAACTCTCTTATGGCCATCAGGGGGCGACTCCACCGGATCCAAAAATAAATCAGATTGTATGGAGGTCTACTATTTCTCACTTTATTTATTACCTCTGTAAACAGTTTCCTAATGAGTTTATAGTCTCAATTTCTAGTTTTTTGTTGTAAATTATGGTCCCAGTAAAATAAATAAAGCATGGCTAGCTTGCGATTGAAAAGTAGCTACCATGGCAGTGTGTGAGCTGCTGTAGTTGGACCTTGGAGAGCCCCCTCCCCAGCTCCATGCTCTGTTCCAAATATAGTCATTTCTCATCACTTCTGACTCCAAAAAAACAAGTGAAAATGCCAATCTTGAGGCTTCAAATGGGAGTCCACAAACAAATGAATGATGTCATGGTGGCTCTGTCCGTTATACTCATACAGTGTATGCTGGGAACATGACATTGCGACCAGCGCTTTTTTAAAAATATCATGGCTATATTAAATTTCTCTAACCTACCACAGAGGAGAGGAACACGCTGACAAATGTACTAATGAATAAGAAACAGAGGAAAGCATTATAGGCGTTGTGCCCAATCATGTATTTGAGATTTGATGGCTTGTTTTTTAGGACATACTTGAAAAATTGTAAACTGCTAAACACAGCTGTGGAAGTTGTGCAAAAACATTAAAAATTGCAGCTGTGCTAAGGTATGAATAACCAAACTCAGCTCAGGCCATAAACAAGTATGACTGAAGTGAATTTGTAAATTACTTCAAGCTTAGCATCAGCAGTTTTTAACTATAACCTACAAGAAGTCAACACCGTGTTAGCTTGTTGTTCTGTGGAAAACTAAATGGTGTAAATCAAAACTGCAGCTACATGTTTGTGAGATTTATTTACTTAAATAACAAGCTGACCAGCTAACGTCACCTCTGAGTTTAAAGCCTGTTCACGAACATGCTGGTAAATGCAATATAATGTTACGAAATGTAATTTAATTACAGTTTTATATAATTTGACAAACATAAACACAGAGTCCTAAACAGAAAATGACTGGTAACAACTCTTTTGGTTTTGGTGGGAACATTATGAAACTGTGCCTCCTCAAAAAAAACACTGTAACGACACCCTTGACATGCATAGTAACCATGGTAACAGTTAACTACGCACTGTTTATTGTGTGAAAATGAAAATGTAACTGCCCTAGTTTTTAGTTGTTCCTAACTCTATTAGAGCTACGGACAACTTCTGTAGAGCTGCACCTTAAATTGAACTTAATTAGGAACTTATTTGGATATTCAATTAACGTTTGCTGGTTCCAGTTTATTAAATATGAGGATTTACTGCCTCTCTCTGTTTTCTAGGACTGTACACGAGGTCGCTTTGGGTTTTGGACTCTTTTGGACATTTGGAAACATCACTATTATCTGACATTTTATAGACAAACGACCAGTTGATTAATCACAAACGTAATCAGCAGAATAGTTAATAATGAAAATAAATGTTAGATGCAGCCCTACAGTACGTCGATGTTAACATTTTAACATCAATTCTCAGTGCATACTAATGTCATACATGAGATTTTTGCATTTTTTTCTCACCTGTTCCATGTCTTAAAGGCATTGCTGGCCCTCTTGAACAGGTAGCCCTCCATCACCACACCATTAGGAGCGTCCACATTGAACTCCACCTTTGTTTCGTCATAAGAGAAGTCCTGAAAGAGAACAGGAAGACCCCCAAATTAACCTTTGCTCTCATTGAAAAGGTTAAAAGGTTAAAAGGTTAAAAGCACGGCAGCTGATAGGTGGGCAGGATGTTGTTCTGACAGAAACAAAAGACTTTTCTGTAGTGAAGAGGATGCATGCATGATGTTCCGGGATTACTAGTAGCATTCGATGTGCACTGTACTGTACATACACTCCACCAAGGCAGTAAATCATCATAAATTGTGCCATCATGTGGAAAAAGTCACATGTTTTGTCCATGTATGCATTGGATTTGCATGCATATCCCTGTGTCGCACACTGGGCCATTTCATAACTCAACAGATGGTAATATGACGCAAAATATTACATAAACTGCATGATTCATGTGAAATAAGCCTCTAACCTTTTCACGACTTATAGCATGACAACGAGCGCTTTAACGCTGGCCGACAGAAAGTGGTGCACAGGTATTAGTGATGGTGCAAGTCGGTCATTGCTTCAGCACGTTAGAGCGTTTTAGGAAGCACAAAAATCATTATTTAAACATCTGTCTTGATGTTTCATGTCAAGGCTGAGAAGTACAACACAGTTTGTCCTGAGAAAAACCAAAACACAACATTTTAGAAGTAATGTAATATGCAGAAGGCACAGAACATTAACTTAACCCAAATTGAATTTCAACAGTGCACGCATGAGGCGCTGAGAAAACAGCAGACCCAGTCTTCCCACCAGAGTCAGGTCAGGCTGCATGCTTAAAATACAGAGCCGTATCAGTCACAAAAAGAGGGACCAATGAAAATATGAACGTGTCTGCTGGAACAACCCATATAAAACTCTTCTGTTTCGTAACACAGTGTGTCTGTATTCAGCGGCTCCCAGGACACCGCTGCATGCTTGAATAATAGAACGACTTACTTCTCTCCACATATCACTATTTTAATACGCGTGCATACGAAGAAAAGGTTGAATTCCTGCACACTGTCAGGAACAACACAATGTTTCAGTCATGGAGCTTTGTCAGGCTTTAAGAGAGCCTGACAAAAGAGGAACACAATCTCGAACATTCGATTCAAACAATTAGAGCATCAATAATGAATTTAAAAAACATCCACAAAAGGAGACAAACAACATGTGTCAATGTATTTCTTATGCTGTAACTAAATGTAAAATAAGTGATTTTAATCAACCAAAGAAGTAGTTCAGAAAACAGTTAATATCGTCATAACTGTGATGAAAAACATGTAATACATCTATTAATGAAGAAAATTAATATATAAACCAGTTACTATTAAATAAATATTAAGTAAATAGTCTAATATTACAAAAAATAAAGTCACTATTTCAAAGTGTGCTAATGTTTGCTTTTTTGCAACATTATTTTAACTCCAAAAATCCTCAGATTATATTGCAAAACTGTACTGAGTGTGCAAATATTAGCATGCAAAACCTACAAAACATCTCTAAAGTCTCGACAGACGGCTGATTATTATTCGTACTGTAAGATAACTCAATGAGGATATACATATTCAAATCACAAACATCCAATGTAATGCAAATCAACCCACCAAAGTGTTGTCCCAATGGCAAAAGATCTTCATTTTAAAACGTTTAGTATGTTCCAACAACATCGAAATGGCCAAAAAGTTCTTAAAATATACAACAAACAGGCTCCGAAAAAAAACCCTGCACCCTCAGAGTTGAGGCATGTCTGTGGCGAGAAGAGTGTTCACTGTCTCGGTGGTGCTGCAGCTCTCACAGCAGAGGGTAGCGCATTGTGTCGCAGCAGAGCGGTGCGTAATTCCAGCACTGACATGTATGCCCTGTACTACAGCCACCTGCCTCCTGCCCTGTGAGGCTCAGGATTAGGTCTAATTACCATACAGCTGCCAGTGTGTCAACGGCAGGGTGCTGCGGAAAAATAGGGAACTACACTGTAGAATACTGTAGCTGCTCTTGACCTGAAGATAAGCAGGACTGCTTTGACACTTCAAGCCTGTGTGTGGGTCTGCTTCAGTTTTTACAACTCCCCAAACCCACCTCCCTCTGCTGAAGAAGGAGGGGGAGGTGTCAGTCTCCTGTTGACCCAGAGGGAATCTATCTGGTTGGCAGCCCGGTGCACCAAAACAAACACTACTGAAGGTTTGATTTACAATCTAACGACAGAAGCTCTGCAAACAACCCTTATATCACAACTTTCAAATCTGTAAGAAAGCAAGTCGACGCAGCTTACCTTCAGTTGATCTGACGCCTTTCTTTCTTTCTTTTCTTTTTGTTTTTGAATATGCAGAAGCAAACCACAAATAAAGGAGGCAACGCCGAACAAGAAGTGCACTGGGTGGTACTCTGCAATCTCTCAAGCCCACAACAATCCATTTTTAATGACACAACGTCACACAGACAGAAACTGAACATCGGCTGAATTATTGAACGAGCAGGGAAACAGAGACTACCAAATGTTTGGAGAAAATAAGTGAAATGGGTGGCCGCTGTGGAAAAAAACAACAGACTGTATCGCTGGATGATGCTTCATCCACCTGCTGCTGTGCGTACTGTAGGTCAGGCCTACGGGCAACGCGGCAGAGTCAGGATGCCAAATGGCAAGCTCAGTCGGTAGCACTGATTACTCAGCCTGCCGTCAGCTGTTTGTTTACTGTGTGTAGGATTGGGATCATTCTGTATCTCATTATTACTACACTCTGTAAGCTATCGTATGTCAGTATGTCAGCGAATGGCTTTGAACGTTCACCTGCCTGACGTCTGCTTCGCTCTCTTCAGTTAATCCTCAATCCACCTGCTTGACTTCATGGCAAAGTTACCAACACATGCTACAACATCTCTGAAGTCACTTTTAATCCTATTGAGCCGTGAAACATCCACCACAATTCTTCTGTAATTTATTTAAATGTGGCACTGTGACGGAAACTACCACAACAAAAAAAGCCCAAACTGCTCTGATCAGGCAGCTTCAAGTTGACTCATTGATTAAAAATGAGATTGAACAGCAGATCTCAGGAGCAGATGTTAATAAAACCACAATAAAAAACTAAACACACTGAACGCATTAGTGTGAGAAAACTTTCTTCTGGATGAACTTCTTTCCATGAACAGCTGAAAAAGAGGCTTTCTCTTTAATGCATAAAGGATGTTGATAATAAAGATATTAGATTTTAAAAAACTCAGGTCTCAAATAGCTAAAGACGAAAGGGAAATAAAAGCAACACTTGCTCTGCTGAAAAATGCAGAGTAGCTCAAATTATTTATTCATCAAAAAAGTGACGTGAAGTCTCAGCCACTGCTTTTAATCTGATGACCTCATTTAATGAAGGCCCAGGGCTGAAACGTCATGTGCTAATTAACAAACAAGAGCTATATCTGTCTACACAGCATGCGTTCCACTTCCTTTTTTTCCTCCTGTAGGAGGAGAGTTTTAAAACATAGGAGACAAACATCTAGGGCACCGTTTTCTTCCACAGCTAAATACATTTTTGGACTAAATGGAAAATGTTCTGAATGTAAAACTATATTAAATACAGTAAATGGTAT
The DNA here is from genome assembly GCF_963691925.1 of Scomber scombrus. Lineage (NCBI taxonomy): Eukaryota > Metazoa > Chordata > Actinopteri > Scombriformes > Scombridae > Scomber > Scomber scombrus. The sequence goes on along the minus strand of NC_084979.1, from coordinate 26,592,856 downwards.
TTTCAGACTATGTTTTTCCTCTTATATATGCTTACAGGACGTACTGCTTATAGGTATGAGGGTTTTATTTTAAGGTATTTTTAAAAATGTCAACCAGTCCTTTAAAATGTGGCCTGGATGATTCAATTAAAACCTTTTTGTCCATAGCAGCCTCCATATTTTCCCAAAAGCACACAGAGTAAAGGACGATCTAAGACTGAACCACCAACCTTACAATTAACCTCACAGCCGACCCGCTCTACTGTACCGTCTGAGCTTAATAAACAGAGTTGAATGAGACAATTAATCTGCTAATATTCTATTTTTGTGTGCCCAAGCTAATGACAAATAACTCCCCGTCTTACACTATCATCAATTTAATATCTTTGGGTTTAACACTGCTTGACGGACTTAAAAAAGCTATTTGAAGACAGCCAGTTTTAATGTGTGAAAAGGGCCATAGGGCATGCACAGTTCTTCCAATATTTACACAAACCTACTCAAATTAAAGCTGAGACATGGCACTTTAGAGCCTGGAGAGTAAAACATGTGTAAGAGTCCACATACTATATATATATATTTACTTATGTATGATCCCTTTGCTGTACATCCTCCTACATAAGTGCTGTTATAATTTCATGCTTTGCTGGCTGATGTACCATGTTATTGACTATCATGAAAAGCACCAAACAAACAAAATATTGAATCATTATTTTATCACAACATCTATCTGTAGTTTAAAGCGGTAAAAATAACCCAGTGGTGCACAGGGGAGCCGTGTAGCGCCGTGCTGGTTGATATAAATGTAGAAATGTAGACAAGCAGGCAGAGCTGACTGCCTTGGACAGGACTTCTCCATTAAATCTGCAGTTAAAAATGAATGGCTCTGGCATTTAGATGCTTTCGCTCCACTGTGTGCCCAGCCGGCAATAGCGACAATCCACGGTTGGAGCACTTTAACTCCCTTTTCTGCTCCCCTGGTTTTTTGTTTTTTGTTTTTTTGTTTTTTTTGCTTGTACTGAATAAGGGCCGTCCCCTTTGTCCTGTGTAAGTTTACACAAGGCTTATTGCACATGAAAAAGAAACACGGGGAAAAAAAATCTCTTTAAAAGGAAGGATGAAAGAATAACAAAGTAGGCCATTCTGTTCTAAAAGCAGCGCAGAACAAAGATGGCCAAATATAATACAAAAAAAGAAGAAGATATTCTTCAATTTCGTGCATGAAAAAACTCCCCATACCTATTAATAAGAGCCTGTCATTAAATAGTTCAGCTTCAGAAAGATTACATGATTAATTTTGATGCATTTAAAATGAAATAACATCATGAGAAAGCAAAAATAGAACAGCTGTGACTTATTATTATGCAGGAAAAGCATCTTCAATGGTCAATAATTACACTGCTGTCTATTTAAGGAAGCTGCAATCATGCCCTTTGCAGCAGGTGATATAACAGACAGTTTCTACACAGGCACCCAATTCCAACAAAGTTCAGTGTTTCTAATTGTTTTCTATAAATTATTCAGGATGCACTTCAGCTCGCCCTCAAGGCTTTTGGAGCCTGACTACAGCTGAAGAAAACTTCAAAGGGGGGTTTGATAATGTTCTGTACTAACACAGCGGGCTACGATGCACCCTCGCCCGCTCACTAAACCAAAGATGTGTTTCATGTAAAAAAAGAATTCAGATGGGAGAACAAACGGAGGAGTACTCACCTGCATGAGGGTCTGAGAGGAGATGGTGGCATTGGGAGGATGCAAGCACAGAAGGAGGAAAGAGAATAACGAGTTAGAAGCAGCAAAGGCACGTGTTAAAAGCAGATTTATGTGGGGTTAAATCAATAATCCTTCAGGTTGAATGCACCTCTGATTATCCTGCTTAATGGTCTCCTAGCAATGAAGCTTCAGTGTATGTTTAAACCAAAAAACACATCAACCCTATACCACAATATTTTATTACCATGTAAATTTCAACGTGGCTTCGACAGGGGACCTTGTTTATTTACTACTACATGTCCTTCCTTGATGTAGAGTGTGGCGTTGGAAGCTTAGAGTCTAACAGCTCTGGCAAAAACAGATCAATAACTGTCCCCACATGTGACCCAGCCCTTCCCCGTGGCTCTATCCACAGCACAGACCGCAGCGCCCGGAGGGAGAGCGCTGACCGGAGCTGTCTGACAGATGGTCACTGATCCTGGGGTACAGAGGAGACACACACCGGCCCGCTGAAAACACGGCTCTCTGAATTATTCAGTAAAGAGATGCCAGACAAGGGAGTGCACCCAACATTTATGGAGTCCATTTTAGAAACTCCTGCAGAAAACAAACAATATATGCAAACAAAGCCCCTTTGAAAAGTATAAAAAAATAACAAAATTCTGGTTAAATATGCAGTGATGATGTATTGAGGACATAATAATTTCTGATTACAGCAACAACACTAGCTGCTCTGTGAAGCTGTACTCATAATAATGCTTTGAGCTAAAGGCTAACATGCTCACAATAACAATGCTAACATACTAGTTTAGCATATTAGCATGCTAATATTTGCTAATTAGCAGGTTGGTTACCAAATCATGGCGTTCTCCCCTATGGATTAACATGATATAGTGTGACATGCTTAATTTGCACCACATTTAAAAAAGAACCTGCCAAGTATGCTCACAATTATTGAGCAAAAATTCAAGGGAACCTTATCAAAAAACATTATTCATGTTACAGGTTGTGTAAGCATAATAAGTATCAGCAGATTTATCATTATCAAATTCTTTTAACCTCTATTTTGTTATCGATGACAAAAACCACCCACGTAGTAGTCTCTACTCATGTTCATCGATCCATTTCACTCAAAACCATTAACGTGAACCTCAAAGTATAAGGGGTTTCACCCAAGTCAGCAGGATTCATCCTCTGGGTACCATAAATGTTTTTGCAAAATTTCATCTTGATCCATCAAATAGTTAAAATGTTGGACAAACCAACCACAACCAAAAACCACCAGGCTGAGAGCATGGCTAAACATGCTCAACAAACCATAAACTCAGCACTTTACCGGACTAAGAGCACACTGCGGCTCGTGCTAAAGCATCAGCACATACTGAGTAGTTAATGTGCTGACTGTTACCGTCTACAGCAGACAACAGAGGGATTAATATCTCTTAAACACACTTAATTCCACCTGATTTAGTGCTTTAAGCAATGCTTGAACTTTGTTAGGGAGATTAATCAAACACCTCCCAGCTGCCCAGGTCTAATCCCTCCCCAGTCACAACAGATGCACTGGGCGAAGTGGCAGACTGGACCTTAGAGGTGTCGTGTGAGCACATTCACACCATGTTAGATTCTCAGTATCAACCTGCCAACGTAATAGACAAAAAGGACGATTCTTCAGGGTCAAAACCTGCATTTAAACCTGATAAATCTTTAATGGAAAGAAAAAACTAAAGCCACATTTTATTTTATTTGTTTGATCTAACAATAATAATAAAAAAAAAAAAAAAGAGACTCACCCTCTGCTGAATGGTTGCATGTTTATGCTCCATCTCCCTCTTCTCCATGGCTGAATCAATCACCAGCTGATCCAGCTGAAAGTCAGTTCCCACGGACAAAAAAAAAAGAAAAACAAGATCACCGTTTCTGAAGAGACATCTCAGCCAACAGTACATCCAGTGAAACTCTACATTATACATTTAGTAAAGACAAAGTGAAGGCTCGGGCGTGATTCAGAGCAGCTGACTGTAAACGCGGCGGCAAACACAGGCTAAGCCCGCAATGACATGTTAGGTCAGTGTTTGGTGATGAAGCATTGATTCAGTTCTCCTGCAGCGGTCAACCTGCTGTCACAAACAAATTAGCTGACAATAACATGTAGATTTAAACAGCTGAGGATTTTTTTTAGGGATTTTTTATGAGTCACAAGTTAAATATATCCAAACATGGAACTTTTTATTAAGTATAGAAGCTCCAAAATAGGTATAACGGTATATAATCGAAAGGAGGAATTATGTAACCGTCCCTCATCGATCGGTCAAATGAGGATCAAACCTCTTCTAGTTAATACATAAAAGCCTGGGGGTGTGGGAGGGGGGGGACACAGGCCCTAGCTGATGGTGCAAAAGCTGAGTGATGATGATGATGATGATGATGATGATGATGATGATGATGATGATGATGAAGGTGTTTAACTGACCTCAGCAGCCAGTTTCTTCATGTAAGGGTCGATCTCGTCCAGCAGGTTGTAGCCCTGCTGGAACAGCGAGTACTGGGCGTGCATGAATGACAGCATCTGGACCACAGAGAGAGAGAGAGGGGGGCAGAGAGAGGAATATGTTATCCAGATGTTATCCAGATGTTCTTGAAGGTATTAATGCAGGTGTTTGTGGGTACTTTGTATTAGGAGAGACACAATGCTTACAGCGTCTAGGATCTCAAATTTCTTCTTTGCTTGGAGGACATTGATCTGAAGGATAGAAAGATAGAAATGTGTTTATAAATGATCACCACACACTTTAGAGTATTGATAATCTGTTTGATTATATCCACGTCAACACATCATACAGTATAAAGTACATGACCTCTACTACATGTTGAGACTACTCCCTCTTGTGGACAGTATTTCCTTTCTTTTTTAAACTGTGACACCATCATGTTCAGTTTGTCAAAGACAGTTGGTGAACTTCTAACTGAACTTTTACACTTCTGCTTTTGTTTCCACCGTCTGCTTTGGAGACAAGTTCTTGGAGCTAAGTTTTGCCCCCCCCCCCCCCTCTTCACAAGGGCTGATTATGATTCAAATATGTGTCTTCACGGCTCAACTACGACAAACTCAACTACACAACCTCCATTTCAGTTTTGTGTGTACGTGAATGAGGACAACAAAAAAATCAAAGAGAGACTAATGAAGGATTTGAATAATTGTGAATTTTTACTTTTGTGCACCCAATACATTTTAAAGTCCCATATAACATATACTGCACAAATGTTTTTGTTTCACACTTTGTCTCTTTATAGAAAAGAAAATGAATCACTCACATTTTTCATTTTTAATGCAAAGACCCTCATGTTAATGTTTATTATAAATGTAATGGTTATAATGGGTTATAATTTTCATAAATGTTTTTTTTTTGAGAAAGATGATCTTTTTTCTTTTTTTTTTCCTTCATGATTTCATATATTTTACAAAAAAAAAAGAGTATATGCACAATTAATTATTATAACTACATTTCTGAAAACATGTCAAACTTGATTTGATTTTAATGTATTATTTTATTTACAGTTTCTGTAATGGAAAAGCAGCTAATATGTCATTTTTTGGTCTTGTTCAGTGTTTGGTTTGCCAACCAAAGACAGTTTCAGGTTTTTTTGGTAAGTACATTTAGTTTTAATGGTTTTAAGCCTGTTTTTGGCTTTCTGGCGTATATTGCATTAGCATTATCATATTTAACCATAAGACTATAAATGAACCATGCTATCAAACTAGCAGCTAGCGTTAGGGTCATCTCCACCGTCTTGTCCAAATATGGTCACTTCTGGCTCCAAAAAAGTCAAAATGCAAACTCTACGCTTCAAAAGAGGAGTCCACAAACCAATGGGTGACGACATGGTGGCTACGTCCATGTTCTACAGTTTATATAGTGTGAATGCAGCTTTGAAAACACACTGCTTTCTTTTATACTCCACTCTACTCTGTTTCTTTACTGTAACAGTCTATAACTTGTTGTATGTGCTCCATTTATTCCCCGTGGCATCTCATATTCACATTGCATTGTGTATCTTAACTGATGCAAAACCAAATGACATTTTGTGCTACATTTAAGAGGTCACATACATGTAGCGCATCGCCCGACCCTTCCTGCCTCGAGACACTTTCAATTAAGACTTTAAAAAGGGTAAGCTGTCTGAGAGCAGAAAGAGGGCACGGCCATCACACTGCGATCGCACTGAATCAGTCTCTTTGTTCCCCACGGGCGGTTGTGGATCGGAGGCTACAACTTGTGGGTAAAATAAACCCGCGCTGCATATGAACAAAGTGGAGAAGGTGTCACGCAGGCAGACGGATGGACGCAGACATCGCTGCAGGGTTAACGGCTACGTCACAGTCATTCTCTGTTTCTACTGGTGATTGGTAAAGATATACTACAAACGAATGGGTTAGGGTTAGGGTTAGAAATAAACCTCAAAATGCCAGCATCAAAATACTATATTAATCCTTTAAAGGTTGCAGTTTAACAATAAATATCTGCAGATTTGTTTTGTGTGATACACTTTACTAATTATTATTTAACACTCAGCTTTTAAAGAGAAATCTTGGCTCAGTGCAACTCTTATTTGCATTCCCCCCGATGTTAAAACCTCCTGTTCTATTTCCACTTCTCATTTCCATCTTGATCCTTAACAGTGACACTGCCTTCATTCAACATTCAGGTTAGACTTAAAATATTAATCATGTTTTATTATTTATATTTCCATGTATTCATTTGGCACTTTGACATTTACGTCCAAAGCAATATATGATTGAAATATGATTAATTTAGGTAGATGGTTACAATTTTATGTTATTTTGTCATCGTAAGTTTTCTTTAATAAAATACTGCAAACTAAACAACTACTGCAAGAAGAAAGAAATGTCAGTTTATAGTTGTAAGTCATTTTTCTGACCTGTAGAACGTAGTCCAGGGCGAGGTGTCTGAAACACTTGCGGGTGATGCTGAGCGTGCCGGTGGCTTCTTCGACCTCGTGAGGCTTGTTCCTCGGCGCCTGAGCGTTCTTCACCTGGGCGATTTCCAGATCCTCACGCACCCTGTCGAAGTGCTTCTTGGTCTCCTTGAACTTCCGTACATCCCTGACAAACACAGGTAAATACAGACAACTTTACACTGGATCACAAGCAAACTGAAAATCAACTAAAGACATATGCAGACTACATATTCTGAGATATTTATAGCCACCATAAAGTCAATGTGAGACTACAAGTAACCTACTTTAGCTGGATCGTTTGGGATATTCCTGTGACAACATATCTGGGCTGCAAAAAGTTGTACTCTGTTTAATATTTAAAAGACTTGCATGGAAAACAAGGGTATGTTTGCCTTTTAAAGGGTCTGGACTTTGGCTTTTTCTACCTGTGCTGAATTTTTAATAAACCTAAAGTTCTGCAAGGGATGCCTTGCTAAAGCATAATGAATCGTAGGTTTACTCACTCTTTCACAAAGTTGTGCAACTGCTGCTTTACAGACCGCTGAGCTTGGTCGAACAGTATCTGAAACAGATGAAAAGAAGACATTAGTATCCCTTGATTATTACAGATGAAGAAGATTATGAAGACCTTGTACACCTGGAGTTATACATACACAGCTTGTACTAGTGCTGAACTGCTATAAATATAATATATATAAATGAATATATCAAATCTAGAGCTGAAATGATGAGTCAATTGACAGAAAATGTAATATAAACTGTTCATATTTTAATAATAAAGTCATTTTTCAAGCAAAAATGCCAAAAAAAACCCAGTTCCAGCTTCTCAAATGTGAAGATGTTCTGCTTTTCTTAGTTTTATGTGACAGAAAACTGAATATCTTTAAGCTTTGGACAGCTGGTCAGAAAAAAACTATTAATTTGAAGACATCACTTTTGGCTTTCTGAGATTTTATGAACAATTAATCACGCAAATAATCTGCAGATAATGAAAATAACTGTTAGTTGTAGTCCTTATTATAAATTACATTTACACAGAATTGATTGGAAGTCTAAAGCCAGGATTAAAGAACCTTAATTAGGTATAAAAAGCTGTAGTTCATGTTTGCTTATTATCTGCATTATTGAATCAGTATGACACTAAAATTAATCCATGTTGCCAGTAGGGCTGACTGGTTAATCTTCTAATTATTTTCTCAATTAACACTTTAGCCTGAGAAATATCAGAAAATGGTGAAAATGCTAATCCCAGTCTGCCAGAGTCAAAGGTGATGTATTAAAGGGTTTCGTTTAGTTCAACCAATAAACCAAATCCCAAACATATTCTGTTTATTAAAGTATGACAGAGAAAAGCAGAAAATCCTCACACTGTAGAAGATAAAACCAGCATTTTTAGTAGAAACATAACTGAAATGATTCACTGATCATAACATTTGTTGCTGATTACTTTTCTGTTGACTTTATACATCTGCACAACCTCAAATGCACCTTGACATTTCCCGATCCGAATAATAAAGACTTTTGGAGGGAAAACAAAAATCTGCATCTCTCAATACACCTGCAACGCATTTAAAACCAACAGAGGGCGACAGAGCACAGCTTTTCTTCCCCCGCATGATGCATGCAGATGATGCAAATTAGCCCCTAATGCCTGTTGGAATGAATGGAGGAGGAATGTCACTCAGACTCAGACTCGAACACACCCGCTTTAACACAATAACACGCTGCCTTCAGTTGGATGTTTTAAATTCAAGATCCCTCCTCTTCTCTTTCACGCACTAAGCACATCCTCTCTGATCACTCCTGCCATGCTGCTGCTGCCGCTAAATAGGTCACTCGGGCAGAGAGGGAGGGAGGAAGTGAGAGAGAGAGAGGGAGGAGAGGAGAGGAGAGGAGGCTTTTTGGTACAATGTGACACTGCAGACTCTGCATCCAATGCAGGGTACAAACCCCCTCAGACATACTGTCAGAGTCCATGTGCTATCAACCATAACTGAGCAGTTAGATTTAAAGGGTTAGCATCCTCATGCGCACCCTGCCTGAATAATTGGATATACAACAGTGTGTGTGGATTAGGAGATTTGACTTTGCAAGGCCTTATAAAACTGGGCTTATGGGTGTTTTAACTCTAGGATTACAAGAGCTGATGATGACTGAAACACTTCTTTCTATCGCTGCCAACAGTCGGCGGTGGTGCACAGAGGGATCCAGCAATCAGCATAACACTTAAAAAATAAGTATAGATTACTTCGATTTGACCAGATTTAAAAATAAGAATGTGGCTATGATGGAAGTGGTCAGTTTCGCTTTATTCCTGCCACCACCTCTAAGAGAGACATGTTTGTTTTGGTGGTGGGTGAAAGCTAAATTTTACAGCTCTGTAAACTCATTGTGTCCAAATAAGTGTGAGAGTATAACAACAAGGCGGCCGTGCCATCCTGTTTGTTGCTTTGTGATCCTGCCATCACATCAGAAAACCATCCACGTGATTACAGAACAAAGAAATTCCTCCGATCCTGCACCAGACGCCGTCACATCCAACTCGGGAGTAACAAGATGAGCCAAGCTTTCTTGTCAAGTTATTATAAACCGCTTTTTAATGGCTTCTTGCAACGTGTCGTGTTCAAAGGCCACCGGGTTTGACTGCAAATCATGCCGCGTCTGATTGTGCATGTGTGGACAATCTGTTGTCCTGGATGCAGTTTTAAAAAAGCTGTGAGAGTGTAAGTGAGAGCTGTAATCTTGTGCCATCGAAAGGCTCCCACAAACATGCAGTGACTCAAAACAAAATCAGCAGGGCAGCAGTGTATGGCGGCCATAAACACTCGGGTGTAAGATTGGGGTGCAGGGTGGATGACAGCTCAGTGTAAACCCCCAGTCTTTTAAAAACAAGTGCACCTCCATGTTGTTTGTTTGTGTGTGTGTGTGTGTGTGTGTGTGTGTGTGTGTGTGTGTGTGTGTGTGTGTGTGTGTGTGTGTGTGTGTGTGTGTGTGTGTGTGTGTGTGTGTGTGTGTGTGTGTGTGTGTGTGTGAGAGAGAGAGAGAGTGACGGTAGCGGTGGTGAGACTTCCTGGCTCTGGGGGAAAGAGCAGCCGGTAGCATTCCTGAGCTGCTTTGTGGCAAGTTGATACCCTATTTTCATTGGACCAAGATGCCACAGGTTGTCTCGGTGGGATGTGCTGTAGCCCGACTGACAGCGAGGAGGACGGGATTAACAATACACAACGTACTCAATAAGACTAAAGGGTTGATGATACTAATGATTTCAGGCTCGAGGGAGGGTGATTTTGGAAAAAAGCTCTGTCAATTCAGTGAAATATCTTTGAAAATATTGAATAAATTGCCATGAAATATTACATAAAAGGCATTCATGGTCACCACAGATTGATGTGTAGTGAGTAAATATCCACTTATCAGACACTTCGGTTGACAGGAGACCTAAAGTACAAATGTTTAAGCTGCTCTTGAGCTTAAATATTGGATAGTGTGTGAAGTTTTTGATGGCAAATCGATACAGAGCAACAGTTTTATGATTGGCTCTCTGTTTTATTGTATACTCATACATATGCATGAGCACCTAGTATATGTCATTAACAATGCCTTCATTGTCATTGCCCATTTCCAGTATAACTAAATTAATTTTGCAACTGCTGGAATGGTCGATACAACTAAAAAGAGACAGAAGCACACAAAAAAAGACACACATTCGACAGATGGTGATAGTAGTGTGCCTAGAAAAGTAGCAATGAAACAGAAGCCCCCCGGCGGTACCTTTAATGCTAACACGTCATTAACATGCTAGCACATTAACATGCTAAAGACTTAGCATGCTAGATGTTTAAAATAGCAACTATCAAATAGCGAATGCCTTAAAATACTGACATATTAGCTTATTAGTTACTTAAATACATCAGCAGTTATGTAGCAACATTAGCATTCATTCTGAGTCGTGTTTCGGGCCACCTTGTAAGTAGTCATTCTCCTTTTAGCTCAGTTTTTGGCGTGAGAGAAAAAACCAAAACAGTAAAGTCGAGCGTCAATAATCCAAAACAAGCTGAGAGACGCAGAGTCGGGTGATAATTCTCTGCTCAATCATCACTTTTCATTATCTAGTAAGTCATCTGATGTCTTGTTAGTGTAAAAACATTAATTAAAACTGCTTTGAAATAATAACGCTGTGCTCATCAAAGGCTCTTTTTGTGACTACAGACTTCTATTGAAATGACATCAGTCTGGATTTTAAATCTTCACATCAATTACTAACTATAACAATATTTTACTGTCATATTTGATCTACAGGCCAACTTACGTATTGGAGTTTGAACAAAGACAACTCTGTCAAACATGTAAGTAAGAGAGGAAGTGAGGAAGGAGGGAATATCTGGCAAATCTTTGTTGACCTGATATCAGAACTGAGGAATGAGACGGCAGCAAACGGCATCACAAAGGACTACTGTCCTGACTGTCAGTTCGCTAATTTCCCGCTCATTCCACCGGCATGTCGGGACACAGAATGATGTAATAAAAACACTCAAAGCAATTATCTTTATCCCGGTCGTTGCTCATCCAAGAACGAGTGGAACCACATCTGTCAAACAGATAAAACATATCACAGTGTGGCAATAAAAATGTTTTTTTAGACTTTATTCAGGAAGGTTGACAGATGTTTCTAATCTTCAATCCGACCTCAAAAACACTTCTATGACCGAATATAACTCAACTGCACAACAAACTTCAGCCTCCAAAATAACTTAAGTTGAATCTAAGGCTGCAGCTAACAATGTTTTTCCTCATCAATTAATCTGTTGATTATTTTTTTCTATTAATCAATCAGTTGTTTGGTCTATAAAAGGCCAGAAAATGGTCAAAAGTCCACAGCCCAAAGATAAATAAAGTTTGCTGTCAAAGAGGACTAAATATTTTTTAAAAATGGAACATATCCCATTTAATGCCTTTAGTATTTATCAATCTATAGAGTGTTAAAATCTTAATTCCTCATATTTAACTTCTTCGAGGGCATCAAGATGTCAGATCGTTTGTGCATGACTAAGGTTTTTCCATGTGTCATCCACTCAAATATTTTGGATTGAATTCAGGCTTAAATATTTGTATTTGAGAGGTTTCCATTTCAAATAAAGCCTCTGTAGCCTCCTGAACCGGTTAGCTGGCCAATCAGAACGGAGTGGGCTCATCGGGAGGGGGGGCCTTAAAGAGACAGGAGCTAAAACAGCCTGTTTCAGACAGAGGCTGAACTGAGTGGCTGCAAAAAGAGCCAGTATAAGATAAATAAGGAGTTTTTTAAACTGTGAATCATGCAAAGATATTCCAATAGAGCCCCATAATATAAATACAGAACTGGATATGTGCATGATATGTCCTTTTTATGAGAATAGATGCTGCAGAGCATAATGCATGAAAGTATTTTGGGAGAATACAATAACAAGAAAGTGTTGGGGGAACATAAGGACTGACATCTCTATGTGTGTCCCTTTGAAGACACATTTTCATATATTTTTACTTATATGTTATGAACAAAGGATGTAGTTATGCTCTGCAGGGAATGATAGGGGTTACAGTTGTAGATAGAGCTGCTGCACTTCCTACTGTGTCTTGTTTTGTTTTCCAGTTTCCAAATATAACCAAGAGACAGCAGCGTTGGCATCCCTCATGGGAATTCAGGCGCACATTATGTACAGCTTTCTATCCAAGTAAACTTATAATACAAGTAACCTGTAATACTATTCAGCTGCATTAAAATCAGGGGAATACTGTGTGCACCAGAAAATATATCTGAAAACCATATGTAACTGTAATCTGAATTCTTTCAGCCAAACATGTTTTCTCCCCATCTACCGAAATCCCACCAGCCCCTATGTCATTTATAATCCTTTGTGTGAATATGGTTTTCAATGCATAAAGACTTGGCAGCTCAGATGTTCGTCTCTCTTTGCATCCATGTGATAGTCTCCGCTCATTTTTAATGGATGTTCAGAGAGTCAAACATGAGTCAATAATTTATCGAGTATTCATATGGAGTTTCATGCTTGAATTAAACAGAGAAAATGTTGGCCTGATTCTGTTGATGCCTGTTCCTGTCTGAAAGAAAAATCTATTGTGAAATCTTTGGACGTGCGGGCTCCGGCACTGAAGTAAAAGGAGCTATACTTGGCTTGACATTCGTACAAACAGAGCCTGCTTGTTCTGTTGTGTGGTGTTGGACTGGCAAGAGAGGAAATGGAGGGAAGAAAGGGCCAAGACTCTTTTCTGCTTTTCTTGGATGTGTGTGTTTGCTTGTGTGAGCTCATGTTCACGTATACGCTCAAACATATGTGCAGTTTGTGTTTATTTTATGGGTTTTAAAGGCATTTGAGCATGGCAGCAACAAGGGCAGTTGGCACACAGTGGCCCTATTTGTACGGTGCCATTTAATATTCTGGAGTGTCTGCAGTGCGGAGTAAGCATAGTGGCAGCTGCACGGCAAACCATGCACACGGAGGGACATCCGTCATGAGTAGGAGATATAATCATCATCATTTCTTATTCATCGGAGCACTGCTTGAGTCCCTCAGCTGCAGGAGCGTCACACAGTTAGCTGCACACGATGTCTTTCTTGATTAAAATGGGAACATGTCGACAGAAAACTTTGCTGCTTCAGCTAATAAAGCTACAATCACAAAGCTTTCCTCGCTGTGATCAGGTCACGTCGTTGCTAATATGACGATTTCTGTGAAGTCTTTTATCTCAGGGGAATCCCTCTGATCGTGTGAGTCACTCTGCTCTGCTTTTACATCAAAGTAACACAGAAAACTTTTGAGAGCCAATCATATTAATGTCCAGTCAGAGTCTTGGCTCTAACGGACTGGAGGGAGGGAAAGTGGAAACAGGAGGCTGAAAACCCAGCTGAGCCTTCAGTGGACAGGCCAGCTGATCTCAGGCCAAACCTCACTCTCTTCTGGTCTGTAAAGTGTGACATACTGAACCAGACAAACAGGGAATCTGTCAGTCTAACAGAAACACCGACAGGCTGACCGGCTGATGGAGGTGTTTTTGACTGGAGCTGGCAAGCAGAGGAAACAGAGGAAGCAAGCAATCCTAAAACTGCCAAAATTAATATGTACAGTGTATAAAATATACAGCTGGTCAGCAAAATAAAAAGGAAGAACTTACTGGATAATACAAATCAATCCAATATAACAATACCACAATCTAAAGCTTCAAAAAATACCATAGTGTTCACAATCAACAGCACGAGGACAGTTTAAACAAACACTAAACAATACAACAGATTTTTTTGCAGGATAATAAGGTTCAGCCTGCACTCACTGTCAGTTTGTTAGTTACACATGTGAGCAAATGTAGTCTTATAAAACAGATCTGCAACAGAGCCGACCTTCAGGAGGGCTGTTGTATAAATGTTAATTTTAAACTGTTTTAAGAGACATATTGATTTAAGTTTATGCTCATTTTGAAGGGTGTGCAGTTTGTGATGCTTTTATTTTTTATTGTGTCATACTGAGAGGAGTGTCTAATATAATTTACTCTCATTGGCATAAATGGACTCTCTACAGGGTGATTTAGGATGCTACCAACCAGGAACGAACATTGATAGAATTCAGCTGCAGCTCACAGCTTATTGTTTAACACAACATACCGTGTTTGTTTTAATCTGTACAAAAACTTTTATTTTTTGTGTGTAATAGACTATTTCTTTCTAGGCAACTAATGGAGACTCCAGGACTCCTGGCCAAGAAGTAGTCCAGCACATAATTCCCTCATAACACCACACATTGTTAATGTTTACACTTCTTTTTTTAATGGATTAAACTAAAGAGATACAACGTTTTAATTAGTGAGCTTTAGTGCTGGTGTTTTTGATCCTGGATTTTGCCAGGCTAGCTGTTTCCAGTATTTGTGCTAAGCTAACATCCCCTGACTGTAGCTTGGTAATATTGAATGGTATCAATACTCTCTGATAACTCTGAAGTGAATAAGATTTCCCAAACTAATCCTTTAAATCAATTAGTAGCTTAAACTACCATCTTAGATTGGTTCAGGTCTTATCTACAAGACAAAGCATTTTGTTTACACTGGAAACTACACATCAGAGCGAACTAGCATCATTTCTGGGGTACCTCAAGGATCAATTCTGGGACATCATTTAGTCAACTTCCACATGCTCCTGATAGCTCGCCTCATTATGCACAAGTACATCACTTACCATAAGTATGCAGATGACACCCAATTATACATAGCTCTCTCATTAAATGACTATACTCAGGCTATGCATTGACCATATCAATGGCTCGATGTGCCAAAAAGGCTAAAAATGTGGTTGATTCCTTTTCTTTAAAGTTCAAAAATCAGGTCAGAAATCTTGATGTTATTATTGACTCAGATCTCACCATGTCTTTGGCACTGAAACACCAGATCATGACAAAGTTTTCATTTACTGTTACAACATCTACTCATCACCACAGGGACTCTCCCAGAAAATCCAAACACATTAACCGCAGCAGACAAGAGCGTGCTATCGTATGGCTACATGTAATCGAAACTAATGTAATCGACAATTGCACACATATAAAGGCCTGGCCATATGTGACATGTCAAGGTTATACAGGGTTACTACTGTCCACTGGCTAAAGCTAATCCATGCTTGCCTGAGCGACCCGAGCCATTAACCCTCCATTAGTAATCCTGACCTCTCTCTCTCCACCAATAGACTGAGAGTGAATGGGGTTAAGGGAGTGGCTGATTTGCGATGACACATCTTTGTTGCTTTAGAAAGGAATGTGATCTACGCTCACACTGCACTTTACAGCACTGTCAAGCATGCAACGGGTTCAAGCTAATGGACTTCAAAGGGCCTCAGAGGGGTAGGATGGGGGCAGGGGGTCAGGAGCCTTGAAGGCGGGGAAGGGAAACGACACAGCAGTAAAGCAAACGCTCTGTTAAATGTCAGCGAACAGATGTGGATAAAGAAAATACAGTAAGAAAGCCGGGAATAAGGAAAATATTACTTTACTGTGACTGCTGTTCAGGGTTGTGATTCTCGGGAATCTGATGAGGTTTTAAAATACCTGTAGATAACTGCTTTTAAAAAGAGTAGAGAGACTTTACTGTACCTGCTATAAGGCATCTTTTATCATAGCTTTATTAATAGTTAATACGTGATTTAATAATGCTTTATAGACAAATCTGGGTCGCAGGCAGAAGTAGCTGAGTCGTCATTATTACCAACACTGTAATTTAAGTGAAAGGATCTCACTGTTCAAACATTTCAATAAAATAAAATCAGTTGTATGTTGTTGTCATTACATGCTATTAAAATACAGTTTATAATCTACTAAATTTAACTTTTCTGAGAAATTTAGTCCAGTTTTCACAGGCGGCTCTTTACTTCGCTGTTATCACCTGTTATACAAAGAAACAGACTGTTGAAATGAAAGTCACAAGCCTCGGCGCCATGAAATCAATTACATATTCATAAATCTCCATTAAATCCTCATGTTTAGACCAAACAGGTACTGCTGAAGACTAAGCAATCTGCCTAAACAGGACGGCTAAGCTGCCGCCACACTGATCTCCTGTTAGCTAGCTACGACAATACTTTTACAGTATCATGTGTTTCCCATTTTTCATTGAATTAAATCGTGCTTTTATCCAGATTAAAATGATAGAAGCTCATAAACAAGCTAATATTTCCTGCTGGGTTAAATTGGTCACTCCACACCATATTCTCACATCCAGACTGAGGCGGTCAGACACTCTGGTTTCTATTAATTTCAGAGACTTCCACATTCTCACAGACTAACTTCATCCGTAGGAGCAGGTGATGGTTGACTGTGATTAACCCGAACAGCTCTGCTTTCACTGTCACTGGAAATATGTTCAGTTCTCATCTGCCACTGCAGCAATAGGGCGACACTTCAGAGTGCAACACATAAATCAGCTGCCTGAGTTATCCATAAATCAGTTGAAAGGCATAAAAAAGAGCTGCTAAAACTAGAAAACCCATTTAATAACAATTTATTTAAACTAACAACTGCAAATTCAATGATTAAAACCTTTTATTAATCTTATTAACCTGTTTTTAAACTGTACAGATGATAGACTAAGCAATGTAACTATGTGTTTTTGATAGAAAATGTTCTATAAACAGGAAACATCAGAAGGGCAAGCAATAAATGTGGAGCAGATTTCACCAAAGAATCCACAACATTTTTGGAGTTAGATAAATAATTTGGGACCAAAATGCTTTCAAGAGATTCCTGAGCAGATTTGGTGTGAAGGAGAGGAACTATGATTGGATACGGACAAGGTTTTAAACGAATGGGACTCAACTTTTTAAAATATTTTTCAACGTTTATTCTGAAGACGAAATAAAAACTTTTGATTAGTTTTATGAACAGGCACTACCTTTATATGGATGATTTTTTTAAACAGAGATCCAGATGGAGAGGAAGTAAAGGAGAAAAAAGGATATTTTTCCCAACCAGACGACTCTAAATTTGTTCTTAATGACTCATAACTGACCCATAAAGCATTAGTAAATAGCTGATTATCCATTTCTAATAGCATTACTTACAAAATAAAATCCTCTTATAAAAGGGTGCATTGTTAGTATGTGGCACCGCCTTTAATGTACAATACAATATGAAACATTCTTCTAATATATAAAGACTGAGAAAGAGAGAGGAAGTGTTTTTTTGTGTCCTGTGTGCATGTGTGTGAGATGTGACACAGCTCTGACGGACAGCTACATCACCGACAGTCACGCCGCAACAGAACGGCACATTTAATGATGTGTGAACCCACGTCAGTTCAAACACAGCACAGACTGACCCGTTGGTACTGAAGGGAGGATACAAAACCCTAGCGAGCACTTAAATGCCAGTTAATGTCAGCATTTCAAAGATGGGATGATATCATTGCACTGGTCCGTCTCAATCTACTGTATGTGGAGCATATGGAGGACAGACTGCGGCGCGGACTCACCATGTGGTAGTTGATGATTTCCTGGAGGCTTTCCCCGCATTTTTCCAGGCACTCCTGCAAGCACAACATAACTTTTAACCTCGATAAAATAAAGAAATATACTCATAACTGCTACTGTATTTGCATCTCAAGCTGTCATAAAATTAAAACCCAAAATGTATTTGAATACTAAATCGGAGGAAATGAAAAGATTTGCATTGCTAAAATTAAGTCAAAGCTGGTTAATGTCACTGAGGTGTACTTTTGTGCTCGAGCAGCCTTTTTTCCCTTGAACCTTGTACAGGAAAGGGAACTATAATTGCAGGGCTGATTCAGTTCTTTTTTTACAATGGAAACTACAAATATGAACAAGACTTTAATAAGAAACTCTCAATTAGTCATACCGTCGGAGCCAAGACGGCTTTTAATAGTACTTAATGTCAGTAGCAATGAAACTAGTCCAAAGCTGCGGAGACAGAGACGGAGACGCCACTGCCGCTGCCAGAAGTAAGTTTTCCAGGCCTGTTGGGATCCTCACTTACTAATCTGTTAGTAATCAGGTTTACTCACTTACTCACACACACACAAACATGAGGAAAGTGTCCGTCCCTGGAGACAGTTAACTATAACAATACTATCCACCAAATGACAGAAAATGATCACAAGTGAAGACAATAAAAAACCACAATAAAAAGCCTATAATGTTTCAAACAGACACTCAAGAACCTCACCGAGATCATTTCATCCTTCTTGCACTGCTGAGACAGATCCCGGATGCCGTTGACGAAGAGCTTGTTGGCGCTGACATAGGCCTTCCCTGCTTCGATCATCCCACTGCATAGCTTCACCAGCTGTGGAGAGGAGAGACAGAATCGCAGCTTTCATCGACACATCACGTTCAAGTCCGTTGAAATTCTGTCTTAGAACAATAGTCATATGTGCTGTAATCATTCCTCCTGTTCATACTGACCATTAGAAGATAACTTCATAATGTATTTACAATTTAAGTGATGGGGGGGGAAATCCACAAGGCTCCTTCTGTGCAAAACTGTATTTAAAAGTTTATCTGAAGCTAAAATTAGGCTTCAACCTTCCAAATGTGTCAAATCAAGTAGATATCTTTCAACGTTACAGTGTTTCTAGTGCGAAAAATTCCTCTTTTTGTTACTGTACTTCCATCACAGCTCAACAGGGAAACTCTGTCCGAAGAAACACAAAGAAGGCGTTCGATGCTAAAAAGACTGTAAATGTGTCAGATATCCACTTGATATGACTAACTCAGACTGCTGAAACCTCATATAAGCTTCAATATGACTGTGTGGATTTTATCTCCCATTACTCATATTTATTATTTATTTATTTAAATATTTAATTGCCTAAATGAAAACTGAAATATATTGTTTTTTCATATAACAACCATTCCTTCTTTTCATACTGGCGATCAGAAGATCACTTCATAATGTACTTCCAATATATTTAATAGTGTATGTGAATCTAATATGAAGCTTCAGCCGTCCAAATGAGTCAAATCAAGTCTTCTATCTTTCAACGTTAGTCTTTTTAGAGCCAAAGTCCCTCTTTTTGTTCCTATACTTCCACCACAGCTCAACAGAGAAACACAAAGAGGGAATCTAATGCTAAAAAGACTGTAAATGTGACAGATATCCACTTTAAATGGACTAACTCAGACTGCTGAAGGGAGGAATGGTTACAGCGATTACAGCTCTGTTCATATATGCAGCTGTATGTTGCTTTAAGACAGACTTATAGACAGTAAAATAGCGGACCTATCCTTTAAGCTCATATTATCTTGTCATATGGGGAAAGGCTGGCTGAGATCAGAGGCTCCATGTGACCGTGTGATCACTTCTGAAGTAATATCAGCGCTCGGAGGCAGTGACTTTAACGGCTGAAAAACATCATATGCTCTGGAAAAAACAGTCAAAACGTTGGCTTCCAGGTCACACTTTCTTCTGTTTTCAGCACATTGTCACACACGGACCACGACGATGCCCGTTTGTTGTCTGGTTATCGCCTGTGGTAGCGTAGAGAGGAGGGGGGCATTCTCATGTGGGGTCCATATGTTAGCCTGTGACTTTAGCATGTAAAAGCCACAGAGGCTTAATGTTATCCAGGAATGGACAATTGAGACCAGACACTGATAATTCGACATGTATGTTTTGTGTAAGATTTTGTATCTTGACCACAGACTGTAACAATGCCGCCGGGTAACACACCACAATGTACATTTTCTCTGCCACTGTCAGCAACATTTGTCATTAGGCCTGTGTTGTTTGGCTTCGACTTTCATGAGAGGAAAAAATCATTTCTTCTTATTTTTTTCACTCTGTGTTCTAACGCCAGACTTTCTGTTTTTCAGCACCCTTCATCTTCATTTCCTCCCAGCTGCTAACCAGACATGAGCCTGAACTCTTCTGCCCTCTTCTTTAAAGGAATAGTGAGACATTTTTAAGAAGTAGGTTTCTTTACTTTCCTACAGAGAGCTAAATGAGAAGATTGATAGCACTCTCAAGTCTTTACGGTGAGCTAGAACCACAATTTAGAGCTGCAACTAACAATTAAATTCATTATCAATTAATCTGTTGCATATTTTCTTGAATTAATCGAGTCATTTAGTCTATAAAATGTCAGAAAATGGGGGAAAAAATGTCCAAGACGTCCTTAAATGTCTTGTTTTGTACCAAATTGAGAAGATTGATATCATTTTCGTATCCGTATGGTAAGCTAGAACTGCAATTAAGAGCTACAACTAACAGTTCAATTCATTATCACTTCATCTATTGCACATTTTCCCGAATTAATTGAGTCGTTTGATCTATAAAATGTCAGAAAATGGTAAAAAAAAAAAAAAAAAGGAGAGATCTTGTTTTGTCCCAGAAAAACAGTAAAAAATCTAAAGATATTGAGTTTACTTATCAGTGATGATTAAAGAAAATACCAATTTGTATTATATAATATTCATTTAAGAAGCTGAAACTACAGATTCTGATATTTAAAAGTGAATAAAAATGACGACTTCATTTGCTGTCGATCTACTACTTGACTAATCCTTGCAGCTCTACCGCAATTAGCTTAGCATTGTTTAGCATGCCATTTTCATGATCTGTTTTAAACTCTGCAGCTATGTTAGATTAGAATCGCTCACACAGTACAGAAAACTGTAAGGAGCGATCGCTAAACTGCAAGTATATTTATAAGTATAAGTGGCTGTCTTTCCAGTCGTTTGATGGTCATAAGAGGCCTGTCTTAAGGGAATGGAGGAAGTAGACAGTTTGATTATGGAATATTGAATATTAATGGATCACTTTTGACAGGAATATGAACCACAGTCGAGGTTTCCAGCACTGATGGCAGTAAGAAAAGAACTGACTAATGCCGGTCTCTCGCTGACATATACTGTAATTCAATGTCAAAAGGGAACAGATGGACCTGTGACATGAGCATTACAGATGAAACATCTGGCTGCCTCATTACAGGCAACTGGATGGTTAGAAAGGCAGAATGATGCAGTCTAATGTCCCAGTCTTACTTTGCTGCCATGTTATGTTTAAAACGAATCTGCGCTGGAGTTCAACAGGAAGACTGAGTGAAATAATGCCGTCTAA
This sequence comes from Scomber scombrus, assembly GCF_963691925.1. Classification (NCBI taxonomy): domain Eukaryota; kingdom Metazoa; phylum Chordata; class Actinopteri; order Scombriformes; family Scombridae; genus Scomber; species Scomber scombrus. Next base: position 26,571,581 of record NC_084979.1, on the reverse strand, counting down.
AAGGAGTCCACACTGCCTTAAGTGGAGGTTAGCAATGCTAGCGCTGTGAGATCAGGGCCCTGCAGAGTGAGGCTGGGAGTGAAGCGGCTGTATATGATGCCAAAGCTGTGACTAATTTCTGTAGCAACAAGATATAGTGTGACAGAACATTCCCACATTCCTCCTTTTTTGGTAATTTTTCATCCATTATAACAACCGTAAAGGGAAAGGATCAGTGTAGGAAACCTGCAAGTTAACTGCAATTATCTCCAAATCGCACTCATAGTTAAAGTATGCTTAGAAGTGGCAGCTTAGGATGTAGAGGCAAAAGTGTTAGGGTCATGTTGAGATGCACAATGCGCTGTAGGAAAAAATAATAATGCTAGAAATAAATATTAATATGTGCAGAACATCCTCAGTATTTTCAGTCAATGATGTATTTCCACCACTTTGTCAACTCACTGACAGAGATACACACTCTTAATTCAATAAAATGTTAAATGTGTCCTCACATTGGAATGAAACTATAAAAGATTTCAAGTTGACACACTGAAATTATTTGGAGTGTAGGGACTTTTTTACTGGTCTGGTCATAAAAGTATTGTTTAAAGACTTTTTCCCACTTTAACATATTTACATATATACTATAGGACTTAAATGAGGCTTTTTAAACACACAAAGGAGCAGAATCTCAGGGTTTAAATGTATTGATAAGTCTATTTACACCGCTATGACCATTCACATTCATGCCAAGAAATGCTGTACTACACACTGAGCTATAAATGCTATAAATTAGCTGCATGTTACAACCAGTCACCTTTAACATTACAACATGCTAATAAAATATACACTATACATAAATAATGAGCTTCATTTTCAAGACGCCTCAAAAAATGGATCCTCTAGGTGGTAATTAAGAGGTCTGAGATTAGCTGACACCCGTGTTATTAACACCTGAATCATTTAACAGGCTTTCTTGTATGTAATATAATTAGGTGAGCTGTATCAGCATGATGAATATCTTCTATTAAAATAAATCCATCCTTCTGGAGGCGATACTGTGTGTTGCAATGCTACTGCAAACCCATCATTGCTGTTCTGTGCTTTAAACGTTCAGGCATGTTGGACTTCGGGGTGCATCTCTCTCAGTGATGTCACAGCAGTAGTTTTGCCTTCAGGTGGGCTTTAAATCACAGACTGGCACAGACTTGTGGTAAACTGGAGTGATTTCACAGCCATTTAAATTTGGCACACATAAAGGCAAATGCCATTTGGCCCGATCTCAACTGACTGCTCGTAGGGCAAGAAAAACAAGCATGTAGCAACAGCACTGACTGACATGGCTGAATAAATGGAGAAGGTCTTTGCCAAAGAAGTCAGCCTTAATGGTATGTTTTTTGATATATTACTCTTGAATTGGCTTTATTTCTTGGTGCAATTTAGTCGAAAAAAGCATGCAAACTTTATTCACACAGCATGGAGGTTACAAAGTGCTTTAAAGGAAGAAGAAAAGGGTAAATACACAAAATAAAAAAGGTATAAAATCAATAGAAAGACAAAGAAAAGAAGTGAGTTTTACGACGCTCTTAAGAATGTGCACTGATTTGGCTTCTCTGACACTTTCAAGAGTTCAACATTTAATCATCAACCAGCATCACTTTCACTGTTAAGCCATACTCTAAATCTAGTCTCACGATACCAGACAATCAGAGATCTCTGCCAATTGAAGTCTGAGGTTTTTTAAAAATGCACCGTAGTTGTTTGAAATGTGGTGAGAATGGCCTCTAACTAACCTACACCCCTTACATTTTGTCAGGGACACGCCTTACTGGAAAGATGATGCCCCCCTTCTTTCTCCTCAGTAGTGAACTGCATGTCACCGCCCCGATATGAAAGGCCACTCTAAAGACGTTTTAAATAAACTCTGTTATTGTTTCCACCTAGATTCAACAACGAAAACTGGGAGATTGTCCTCAGTCTCAATGAGCGAAGACACTGAAGACCCTGTCAGTCCATACAGCATCAAAGTGTCGGATTATCAGCTGATCGGTTTTGACAGTGTTTACTAACATGTGGCACGCCAGCAAGAAGAACAGCCCTGGAGGGACGTCGTTTCAAACACCGGCTGTTACATGACTGATCAGGGTGTGACAGGAATGAAAGTTTCATCAGCATATCAACACTTCTCTGCTCCGTGTTCAGTGTTAATTTACCTTTTTTCATATTTTCACATACACAAAGAACTGCTAAAAAAACATTTTCTGCTTCAGAAAACATGCAACCAGATGGACTGACAGATTAAGTGCACGGCAACAGTATCAAATCTCTTACCTTATCTAGTTTCGCCTCAATCTCCACGACCTCCGTCTCCACCTCATCGATATTTGCCCTGAAAAACAAAAGAGAAAGAATGCCTGAGTGTTACTGAATGACTGAAATAAATTCCATTAAGGTAATTCATCTCCTTGGAAAACAGCCGCCCTCCGGTCTGCTTTTGATTTCCCACGTTCTCAGAAAGCATGACGGTGGGCCATAATCTGTGAGTGACAGATGGAGCTCGGTGGAGCCAAACCCAGACATGTTGGAGCAGCAACAGGCGAGAATTTTGGTGCGCTTAAGTGAGACAGTGAGCGAGTGAGACGCCGCCCTGGGAGCAGTTCAGCTCTGCATAAAAACAAAGTGACAAGAAAAAGTGTCTACACAGTGAGGGGGGGGGGGGGGGGGGGGGACGGACACACGACTGGGCTGGCTCATCTCAAATAAAAACCCCAATCCACCTTCCCCGCTGTCAACACCACCACCACCAATACCACACCCAATTGCATCTGGAGCCCCGGCCGCTGGGAGAGGTGTGATTTATACCCAGCTGAATGATGTAGCCCCTTAAAACACCACTCCCCAACTTCTCCACAACTGATGTAAATAATAAGTTTGTGGATTACGAGCAGATCTTAAGTCACCATCTTGATGAGTTAATTTCTGTCTATTATCTGCTTCTGCTGCACTGAGGGAGCTTATGGTTTTACTGGAGTATAAATGTGATCTATTGCCAGTCTGTCATCTGATTAGTTTGCTTTTTTCCCAAAATGCACATAAAGAGGACATAACATGCACATTTCCAGGTCTATATTTATATTCTGGGGCTCCATTGGTGTGTATTTGAGTTGTGAAAAATCCTAATCTTTACTCTTTATCTTATACCGGCTCTTTATGCAGCCCCTCAGTTTAGCCTCTGTGTGAAACAGGCCGTTTTAGCTCCTGTCTCTTTAAGGCCCTACTCCTAAGATACCCACTCTGTTCTGATTGGTTAGAGCCAAAAAACTATGTAAAAAAACCTACTTCTTTGTCTTATTCCTTACTCTAAATATAAAACTTCTCATACACATCCTGATCCGATCTGAAAAATGCAGGTGGACAATGCAGCGCAGCAACGAGGAAATAGAGGAAACACTGCAAATGAAATATTTAGAGCAGGTTGAAGCCCTGGATTTTGACTTTGAAGCTGGCATTTGAGCATGTTTAACATTGTAACTGCATAAAAATGACAGAAAAATCACAAAAAGCATGATATGTCCCATTAAAAGCTAGTTCTCAATTTGGTATCAAGGGGATTGTGTTACAAGACACAGTGCCACATACACAGCAGGTCTGTGATGAGAGCATCTGTGGCATATATCGGCCACGGCTGGCAGGATATAAAACTTGTATCTCTGCCTCATCTCGTTCTCTCTGGCCTTGGGTGGATTAGCCTGCTTGGCCGGGCTGCGGAGAGCTCAGAGGACGAAGGATGGCACGTGCTGCTCTCATACTCCTCTCCACCCCCACAGCATTTCCTCTCACCATCTCCTTTTATATGGAGCAGAGGGAGCGAAGCGGGGGATAATACTCCAGAGAGGAAATATCTGTCAAAAGCTCCGATTCATGCGGCATGGAAACATACATTACCTAAATAATCAATACATATTATTCCACATGTGGACGTGTGTTATTGTAACCTCATGTGATCTCCTGGTGAACGGCCTTCAGCCAACCACACCCAAGGTTAATCCTGCAGTGAGCAAAGCTGTTTTCATTGCTGATGTCATTTTTGAAAAACTGGAATTTTTTTTCACGCGATAATGCAGAGCTTAGCGAGCTCTCGCTTTTCAGGAGGCTCGTTCCTTCTAACGCTTTTCAGCTGCAGCAGCAAGACTTATCTTGAAATGCCATATTTTGTTTTAAATGTCTACATGCGACCAACGCAGTTCACAATTGACCAGTTTAAATTGGAAACAAGTACAAAGTTTCAGAGGTTGTGATGCATATGTTATGAATGGTGGGTTTGTGTGTTTTAACCTACTGTCTGTCTTTACCAGGACACTTGACAAAGAGATTTTTAGTCTCAATGAGTTTTCCTGGTTTAATAGAGGTTGATTAATGCCATCAGTATTTAGATGTGATCTTCCACATCTTCCTGCTTTGATTTTATTTTATTGTGGTTGAATATCATCTTACAGAAACTGCAGACATGCTTTTAAAGAGGTAATTCATCACAGTAAACAATTAATTAACTCAAGATATCCTCCTCAAAGACACACTTTGTGTATGTGCAGAGTTTTGTGGCAGATCAAATAACACATCATCTTTTTAACATTGTTCTATTTACATAGTTGTTCTTTGGGGTCGATTTTTGTTTTATTCAGCCAATAAGCTCATGAATACAATGCTGTTGGACAGCTGAGTCCTAAAGCTCAACAAATTAAGTGCAGTGGCTCCGAGCCTGGGAGTGGAAACGCCCCAACGGGCTGCAAGAAACATCTGAGGGTTCATGAGATGATTAACAAGACAGGAAAGAAGAAGAAAAAACATTCCTGCGACACGAAATGTTGTTTTTCTGGGATTTTCCGGCTTCTTTCTTTCTCTTTGCTTTTTCTCTTGTCTACTTATTAAAGATTTTAAAAACTACAATCTTTGGTTAAACTGCTCACAGTTCATACTACAGGACAGTTAAAGATTACTTTCACTATCGATTAATCTGTAGAGTATTTTCTTTATTAGTCATTTGGTCTGTAAAACCATGAAAAATGTAAATGAGTGTTTCCAAAGCATAAGGAGACGTCGTCCAATGTCTTGTTTTGTTGACCAACAGTCAACAATCCAGTGATAATCAATTTAATATCAGTGAAGACTTAAGAAACCAGAAAATATTCATTCATATTTCAGAGGCTACAACCAGTTTTAACGTCTTTTTCTCATCATTCATACACATTGGATGGCTAGTAAGCATCAGGTGTCTATAAAGGGTCACAGGTCAAAAAGGTTAGGTACCAGTGTTTTAGTGCTTTATAACCCTGCGTTAAAACCAACCTAAAGCATCTTCATGTCAGTTTAAAGTCACATGTTTGTGAAAATTAGGTTTCAGAGGCATTTCCACCTCACCATAAAGCGTGGGATAAACATTCAATTGTGTCACAATGAAAAGGTTGAATTACAAAAGGAACTGACTGACGACACTAATTATAAAATCTTAGTTGTGTCAGTCTAAAAACATTAACGTCAGCAGTCAGTGAAGGCTGGAGACGGCACTGGGATTCAGCCATGCTTCTCCTGCAGAGTGCTGCTCTAAAGATAACTGAACCAGTGTGGCTCAACATGGTGACAGCCCAGCTAGCTGTTCCAGATGTGCGGGCGCCAACTCGCAAGACAGCTGCTCCCCCTGAACCCCCCACCCCCCCTCTTCTTCTCCCCACTACCACCCCAATGCTCCAGGCTGTAACCCCCCACTGCCCTGTCTCACTGCACAGGCCTCCCATAATGGATGCACACAGTGCCCAGGGCCCGTAGCCACGGCAACCATCTCCTAAGTGGGCCGCAGCGGTCCCTGATGTGCTTGTGAGCTGACCCCTTATTCACACCGCAGGGAGCAGAGAAGCTAAGTAGATAATAACACGACTCACAACAAGGCTACTGTGACAGGAGATGACCGTCTTCACACCATTAAAACCTCATCGGGACCATTAAACACCAGAACTGTAAATCTGCACTGATTTACACACCAGTCGATGGTTGCTCTTAATGGCAACGGCACAACAAGTTTGTTACTTATCAAAGCAGATTGCAGTTTCATGCCTATTAGTGTGCAGGGTTAGTCTGGGATCTTTTTTTCCTGACATGGAACAGTGCAGTTAAGTAGTGGTGTTAAAACATAAACACTGAGTTTGTGCTGAGTAAGCTGCAGCTTTGGCGGTTTCTGGCTGGTGACATGCTGACGGAGCGTCCAGGAGAGTGGCTGAGGTGCTATTTACTGGCCCAAAGTCCCAAAACACCTCTATTTCTCTTTAAATTAGGAGCCACCTCACGTCTTTATGGGTTTCACACAATACTGGGAGAAAATAACATTTTTCTCCATGCTGGTGTGTCAACTATGACTTTCACCTCATAGGAAAAAGTTCCCATTATTCCAGTAAGTGTGGCTTGGCTGCTGTGTGAGAAGCTGATGGCCGGGAGAGATGCAGCTGGGCACAGATGGCCCGGAGGGTTGTGTTTTTGGAGGGTGAATCGAGGCAGAGTAGCCTGGTGGCCTGGATGGAGGATGAGCAGGTGGGATGCTGAGGACGGAACCAGTGCTGGGTCTAGGTAGTGACCCCTAAAATACAACCACGACTCCCAAACCAATGCCAAAGTGTACGCCAGCTGGGGCACAGCAATTGAACCTACTGACAGCGGCCCGCTGGGGGAGAGCGAGTTACCCAGCGAGTAATGTGTTGGTGTCAGCGCGCTCTCTTCTGTGTGCCAGCATTCAAAATGAGAACAGCTGTAGAGCAGACTGGAGGCGAGCTTCAAGTGATCCTCGGCAATCAGGAGACTGTTTGATATCAATCTGCTGTTTGCTCTTTTCTACACTCTCCAGTATCTTTAATCTCATATTAATTCAAAACCCACCACTGAAGGTTTCATCAATGTGGAAGATTTGGGAGGCCAAAGAGGGGTCGGGAGGAGGAGGGGGGGGACCAGAAGGTTGGAGACGGGGGCGGCCTTGTCTGTCTGAGGGCCCCATTGTGACAAAGCAACTTCCTGTCTGGAGAAATGGCAGCATTTTGTTATAATATTGATTGCTTTAGTGTCCTAATTGAGGCTGGATTGCAGGGTTGAATGGCTAACTAGAGGAAAGGGTGGATAGGGGGTGAAAGGGGTGGGAGGGGGGCTCCTGGAGTATATTCCCTTTAGATACGTTGAACAACAGCTGAGCTCCTAATAGCCCTGCCCAGCTCTCCTCCTCCTCTTCCTCTTCCCTCCTCTAGAGCACAACATGAACTAATCAGTCCCTCCAAGAAATTTCAATCACAATAATTTAACGCAAATTCCCGAAATCTTGCAGAGGAGCTTGCAGCTTTGCTAAATTACTGCAACTTTTATGCATGAAATGGCCAAATCAACAGACCGCCTGTGATTTGGACCATTTGTCACATTTTCTGTTGATCATCGCAGCACATTGCACGCATTCAGCAAGGTTTTTAGGCACGATTTAGGTGAAAGATGGACAAATCTCACCTGCCAACAAAAATAACTGCCAAAGACTCTGATAAACAATTCCCAAATGTTCCCGAATGAAGTTTGCATTCACTTAGTCAGAAGCTGATGCGTTGTTCAGACGGCTAAGATGGAAACAATCTAACTCAAACATAAACATGGACACTTTGGAAATTAAACTATATTCAATGGGATTACTGGCTGATTTCATTTGGTGCTAATTTTAAAGTTAAAGTTTATTTAATAAAGGCTTACAAGTGGAACTTAAGTAGAGTTTAAGTAGAGTAACTTTAAGCCCATGGTTCTCATGTTTAGGGAATAAATGAAAGAATAAACACTGACGTATAGTTGTTTCTGTGATATGCAATATGCTTTTCTTTTTAAATCAAAGGAAGTCATTACATATTTGGTTGTAGCTTTTTAAAAGATGCATTATTTTCCTTCAAACAATGCAAATCGTATCGCAAAAACGCCACTTCAAAATCCTGGAGGTACTGACTAATGCAGGGTCAAGCTGGCACTGCAGACTACATGCCAAGCCCTTAAAACACTCAACACATTTTCAGAGCAGTTGCTAGTTAGCCAAAAATATCTTACTCGCCAACAAAATCATGAATTCACTAAACTAAACTCTGAACTTTGGAGAGTGTAAATTTGAGAAAATTTATCCATTGTTTCAACTGACAGGAATATCAGCCAATGCACAGTATTTTAAACCCTAATAAAAACCAACTCAGTTATCATACAACCATCCTGAGAGATGTCGGATGATGTGAACACTTGAAAGTCCTTAATATGGACCCTTCCCATCTTACAATGGTGGTCTTATGGTCAATTACTACTACCCATCAAGAATTTAAACACCAAACTTTGAACTTGTGCCCTCCACTCATCAAGTTGGCATCACATTTGCATCATCATACTAATAATTTCAGAACTACAATGCCCCATAATCTGCAGTAACCCAATCCTAATACTTTTAAGGTGCAGATGGAGTTCAAATGTCTCCAGTAATACCCTCTCCAACATGTGTTCAAAGCCCACCACTATTGTTTCATAAGCCTGGGATTTTATTTCCACTTGAAAAGCTTAGAGATGTTCCTCATATAGAGGAGAGCTCAGCCGCTCTGTAAACACTGCTCACATTTCTGCACCAGACTGTATTAAGTGCGAGCCGGTGTCGCCGCATTAACCTCAAACCCTACTCGGCACACTTCTCTACTAATGGATCCACAGAAGTGACGTGTATGCTGCAGCAATAATTACTCATTTATGCTTCGATTACAACATGCTAGAGGCCCGAACATTGCTGTAAGCCATCTATGAAAGCATACATTCAGATGCATGCAGTAAACATGTGGGATCCATCACAGGGTTAACATGTATGGCTCAGGACAGGTGCTCACATCGGTTATGCCAGCGTGTGTATATTAAGGCTTGAGTGGCTCTTCTACAAGTGGAGTATAGTCCGCACCATCCCCCCTCTGATTGCCTACTGTGCCAAATACTTGTGTGTAGCCAAACAGCTGAGTGGCAACCATTCACCGAGCCCCGTTTCTACGGCAACATTCATCTACCCTCGCAGACAGACACCCCTTCCCCAGCCCACCCACTCATTCAGCGGACTCAATACGGAGACCACCAACACTCCCACCAGAAGTATTTCCTCACAAGGGCCTCGTGTGTCTGATCTCTGCCACATTTGTAAAGACGGTCTGGTGTCGAGTTCAGGAGAGGACGAGACCTACAAAGCTGCGAGGTCACATTCTTTCAAATGAGACCCGAAACAACTAAATATATATTAGTCTACAGTAAATGAATCTGTAACAATGTTGTCAAGTGATTCATTGATTTTAAGCAATTTATTAAGCATATAAGTTAAATATTGGTTCCATCTTCTGAAAGTGAATCTGACAAAACAAGACATTTGAAGATGTTAATTTGGGATATTGGGAATTTGTGAGATGCTTTTTTTATGCCTTCTCTGTGGATTTTCTAGGTCAAATTTAAAAATTAACTGAATAATGATAAAAGATATTTTATCAATGTCAGCCCTGCTGTTTTTTCTGTCAGGGATAAAAATGTGAAGAGCTGCAAACTGAAAAAGACGATGATTATTCAGCTATTTAAACAGTTGCAGATTAATTTTCTGTTGACTGGCTAACCAATGAATTGACTAATTACTTCAGTATCATATTATTGCAGATATTTGGAATATCAACTCTTGATCAGATATAAAGAAATGAAGGATTTGGACACTTATGATGAGGGATATTTTTCACAATATTCAATATTTTCTAGATTAAATGATAAATTGACTAATTGTTTAATCAAGAAAATTAATGTTAGATCAATACAAGTATACTGTGTATGCACCTTGAATGTGCCGGCATGTGCAATGAAGTCTGCAACTACTGCTCTTATTTATTACTGCATCTATATTACTGCCACCTATAGTGCCATTTTTATATTCTCTTTTTTTCTTATCCATAGTGTTTCTTTCATGTGTCTTATTGTATGTTGCTGTTTCTTGCTGTTTTTGTGTATTATCAGCCACTGGGGACAATAAAGGCACTGAATTGAATTGCATTTTACATGCAGAAAAGATCATCTGGTCATTGCTAATAATGTTTTAAATACTTTACATGAAGCAGATACAAATTAAATGAAACTGTCAGTTTGGTAGAGAAAAAAATAAAGAATTCTCTTTACAAAAATAAAACTTGCTCTAAAATATTGGAGCGCGTGCCTGACGTTGTGCCGGCTAACACTACCAGGATGAATGCCAAAACCCCAAACTCCCCTTGGGGCCTCTCAGCAAAGCGGTGACTAAATTGACAGTGACTGGCCTAACCGCCACCTGACCGAGTCTGTCCTGTTGGAAAAGCCTAAAAAAACTGGGTCTATTTTAGCAGAAGGGCATGTGTTCACCATCTCCCACGACAATGGGATGCTTCATAAATCACAGACAAGGACGGAGGCTCATGCAGGCCAAGAGCAGGACTGTAAAAGAACCAACAGAAGCATATGTATGTGAGATTTAGACACATTGAGTCCTGAGTTAATCAAACAGGCTAAAATAGCAAAAATCCAACAGTGTAAAATGAATCTATTTGGCTAATTCTGCACAGTTTTGTTGCTGCATGCAATGAGAAACCTATAAAATACAAATTAGATTGGACAGGGTGTCTCAAAATAGATACAGTATGTGTGCACGCTTCATATTTTCAGCAACAATGTTTTCCGGCATTTTAGTCACTCACGCATTTCACTCGTTCAGACTCCACAGCGAGTTCAGATTAGAATAACAAACATCTCCTGCACAAAGAGATTAGTCTGTTTTTTTTTTCTTTCTTCTTGGTCTTTGCTGTTATCTATCAGGAGATTGTTGAAGCACAATGAAGCAGCAAACAGAGATGATGCTTTAAAGGAACAGTTCGGCAATTTGGGAAGTAGACTTATTCGCTTACTTGATGAGTGTTAGGGTGTTTTCAAACCTTCGTTGTTTAGTCTTGTTGAATCATTTCTCCCCACTTTTTATGATTCATTTGGGCAGATCTGAGCACAGCGGTCGTACACAAGTTTGGATCGAAACAATTTAGAAAGACCGTTAGTGGAAGTGGTCTCGATTTGGTCCCAAACGAACTCTGGAACAAGTTTGCTTGTGGTGGGAATGTGATCTGACCCAACTACTAGGACTTAGTAACTCTGCAAGCTTGAACTAAATGGCTCCGATAGGCAGGAGTGATTTGATTTACTGGGATGAAGACGAGAGAAATAAACAGTGACAGTAAACCGAGATCCGACCTGGACTAACGCAAGTTGCATGTTAGATATTTAAGCAGATTAGACCTTCGTCTTGTGTTTACATTCCTGCTCCCACACAAGATATAATTAACCAATGAATGACGGGAATGTTCCCACGTGGCTTTTGGTGATTCATTTTGGATTTTTTCTTGAGTGAAAAGAAACAGAACCAAGGGGAAATGCATCAAATTGACCAGCTCATCCACTGATTCAGACCAGAGCAAACTAACTCCAGGTTTTAAATACGCATCTTTAGACGAGAGGAGCGATACCACACTGATGTCTATATGATAATGAATTCTATAGCTGGCATAAAGAGAGATTAGCTTAGCATAAAGACTGGAAAAAGGGAGGAATCTTGTTACATCTAATTTGTTTAATGCTGAAAAAATGTGACTTAAATATGTAAAATTGTGTTTTTTATTTGGGTTAATGTGCTGGAGTGATTTCTTGTCCGGGGTGGAGTGACTTCCTGAAGTTATCTCACTGTAAGGTTTTGATTAATGAATGCAAGCTGGTCATCTTTCTTTCTTTTTTCCTTCATCATCTCAGAGCGAGAACGAAGGCCAGACATCCCAGATGCAATGCCAGGTGATCCACGTATGACCCAGCACTCCCTAAATCTGTGCCGCATTTGTCACAATCACAGACTGAAGTCAAGCAAAGAGTCAGTCTACCTTATACCTGACAGCACGAGACTGAAACTGTGAAAACATACAGCATGTGCTGCTGTGGCTTCTCTGTAGGGAATTCCCCGAGGCACAAACTGGTTTAGGGTGCAAGAAAACTTGCCGGATCTACATGTGGAGCCCAGCTGAGCTTCATCAGAACATCTTTCATCCTGAAAGGAGAGGGAAAATCGAAAAGGTGAGATAGGTAAAGAGGTCTGACTGCGCAGAGTCTGGCTGAAGATACTTACTCCTCTCTCCTCCTGACTGCACAGCGACCTCTCCAAAATCAACACTCCTGGTATTTTTTTAACTGAAGGAGATATCTAGTCTGGCGGCGGGTAGAGCTCTCAACCTCAGAAGACCAAATCTGCCTGCTGTGGGTGAACTTTTGCCTGTCTGCTCCCTACACCACCTCCACCTCCTCCTCCTCCTCCTCCTCCTCCTCCTCCTCCTCCCCCTCTTCCTCCTCTGTCCCTGCCACACCCCTGCCAGCTCTCCCTTCTACATGCTCGTGGGTTAACTGTGTGGTGCTCGTCTGTACGCTGCAGACCACAGAACATAAATCCTGAGGGAATGAACAGCCTGAGGGCTCGATGTGTCTCGGTTTACTTCTTAAAATAAAATTTAAAAAAGCAGCCCAAAAAATACTAAAATAAAACATAATCAAAAACACATTGGGTGTAAAAAGGAAAAAACAAGTTACCCACTCAAGCTACAAACAGAAGTAACCCTTCAAATAAATATATCGCATGCTTATCTGGTGAGTTTTTTAAATACCTGAGAGGACTGACTGATTAATGCTAGTGTTAAATAACTTTATATATGACCACTTGCATGCCAAAAATTACAAATGTTCAGAGTCTCCCCCATAATTTTCTACTTTGAAATGACACTCAGATTTTTTCAAGACACTTTAACTGCCCAGTAAAACCAAAGGTAATTAAAAGAAAATCAAAAAAATGAATGATAAATAAACGTTACGACTGGTTTTACAGACTAATAATATGTATCTGTGGTCATGATAACTCTAAATCATGTCAGAGGAGGGCTGTATGACTTGTTATTATCCTGCATTTATTATCAGGGCCAATATTGGTCTAAAACATTGGCAGACGTAGTATTCAAGTATTTTTTTTAATCATTTATTTTAAAAGTTTACATGAGCCACCGCTTGTTGAGTTTTCTGGTCTCATTTGGCATCGTAAACAAGAGATAGTAGCCATGATTTGTCCGTTTTTGATCATCGTGAATCAGTTACAGAAGCCAGCTTTGAGAGTTTTTAAGGCTTTGCTTTTAAATTACAGGGCCACACTTTCCAAAAACCAAACACAACTTTAAAGATCTACTCAACAGCGATTTCAACTTTGCTTCGACTATCTCACAAAATACACAATTTAGGGTCCAAGGATGCAGCAGAGGCCAAAATATTCGGACTTTTAGTGCCTATAGTATGACGCAAAATCGCTGGATCATATATTTCCCATTATGCCACTCAACAGCATTTTTCATTAGGCCCACATCTCCATATCCCCAGTTTGTTGACCTTTTTTTTCAGCCTCCAAGCCCGAAAAGGGTTACTTTGCGAGGCATCACGAGTGAGATGTGAGAATCCACCTCGTCAGGCTTGAAGTTATGCGCTTATGTAAGTCCAATCAGCGTTTTATGAGGAGTCTCGTTTGATCTTGTGAATCCAGCTGCATCCTAAGATAAGAGCATGACAGACGATGATAGACAGATGGTTCATCCAATCACCTGCCAAATATTGCCTGCCGCCTTTTTCCAAACAACCTCCCAAGGAAAACTTCTGGGATCGTTCTGTGTAACAAAACATTTGGCATGTAGTCAGCTTAAGAAAAGAGATAACCCTAATGACATCTCTGTGGCATGATCAAGGTTATGTACTTTAACTAAGACCTTACGAAAGTGTTTTCACAGGCGGAGTAGTATGAGTAAAATGGTCTTCATATGTTAAATTTGTGGGATATCCCTTTAAGGAAGGACTTTTTCTTGTTTATCAGCTGCAGAAAGAAAAGCTTTCAATTATAATCAAATATTCTCTCTGCTGTTTCAGCCTCCTGTATCAGGCTGTTGGACCTTGAACAACATGTGTGCATATTTTCTGACCCTCCCTTGGCGAGAGACAATAGTTCTGGCGCTGTCCAACGACCAACGGTTCACAGGCAGTAAAGCAGCCAGGCAGGCAGTCCCTGAGCTGGGGATAACATTCCCGTTTAATCTGAGCAGATGAAGTCCATCTTCTAAATGTGCACACCAAGAGAACGAGAACAGAGAGACATTCTTCAGCTGAAACACTCAAATCAAAGAAGACGTCTGCAGCCAAGCTGATTCCTGCAAAAACTGCTGCCAGGATTGTTCTTCGTCCAAAGGAAAAAGTGCAGCGATGAAAATCTCGTTTTATTTGAACATGACTTGTTGTACAGATTGTTTCACAATGTAGAGTGAAAACTATAAAGTTACAGGAATAAGTTCAACATTTTGAAAGATTCACTTATTTGCTTGCTGTGATTTAGATGACAGATTAATTCTACTCTTACGTTGTCTGTTCAATATAAAGCTACAGCCAGCGGCCTGTTGGCTCGTTAGCTTAGCATAACGACTAGAACCAGGGGGAAACTGCTAGCCTGGCTCCATCTGCCTACCAGCACATATAAATGTCACTCAATGTTGTTTTAACATTTTTAAAACCAATACAAAGTGTTAATAAGAAAGCTTTAGAGATAATAGTAGGCAGCCCTGAGGCAGTGGTATTGATATTTGTATCCAACTCCAGGCCAGAAAAGGAATATGTGAATTTCTAAAAATGTTGAACGTACAGTACAGTATGTTGAATGTACCGTAGATCTTTAAATTAATGACACAAAACCAACTGATAGCAGCTCTGTAAGGCTACAGAAGTGTTTTGAGCTTAATGCTACGTCAGCATGCTAACATGCTCCCAATGACAATGCTTAAAATACTGACGTTTAACAAAGTTATGCATGTTAACCATCTTAGTTTAGCTTTCTAATTAACCCTTAACACAAAGTACAGCTGAGGCTGATGGGAATGTCATTAGTTTTGCAGGTATTTAGATCTGACTTGATGATGGCACAATAGGGACAAAGTCAGGAGATCAAAGTTATTTCAGTTTTTAAAGTTATTGTTATTTGTCCTGGCGGGAACATGAATGTCTGAGCCCAATTTCAAAGCATCCAAATGTTAAACCTCATGGTGGCACTAGAGGAAAACTCAGGGGGATCACCGAAGTCATCAGGATTACTTCTCCAGGCTCCGTGAATGTCTGTACACAATTTCAAGGTAATCCATCAAATAGTTGTTGAGATATTTCAGTGTGGAACAAAGTGACGGACCAACCGATTCCCATCTCTCAAGCTGCTAACGTGGCAAAAAAATATTTGAAAACCGATTCATTTGACACAATCGCCTGAAGTTGTGATTGCTCCGGCACACCTCAAGCCATTCAAGCACACAAACATTAAAACACTGGCTGCCAAAACTCTTGACTCCTAAGTCTTGACCCTGCAGCAACCATGTGGGAGTGAACTGACCCCTGAGGAGCCAGCAGCTGCCCTCGTCAGCCCCCGTCTGATCACACTCCAGGCACAGACAAAAACTGGGTTAGCCTGCCAAGAAAAAAACACACAGTGCATGTCTCTCCGGTTTGCTTCACAGCCACAGAATAACGTGTCAGTGAGAGAGACCAAGAGCAACAGCTGAGGAGGCATTTCCCGCTCTTTTTTTTTTTTTTTTTTCAAAATCCAGCCTGTTCAAATTCAAAGCAGTCACCGAATCCAGATCCAGATCCACCAAGAGAACAAGAGGACGGTTCAATCTGCCGTCTGACAAAGAAACACCCTCCAACGAGTTAATAAGAGTGAAAAGAACAATCGCTCAATGATAAAAAGGCTTCTTCAGAAAGGAAAATATGCAAATAAGACAAGCAGTGCTGCATTTTTCTCATTAGATTTTTTTTATTTGATGTCTAAAATAATGAAAATATTTCCATTTTTAACTCTCTTGGCTTTGGGATTTATGCGGCGGATGAACGGCAAAACATCTGGATTATCTCATTTTAGCTTCTACTCACAGACAGATAGATTTAACATGACCCAAGGAAAAAAGACGTGTCAAAGCACATGCCTGAGATCCACAATTATAACCCCTAATGCCCATTATGTGGCAGAACGTTTCTCTCCTGCTGCATCACAGTTGGATCCGAGAGCGTTTTCTTTTCCTGTGTCAGCCTTTCCATTAATATTTCAAAGCTTTAACGACGGGTCAGCTTTGGAACAGACGTCCTCTGCACAATATTGCCTTTCATTCTGTAGTCAGACAGCTGGATAGATTTCAGGGCTGAAGACGGTCTTATGAAAGACTTAAAGAGGCTAAAAGCAGCTTCACTTCTTATTCAACCAAAGGGGGGGGGGGGGGGGGGGGGGGGGGGGGCTTCACCTTCTTCCTCAAATGACTGACTGTTGATCTTCCTCCTCGAGAATTAATCTGCAGTTTTTTTCAATCAATTAATGGTTTTAGTCATTCAGTCAAGCAAAAATATACCAAAAATTAACTGGTTGCAGTTGCTCAAGTGTGAATATTTGCTGCCATTCTTTGCTTGATGTGGAAATAAAGACATATGTAAGTTATAATGAACATTTCTTCATTTTCCCCCATTTTATAGACAACATGATTCCTAAAAATGATCTTTTTTGCAACTCTAACGAAATCTTAAACAGAGTTAGGCAACGTTTCAACATTGTTTTTAGCATCTTTCAATAGAGTTTAAAATAATAAATGATAATGATGTTGTGATACCATTTCCTGTTTTTTTAATTGACACTTTCAAGCAGATTTGACTTGGTGATCACATGAGGTGTCTCACAATCTTGACATTATAAAGTAGTTTGAACATATATATACAGTGATTTAATATTTGAATATATAGGATATTTTGGTATCGATATAAAAAGCATATTATATATCATATCATAGTAGTGATTTAGAAAGTGTCATTCCTGGTCTGATAAATTAAATTTTCTTTAATTGCGCTGAAACAACAAGTCAATTAAGACCCCAAAGTGTTTAATCAAGCAGTCGTTTGACAGATAATTACTCATCAATTACCATTTAAGTGAATTATTTATCAAAACTGACACCTTTTCAGCTTCTCGAATGTGAGGATTTGCTACTTTTATATTATTACCTTCTGGTTTTATGAGCTATTGAAAGGACAAAACGAGACATTTAAAGACCTGACTTTCTGGATTCTGCATTTTATGATATTTCATTGACCAAAAGAAGAATCAGTTGAAAAGAAAAAATATAATTAGTTGCATCCCTGTTATTATAACTAACATCTGAAAAGAAATGACAGTTTGGAGCAGATGAAATCATCATGTTGTAATTAAATTGTTACAGATTTGTTCAATTTTGATAACTTAAGCACCTGTTATGATGGAAATTTGCTGAAAAACGTCAGTAGCTTGTAAGTTCAGCTGCAACGATTACTCGATTGATCAATTAGTTGATCGACAAAGCATTAATGGGCATCTATTTTGATAATCAAATAATCATTTTAAAGCAAAAAAATGGCAAAAATTGTCTGATTTCTGGGTTTGATTTTCCTCTACAATAATACATTATCTGTTACTCAGACAAAAGAAAACGTTTTGAAAAGTTACTCGGGGCTCTGATATTGTGTTGGACATTTTTCACACATTGCTGATATCTTACAGACTATGTGAGCAATAGATCCGTCTGGAAACTAATCGTAAGAGTATTCAATAATCAATCTTATCACTAGTTGCAGCACTACTACAGACACTAACTGACATCTCACAGTGTGACACAAGCCTTATCAGTACACTCCTAAAACTGTGAATTTAATTTGTGCCTTTATTCATTTTCCACACATCCTCCATGTTCCTGAAAGCCTGTGGAGCTTTGTGGTTAGAGCTGCATTAGCTGCTAATACATCCCCAGTCTGTGCTGAGCACTACGACCGCAGCGCCGGAGATCACAGAGATCAGTTAGCAACGAGTGATGACACACAGTCCAGACAAAGAGCTAAATCGACTGTGTAATAACAATAAGAGGAGGAGCGGAGGATGAGGAGGGTCGAGACACAGACAGTTTCTATAAATGCTTCAGCATCCAGTATTTACAGTGAATCTGTAAACAGCCGTGTGTATGTTTCTCCCCGGCTGAACTTCCTGCTGACTTGCACTGTTCTTGGAGGCTGAGGCTGGAATGCGGCTGAAAGGAGAGACAATGAAACGGGAACGTTGCCAGCGAGTCCGTCGTGACCCTTGATGTTGTCTTGGGTCAGTGGTGAAGTCATTCTGGAAATCCCATAAACAACAGCTCCCACTTTGATATCACCACAGGAGGGAAACGACGACAACAAGTACGACAGCAGCAACGACGCAGCTTTCACTCACAGCTGCTTTAATGGAGAAAACATCAGTGTGAACCAAAAAAACCGCCGCCGCACAATGACTGGAAGGGGAGAGGAGAGCGAGTGTGATGCAACGAGCTGTAACTAGACTTGACCAAACATCACATTGAAATTATTGTCATTTTAATGTGGCATGGTATTTCTCTACTTCTTGTGCAATAGCAGGGTGATAGATAAATAACTGAAAACAGAGAGAAAGAAAACGAGTGAGAAATCAGGACTGGAAGCTGCTTAAAAGGCAAAATAGAAAGGTTTTATATTTATAGTAGTGAAATAATTAGTCGACTATTCTATTAGTCAATAAACAAAATCATCTGAGTAAAAATGCCAAACATTCACTGGTTAAAGCTACTAAAATGTTGTTCTCTTGTCTGTGTCATATCTTTGTATATATATGACAAAATAAGCAATATGAAAACATTGGAGTCTCGTAATAAGTGGTGTTTTTTGGGGTCAAATGATTTAAAAAATAAGATAAACAAATTCATCAATAATGAAAATAACTTGTTTGTGGCTGACATTAATATTCATGCTTATTGTTATTGCTTTAATTCTCTATCATACACAGCTAGAAGTCATCAGGCATAAATCCTTGAAAAGTCAAGTGAAGTCAATTTAATCAAAATCAAATCAAAAATTTGGCTCAAGAGGCTTTACACTCTGTACAACCTCTGTCTATCTTTAGCAAAAAGGAAAAGTCAAATTATAAAAACAATCCAGGCTGTAATTATACATTCTTTATACCAATTTAAAAAATGAACCAATTTAACTGTGATTTAAATTTAAAAGCTCTGTGGGATTGTAATTTGGTTAGCTAAATGCTAACCTGCTGATGTTTAACAGGTACACTGGTGTTTTCCAATGTCGTCATCTTAGCTTTGCATGTTAGCATGCCAATATAATTCTTACTAAACACAAAGGACATCTGGGGCTGACGGTAAATGTCATGACGATGGCGCTAAATGTGAAGTCAGGCGATCACCATAGTTACTACAATTCATCCTAACGAGAACATGAATGTCTGTAGTTCTCCTCATGGCGATCCGCGTGATGGATGTCGAGACCTTTCTCTCAAAACCGCAAATGTCAACCTCATGGAGGAAAAGTCAGTTTACAATTTAAAAGGCAATCCATCCAACTGTTGATGAGATATTTCAGTCTGGACCAAAGTGGTGGATCGACAGTCCAACATTGCCGTCCCCAGTGGAGTCACACTACAATTTAGCTAACCTCAGGTTCTTCTGTAGATGCTCTTTTGGGCATGTTTTCAGTGTTCTTGTTTTCAAAGATGTTTTCCGTGTTCTTGTTCTCAGTTTAAACTTAGACATGCCACATCTTGATTAATGATTGTCAAATTTGGCACAGAGCAGCGAGAGGGTCTTTAATACTCGCTGCAATTAGGCTTTCTAACAAACCATCTGGGTGTAGCAGCCATGCATAATGCAATGCCAGCTCCATTCATCCCCTCCATCAGCTATGGGGGGTTAGGTCGCACAATTAGGCCACCACAGCCCATGGGGAAATGTCACTTAAGATATGGAGCCAACAAAGACAGTAATGTATGGGGAAATATGACATAGATTAACCCTTTCAGCAAAGCTCTGTAGCGTTTACACCAAGAACTGGCCTCTAAGTGAGTTTGGTCTGCGAGAGCTTCCTGCGCAACCATCGTGAGGAAAACAAACTTGAATGGACAGTCTCAAATCGAGTGTTTGTTATTACATAGTGTAGGATGCAAGAGGATGTGTACGACGTCACAACAGTATTGTAAGAGTGGGTGGGGGGGGGTAAACAGGAGAAAGGCTGACGGGCCAAAGAAAGATCAGGATATGAGAGGTCTCGGCTGGCGGCGCAGGTTTATATTAACACAGGGTGGTCTGAGATGACTCCAACACACAAAAATGTCAATGAAGATATTCGGGACGACTGAGACGAAAGAAAGAACACACACACACACAGAATCCAGAAGAGGCCGGGGCTGTGAGAACCGGCCTGGACAATGTTCCATTGAAGGGAGGAAGACAATAAAGCCTACAGACATGCTGCTTCTCGCAGCTTTTTTCTGGGCAGCACACCAGGCTGCCTGGGTAAAAAGTGGCGCAGAATAGAGCGGTGCTTACAGTGAGCCAATCCTACAGCGTAACACCCTGACATTTTGGTGAAATAGCTGAATTCCCTCAGTGAAAATCCCTCACGTACACAGGCGTGATGTGTCCGGCGGTGGTGGGGCTGAGCTGGGAGTCTTCCCGGCATTTTTGTGGGCTAAACATGCAGCTTGGCTTGCACTAGAAAGACATACCAGACGTGTGAAGCATTCAGCTCTTTCCTGTCTGAAAGCTTGAGAGATGGAACTTGCAGAAACAACAGTGCAAACGACAGGCAGCCTCCATGTGAGTTACACTGACATCCATTTAACTGTGAACAGGCTTCGAAACATTAAAACATCAACTGTTTTAAATTTGATCCCAAAAAAATCCAACAATACAAACTAAAAAGCCTCAGAGGCACAATCCAAACAGCAGATTCATGGTTTATGTAAGCATGTGCAGCTGGTGCTTGTTCATGTTACACAATCGTACATCATGTGAGTGTCACAGAGGACTGAAAGACAGTCAAGAGACAGCAGGAGAGGTGTTGGATCCTGTCACTTCCTTCTGGGTTTCCCCCAGGTGTTTCCTCTGGTCTGAAGTCAGCAACATGCCCCTGACGTCACTCTCTGGCTCTCCTCCATGACCTCTGACCCCTTTCCATCAGTCCATGGACCTGAATGTTGATGTGACTCTTGTGTCAACCGGCAGAGACCTAACCGGACCCTGACACTGTCAGTAAGGAAACATAACAGGGGGACAAAGCGCTGAGAAAACAACGCCCCTATAGCCTGTTGTGTTTGTGTTGAGATGGGATCTTTATGTGTTAAAGAGGATAAGTTAAGAAGACAACAATAGCTATTCTTTGTTTTAAATCTGTTTTTGTGAACCGTTAAACTGTGTGAGAAAATATCAACACATAACACTTGGTGTGCAGAAAAAACACCAAAAAGAAAAACAGAGAGTCCAGTGAAACGAAGCGTGGGCTGAAACACAGCACCGAAAACGACTCCAGAGATTTACGGCTTCAGTTGTTCTGCCCGTCGTCTCAGAGTGAGAAAAGAACAGAACAGAATTATTCAAGTTTTGTGAGAAAAAATGAACCAGAGTCACGGCTCATTGGTCTCTTCACCAAACCACATCCTCCAGGGAGCGCCACAACAAACTTCAACAACAGTGAGAAAACAATGAAAAAGTGGAATGTAAAATTCAGACTGATCTCAATTCGTAGAAATAATGTGATATATCCCCTGTGTAATCATTTAAAAAAATAGATGGGAAATGTCACAATGGAAAGAAGTGACACAAGTGTGAGTCCCAAAATCCAGGACGGGGACAACATAACTCTGAGGTGCTGCCAATGGAGGGAATTTACATCAGTCAAGACCAGTTTGTGGTATAGGCGACATAGCAAATTGCTAAGGGCACCAGTGTGTATGGGGGGGGCAAATAGAGTGGGAAAAAAATGGCTTGGCGCTCACTTCACACAACTTCTTCTCAGATGTCTTCAAATGTTACAAGAATCATCACTAAAGTTACACTTTACAGGAGGCAGAGTGAAGTATTTGATGTATAACGTAGATAAACTGCTCAAGGGTATCCAGGGTAACAGTACGAATGGACTGCTAACAGCTATACAGCACATATGCTCTTGGTGCGGAGGAAATATAGGAAGAAATATAGACTAAAACAACAGGACTCATGGTGTAGTCAATCAGCAGCTACCACAGGTTGAGACTGAAGCCAACGCAGAAGTACCTTGAAGTGCCACGAACATGCTGGCTCCAAATTCTCACTAGAAACACTACTCAAAAATCAGACATAAAAGGATGCTTCCTACTGTATAACTTCTCTAAATCATGTTCATAGATTTGTTTTTCAGCATCAAAAGTACTGAAGTGATAGTTGCCAGTATATTTATGGTAACAGTACAATTGGACTGCTAACAGCTATACAGCACATAGGTCTGGTCTTGGTGCAGAGTCACAAGAAAAGTAAAGAAATATCGGCTAAAACAACAGGACTCATGATGTAGTCAATCAGCAGCTGCCATAGATTGAGGCTGAAGCCATTGCAGAAGTACCTTGAAGTGCCACTGACATGCTGGCTCCAACTGACTCCCATTCAAAAGGTGTCAACTTCTCAATAAAAAGACTCATTATGGTCTCAATCGCTAAATTCAGGCTCTCTAATAAGCGTGATGGTAGTCATTTAAGAAATTATTGCTCTGTTAATAAGGTTTGAAGACGTATAGTCGCTTTGAAGTGTAGTATTCAATGTTAGCTCTAGTGTGCATCATTCAGTGTTTCTAGTTAGCTAACGTTTGCTTCGGACCAAGGTAGCAAGGCATGTTTCCAGAGTGTGAAAAGCAACACTGTATACTCTTTATTTGCTTTATTTGGAGGGTCATTTTGGTGGTTTTGGACTGGACTAATAAGCAAAAAATAAGAAAGATTAGTGCGCATGTTACAGACCAAACATTGAATCAGTTAATCAAGCAAATGATCTGCATATTGATTGATAATGAAAATAAACATTAATTGCAGCCTCGAACATGATCACAGAAGACGTTGAAACAGTGAGCAAATGCATGAATATCAGATTCTTTTTTCAGTGTATAAAATTGTTGTATTAGCGTATTGATAATGACATGAATGTCCCATTGGCATGATTCTTATATTGCCGGATCAAATAACTATAAAACATTTAATTACAGAGGAGTTTTCCATTAAAACTGTCTCAGATCATGTATGTTATTCCTCACACACAACTCGATGGCATTTTCTGGGAAAATAACAATAAATGGTGTGCCAAACTACGACATTAAGTCTTTCAATAAGGGGGCGTTGGGATGGTTTTAGTCCATAAATGTCAGAAACAAAATAAAAGTACCCATCACGCCACAATTTCCCAGAATCCAAGGTGACGCCTTAAAATGTTTTGTTTTGTCTGAGTAACCGTCCCAAACCATAAAGTATTTAATTTACAATGATATAAAACAGAGGAAATCTGCAAATCCTCACATTTGAGAAGCTGGACACAAAGGACATTTTGCATTTTTTGCTTGATGAATTGACGGAAACAATTAAATCGCTAAATATTAATTTTCTTTCAATCAACACAACTAATAATCCCCCCCCCCCCCCCCCCCATAACTAAAAGCCAAAAAAACAACATGTTTCATCACTAACAGCCTTTCTTTTAAATTGGAGGACTAAAGAAACAATAATCATTCTTCCCCTTGTGCGCAGCGGTGGACTGTCATATAAGTTTTATTAACGCTGGAAGTTGTTTCAGGGTGTTCGGGGGATTTATGTTGTGACTCAGGGTTGGGTGTCAGCATCCTCCTCACACACCTCTTCCCCAGGGTTTTGCCCTTTTTACTCTGACCTGGTTTTTAATATTCGAGCAGACTGACGCATTTCCTGACCCGTCCCTAGACCCGGTTCTGGCCGAGCCACGACAAGAGGTCTGCCCCCGCACACAGAGGAAGGCAGGGAGGATGGAAAAAAAAGAAAAGGGGGGTGGGAAGAGAAGGAAGGGGGAAGAGTATGAGGCAGGGAGTGAGAAGGATGGAACAAATCAAAAACAGATGCTTGTACACGTGTGATTCAGCATTTCAAAAAACGGAGCGGAGACGGAGCTAAGTGCCTGTGGAGCCGAACGATTTCTCCCCCTTTATCTCCTCCCTTCACACTTCGTATTTGCGTTTGGACGTACTGTCATTTCATATTCCCCGGGTGACGACAAACAGCCGCAGCTCCTATCAATAACTTTATCACATTTCCTGACCCATGTTGACACACCTGGAAACTACCCAGCTGCCCCCCTCCCCACAGAACCCTAACCCCCCCACACACACACACACACACACACACACACGAGACCAACGGCTTTCCAAGCAGCCCGGTCATAAGGGGGAGATGCTTCAGAGACGCTCAGTGATGTTAAACAGTGAAATCTGGTAGTCATAACTCTCTTTTTGGTCCATTCCAACACAGATTCAACTATGTGTACGGCTTATTTTATTTATCAAGAGTCTGGCGTGGTGCAATAACAACAGGTCATCGTCTGCTGATAAATGACGCACAGACACGACCGCTCACTGGAGGGCAAGCTTTTAAAAAAAACAACAACCCGGCAACGTCTAAAAAACACACAGCTGAGAGATGGGCCACGAGATAGGAGAGATGTGGCTGTTATGCACTGAGGAAATTGGATATTTTCCAATTAGTGCTGAATGTATAACTCAGTAGGTGAAATACCGAACACACTGCAACCCCTAATGAGAAAACCTGATACAGATTAATCAGATTTTTAAAAACCTAAAGCTTGAACCTTTGTGTAATCTTTCTAGGTCATGCACTCATGAGAGAGGAAGACTTTTTAAACAGTCAGGGCTCTTGTAGCCATTGACGTGATGTAAAAGCAACAACAACAACAAAAAGATTGATCAGAGTAGAAAGGAATAGAAGGACTGCCTCGGCCGATGTCCTGCAGCAGATCTGACAGCTCGACTTTACAGTATGGATAATCCAGCAGTATCATTAGTCAGACTATTTAT
Source organism: Scomber scombrus (assembly GCF_963691925.1). Taxonomy (NCBI): domain Eukaryota; kingdom Metazoa; phylum Chordata; class Actinopteri; order Scombriformes; family Scombridae; genus Scomber; species Scomber scombrus. The sequence continues at coordinate 26,546,489 of NC_084979.1, read as the reverse complement.
ATTAACTGAGAATTATAGTCCATTTCATAAAGAGTGGAGTCACGTTGCAGCTGAAGCTTAACTCCCCCTGTGCAGGGTCAAAAAAGGTCACACAGATGATACGTATCCCAAAAATAAAGAAGGATTAATTCCAGCAACCTGTTGTTATATGCTCTAGTACACACATTTTCATGTTTCTCAGTGTTTCTGTCTCTAACTGAACACATGATTGCGCCTTTCTCTCTGCAAATTGGAGCCCTTCTCTTTTATATCAAGGGAAGGGGGGGTGGTGGATTTTCTTCTCCGTAACAGTATGAGACATCAGATATCCGCAGCCATACAGAATTGAGATCAGATGTTTGGTCTCCATTACCATAATCCAATCTGCTAGGGAAAACAAATGCTGAGTTGTGAGCGATTTTGTTCACACACACACTGTGAAGTAAGACCAAAGGCTTGGATTATCAGCGCTAAAATCTGCTCAGTGTGTGTGTGTGTGTATATGTGTGTGTCCCTGTGTGTGTGTGTGTGTTGCATTCACTGGCCCAGCTCTTGTTTTCTGACTCCACCCGCCTCGCATTAGTCATTGCTGGTTTCATTCGCCGTGGGTTGTGATAGGAATACTAATGCCAATTTACTACAACACATCCATCATTTAGGGATCAGGATGTTGCCATAGTGCTGATTCAATGTCTGCGGCACAGCATGCGCAACCTGTGGCAATACCGGATGTCTGATTTGAAAGAGAGACAAGAGGAACTGAGCAGAGTCGAGTTGAAGCCATGTGCTTTTGGCTACAGGTCCTGTGCACGATTGTATTTCGCCAAAAAGGTGTCACATGCGCTGCCGATTCCAATCTGTTGCCAACCAAAACCTAACAAACAGCTACCTGAACAAAAATTAACACGAAGAGTACATATCATTTTTTAAAAAGTGTTTCCCAGATATCAGCCTGAAGGGGAAGTGGTTCACATGATTGTTGTTTTCCACTGTGCTCCAATTCACGTCGAAACAACTCGTATTGAGGTTGCAACGCTTTTCAAAAGTGTCTGATTTTAAGTGGTTAAAAATATAAAAGGAGGGAATGCATCACGGTAACAAGTCATGCAGCAGATATTTTAGCAGCAACAAAATTTGCATTTGCACATCACAAGGAAGAAAAGCATTGAAAGTCAGGACCATTCATTCCCTTTTTATTTCAATAGAACAACCACACAAAAGCAGAGTTCGCTGTAGACGTCCTACTGCACCTTTAAGGCATCACATGGTGCTCTAACATTTGTGTCAGCACTCTTTGAAGACTCAGTTAGTGACAAAGAGATCTTCAGGCGATCAGGCATCATATCTCTCCCATCCTCTAACATGTCTGTTACGGTTGATAAGGACTTCCTAGCAGATGACCTCGTGCCTGGCAAAGTTCACCATCCTGCCTCTCTGTCTGAATGAAACCAAATATCAACCACGTGATGATCCTGAGACCCAGTCCATTGCTAATTTGAGAGTCCATGTGGAGAGGTTAATTGGGAGGGTTAATGAAAACAAACTGTTACTGAAATTCCCCTCTCTGTCTTATTTACTGTGGCATGTCTCCTCTCCAATTACGAGAATGGACCTCCAGAAGTCTGAGGACATAACACACAGTACACTTGAGGACACACTGCGTTGAAACACATCATTTAGTTGATTAGTTTATGGATATGGCATTTACTGTAATCTAAATATCTTTGGTTTTAGGCTGTTGTAGACAAAACAAGACATTTAGAAGATATCCCTTTGGCATTTAGCAACTTTTGATGGACACTTTTCACTTGTCCTTTTTTTAAATGGGCCAAAAATAGTCAAATTCTTCTAATTTAAAAAAAATATAATCTGATAATTTAAACTGAAAATAATATATAATGATATTAATAAGTTTACATTCATCAAACTAAGCTATGGGCTAGGCTCCAGGCTTAATTACTCATCTTGGATGTAACTGTATATGTAAAACTTGAACCCTTCCTCCTGTTTGCTGCTGGGCTCAGGTGAAAGTGCGTTAGCATTTATCCGTGGTAAATCTTAAAGGCATCATGAATAATATGCCATTGTCGATATCATACATACCACACACTGGTACAGTTTGAAACGGAAGTCGGCGGACTACCGTTCTGCACAGAGGCGATTAGATTTCATCGTACTTAATAAACCGCTCACACTCTGGCCGGTTGTGGCAGGAGAACAGGTCCAGGTCTTTGTCACCTCTCAGGATGTCAGATTGAAGCAGATTAGCAGTGTTCACAATGCCTTTCAAGGCTCTTTGTGTGAGCAGTGTGTGAAACGTCTTGCTATTCATTAAATGAAATGAGAGGGACAGCGGGGGCTCATGTGGTGAGTTCCCTTGATTCGACACAAAAGGCTCAGGGATGACATCATCTCTGCATCCCAAAGCATCTCGCCGGGGATTAATCTCCATTTACACGAAATCGTTAATTATCTTCCTGGATATGAATCATGCTATTTGACACGGTTTAATATATATAAAAGAACCACAATAAGTCCATTTACATAAAATTAATTGTCAACTGTTTTGATAATCGAATAAATGTTAAAGTAGTTTCACTGGTTGCAGCTTCTCAAATGGGACAATTTTAAGGTTTCCTCTGCCATACATGCAATATACTGAATATCTTTGGATAAGCTAGACATTTAAAAGGTATCGCCATGAAATTATAAAATACATTTTTCACTATTTTTTCTAAACATTTTATAGACAAAATGATTAGAAAACAAAAATAATGTGCTGATTAATCGATAAAGAAAGTAATTATTAGATACAGACCTAGCTAAACTTAATGCAGGACTGTATAAAATAATTAAAACTGCTCTGTGTTCATCAACAGCTCCTGCCTAAGGTATGTAATTGATAAATAATAGCAAAGCTTTTCTTTTTAAAACAGTAGTATTGACCATTAGAAATCCCAATAATTGGGTTAATTGTTTCACTGTCCTTCATTAAGTTTAGGTTTTGTTGACACATTGTTGGTTATTGTCAATAATTAACATTTATCCAACATCTTGGCCCATGAAGATGACTAAAATGACTTGTTTAAAACCTGAATCATTTCAGTTGTACAGCAACAAAGCCTCAATGACTGAGTTACTGACAACACAGCAGGAAGCCTCCTGTACTCTGAGTCCTTTCAAAAACTGCTGAATACATTGAGCCAAGAATGTGGGAAGTTTGACGTCCTAACCACCGAAGTGCCAAAGTGTCCATTGACTTGATAAATACGAGGATTGATAACCATGACGGAACTTTGCAGGAAGCTTCTGAAAACAGCTTTCTTTACTATAAAAAAGGTGGAATCGTCTCTTTTAGACATCTCTGGAGAAGTTAAGGCAAGTGTTACGGTCTGGAGAGGATGCAGAGAAGAAATAATAATCTACGCCTATAAATATTTTTGATAAATTGATGAATCTATATAGCTATATCTGTCTATAAAATGTCTTCAAATGATTTGTTTTGTACGAGCAAAGACACCAGCAAAGTTTTGGCATTTTAGCTTAAAATATGATTCGATCCAAGACCAACCAAATGTATTACTCATCTGCTACAAAAACTGCTCGATTTGAATGAAATGCAAAGGAAAACCTAAAGCTAATGACCACATGAGCCACTTTCCTTTGTGATCAGGATTCACTTAAACCTGTTTCATTATCTTACTCTCCAACAAGCAGGAGAAACTGCCTCTGATGCATCAAGGCAAAGGGGTAGTGTCAATCCATCATGCTACAAATACAGATGCCATCTTTGTCTCCTGAGATCTAAAATGGTCAAAGCTCTTATTGTTAGACCAACGTGTTTCGGCGGACTATTCTTCTGTCTCTGTGCACCTTGGAAGTGGGTGAAGTTGTGCCAGAAACTCCTATTCTACTTCTCCTGAGATCTACCCTGAAGTCTTGTATATATCTGCTGTCTTTGACTTTGTGTTTGCTGAAGAAAATATTCCTTCAAACACTCCGATAATCATATGTGCAGCGACCTTCCAACAGCTGCCCTACATGCTTTGGCGCCTGGTGAGCCTCCGAGTCCCCGACTGGCAAAAGCCCTTCATCTGGTCTCATTCTGAAAAAAGATGAAAGCCTCTCCAGCTAATGGTGCTGTGCTTTCTCAGTAGGAGGGCACCGATGCTGATGATTAAGAAATCATACTGCACTGTGTATCATTGGACGTGTTTGCAGTGCTTCACAACAGGATGAAACCAACTGGACGTTAAGCTTCCAGGTGTGACACCTTTGCCGTCCAGGGAGGATTGAGCAGAGGAATGTGGGCCAATCCCTGATTAAGACACACCGCCATTAAACTGCACACTGCTGCTGAGTTTAATCCCTGTCGCTTTCATTACCTGGAGTCGTTAGCTCCCGCGCACAGGGCTCACTTAACAAGATGGTGCAAATGCCCTCGGGCCAGCGCCACTGAGCTTTCATCGTGTCATTAAATCAAGGACATGAATGAAAGTAACTTTACGGGGGGGCGTGAGAGATGGTAGTAGAGTGCAATTTGATGATTCTAGAGGGGAAATCACAAGCAGAGGTCATTAAATCGATATCAATCAGGACAATCAGGCTTTAGTGACATATTGAATTAATACATATTATAGTTTTTGCACATTGTGTAAAACGTCTACATCGTGAAAATTGATTTATTTCAACAAAACAAAATAGTTTAAGCCAAAAAGTAGCTCAATTAAAAGATGGCTACTGGGGCTGCTGTGCCAACCAAGGCTACCAATTTGACATAGTGGCCAAACTGTGTAATTACAACGTCCTGGTCCGTTACATGATGCACACTGGGTATAGCAGCATTTTTCATCATTGTAAAAGGAGCGACTGTAAAGTAGTGACAAACATTTTTTGAGGGTCACAAACACAGCGATATGACTCATTTTTCGGTATCCGATTGGTCCAAAAACATCTAGAAAGTTTAAAGAGACCCACGATTAAATTATTTCACCCCAATTCAAATGAACAAGGAGCAAACCGGATGTCTATCGGATCGGCCAGCAGAAGTCATGAATGAGCTTGAGACAGACTCGAATATTATGCCCAAAAACACAGAAGTTTGAAGAAGCCCTTAGATCAAATGTGGGCTGTATTTGGCTTCATGCACCACTGAGGAACATTAACACAAACTATTGGGCACCATCTTTGAACGCAGTATCCAGCTCCTTTTAAGACATCCATGGTCCCTACCAGCTAGCAAGGTTAGCAACCCAGCATCTGATATCAGGCTGGTGTTTCTCTCCAAACACAAACAGAAGGAGATTTGCTGACTTTTCTGCTCTAAGTATGATTAAGCTTTTCTTTTAAACTGGATGTCTTAGTTGCAGCATAACGATTTTCCATTATTCATGCTCTCAACTGTGAAATCTTACAAAATAAAGTTGGGTTTTAGCACTTTTGCATTTTGCAGGGGGAAAAAATTATTCAAACTGTGAAGTGTTTCCTAGCTTGAAAACCATTTTTGGATCCACCTCACACAGCACAACACTTTCCTAAAACTATCCAAATGATACAAGACAGACAGTAAGATTTGTAAGTTACTAAATATTTTGTGAGAGATATCAGAAGAAGTTGCTGCTGCTGCACGAGGAGACAGATGTGACAGAGACCAGCTTGATATCATTATCAGCAAAATGTCTTTTTTGCTGGCCAGAGTCACAGTCTTGGGAGGAGCAGCTCTTGGCAGAGCAGAAGGGCGACTGACACAGATTCAAGATGGAAGGAGGTCAGTCTGAAATAGAGCAGAAGCAACAAGACCACATAGAAGAAATCCCTTCCAGCTCCAAGCAGCTGGAGATGCAGATCTTCCAGAAACATGAGAAAAACATCCTCCATCCTCCCAAAACACAAAGACAATTTGTTGTGAACCAAGTCGAACCAGATGCTTGTTGAGCTTAGCTGAGCATTAAAGACTCATTTTCAATGTTGGTACCATGGTCAGCTGAGGGGGCCCACTTTGGCAACAAGTTTCTCTTAGTAAAACTGTTTTAAATATAAAGTCAGCTAATGTAATCCCATTATAAATTTCCCCCCTACAGAAAAAGGAAACAGATGGATCAGGTACATCTTGAAATATAAAATATCCAGAGGCGAAATGCATCAGGTACTTTCCAGTTTGCTAAACAATGCACAGAATTCAAAAAACAGATTGAATGTTTGGACAGAGTCGAATGTGGAAGTAATGAACACCAACATGTAGATTTGAGCTTACACAGCAGATGGATGGAGACAAACTGTAGAAGAATACGATCATCACCGAGGCGGCGTTACATTGTGGTACAAACCAAAACAACAGCAATGTGTGTGTTTCATATCATCTATTGACATTCCCTTAATCAATTAATTTTTACGGTTGCAATTAATGAATGTTTTCATAATTTTTCATTGTATTTATTATTAATCTCCAAGGGGACCTCAGAGTAGAGCCGTTGTTCCTTCACAATCGATAGGAGCCAGCTGAGGAGGTTCAGATGGGCCCCTGGTTAGGTGTGCAAACCAAAATGGATGGATGGATTAATTATTAATCTGCTGATCATTTCAGTCAGTGAATAGTAAAAAATGTCCATCTTAGTTCCTTAAAGTCTCAAAGTCCTTGGAAAAGGTATTCAGGAGGATTCCCATATCCCAACATTTTCAGTTTACAATGATAGATGATGGACTTATTGTTTCAGTTCTAATAATGTTCATTAAAAACTTGCTTAATTTTCATTTTATACTGATTTCTGATCAATTGCAAAGCATTTTTAGCTCCGTGCGTTGTACATCAATTTGCTTGTATGTGATTTTACCACACTGTGAGATCAATATCAGAAGAATATTCATATTAATATCATCATTGTTCTCCTCAGCTTTCTTCCTGCACATCCACTAGGTTGCCTCTCTATTAGATAACCTTCACAATCTGATGAAATCTAATGCAACGGCTCTTTCTTCTACTGCATCCACCATGTTTACACACATAAAGTAGATTTCATGGCAGAGCTGTTGGTATTCGACTGGATTAATTGTAAAAGTGTATCTAATAAAGTGACCAGCGTGTGTATTTATTGACTGAACAGCTTGTACATGTATTTAACTTCTGATTATGTATTTAATTTTACGCTAAACAGCCGTAGCGTTTCACCCCCTTCAACGCGAGACATCACACCAGATTCTCTGCATTCCTCCATAACGGGAATCTCCGGGAATCTGACATACATCACCCCCTTCCTCACGCTGTCATCTGACTTTGTGTCACAAATCCATCCATCCACTCATTCTCTCTCACAGACGCTGCAGACACACAAGCAGCGAGCGCCACAGGTCATTGGCCTCAGATTCCCCGCCTGTCAGTGGGGGCTCTCCGCTGTGCTCAGTGAGTCAATGACAAGCCCGTCATCATGAAGGCGGCTTCGGCTCTCCGCCCCCAGCTGTTCACATGGGAGGGGAGGAAGGATCATCTGGGCTCTGTGCCCCGGGGGCCATTCAGACTCAGAGAAAGGAGTCTGTCTCTCAGCGGAAGCAAGAAGAAGCTCTCTGGACAATAGTCATATTCTGCTGGAGGAGAGCGAAAAGAGCGGGAACACTGGGCTCACATTCACCAGGTGGACAGAAACACGACTCCAAATGAATAACAATGTTGGAAATAAGCAACTGTTTGCTGCAACTAACGATTGTTTTCATTATGGATTCATCTGTAGATTATTTTCTTGATTAATCTTCAGTTGTTTAGCTAAGAAAATGGTGAAACAATGTTGATCACTGTGGTTCAGGGGCAATTTTTTTAACAAATTGCTGAGAAAAGAAGCTTTTTGGACACACTAAACACAACTGAACCACACATGCTTAGTGAAGAACTGAGTTAGAAGAATTTATGTTGGTTTTTAGACTTTGTTAACTGTAAATTTAGTTTCCTGTGATGGGTAATATGGCCGACCCTTTTGAAGGACTGCCATCAAAGTATTGGTTTATCCATCATTATCAACCAATGAGAGTCAGTTATATGTATAGAGGAGGTTATTTAACTTTTCCAGTCTATGCCATTACGATTTGACTCTAATAAATATGCAGTGAGCATTGAATCATTAGTCGTTTGGACCTTTATAAACTACTAAAGTAATTCATGTGCCCCATTATCTACTTTGGGTGAATCTTTGAGAAGCTGCCCATTAAACTGTTTTTATTCAGTTTATTGTCATCAAATACTAATGAAACCAGAAAATATTCACATTTGAGAAGCTTATCAAAATAGTTGGCAATTGATTGAGTAATTGAGTTTAATACTGTTTGTTATTGATTGAAAAACAAAAAAAGACAAGCAGCTTTACGATGTGATAATATGGCGACGATGATGACGGTAAACAGAAAATATCGGAGCCCTATTGACCCCCTGTGTCCAAAACTCCTGCCGCCACCCAAGTGAACGGTTAAAATAAACCACACCCACGTGTCAACCAACGCACATGACGGATCTAGTGTAGCATAAACAAACGCAGGTAAACATACATTTTGGCGCCTACAGGTGATGATAACTCAGTTTGGTGTTCACTTCTTGTTTCTTCTTCTCCCTAAGTGGCCAAAAACACTCAGATATCGCTGTTTATAGAGTTATAACCACGAATTTGTCTCTACTTTGTTTGTGGATTCTGTGTCCAAACATCTTTGGTACTTCTCTACTTCAGTTTCTTGTTTATTGGCAGACATACGCCAGCAGTGATATATCTACAATGAGCTAACACTTGGCCGATATATCAACCCCGGGTTCTATTTTTGACCATATTATAGTGTAATAAAGTGCAAAACAAAGCTTAGAAAAAGACCTTCGCTTTACAAATACAGTGTCGAGAAGTTATCTTATACATGAAGTTAAGTTATACTTGAATAAACGCGACTGGTTTGCTGTGCTGGTGAGGTTCCTCAGGATCGTCTTCCGACAGTGTGACCTCAAATTGACATGTCGGTGGGGAGAAAACAGCTCAAACGTTGCGTGTTGCCAATGTTGTGCCGGAGCAAACACAAACACACGAGTTCCTGCGGCCGTGTAATCATTACAGACCACTCTCTCAAAACAGATGTGCAGGGGGAGAGAGAAAGAATCGGTGGCTGCGATCTCACATCTGTCCGAGTCGGAGTATCCATAGAGACTAAACACAGAAAACACACACACACACACACACAACCACGGGGTTTGTTTGAGAGATCTGCTGGGGCCGCTCAAGTGGGACGGTTCATCCATCACATCATGTCGGAGGGCAGAGAAGAAGCACCTTAATTGTCAAATATTTTGCTCTCTGTCTGCGTGCCAGGTCGTGATCGAAGGGAAAGCAAAGACGATGGCGCAGAGCGTGTTTTTTTGCACGTGTGGGAAGCGATCTCTCATGCAAATGCTAATCTTGTAAAAAAAACAAAAAACCTTTGATTTTCCTGTATTCTGCGCCCGCTTCCTTCCAGTCATCCTCCTCCAGGGTTTTGTTACATAACACTTGCTGCATGCTGCTTTTAGCTCCACAAAGGAGCCATTTGAACGCTCTGTGAAAACACTGTTACAGGCTTCAGTGGCTACAAGAACACGTGTTTTCCTTTTATCTCTTTTATCGGTGTCACTTTTTTAGTCATTTAAAAAGACTCTTAACGTAAACTTAAGCATATAGGAACATCTCTCTCTCTCTGTGCTCTGCTGTGCTGGTGGTTGTTTGATCCTCTTCAGCTATTGAGAAAGAGGAGGAGGAGGAGGGAATATTTTCATTCCACATTCACAGCTCCAGCCAGATAAGAAATAACCTCATCCACTCGAGTTTATGAGGGAAAAAGGAAAGAAGACACACAGTGAGGCGTCTTTTAGAGCTCTAAATAATGAGGTGGGTGACTCTTTAGCATGCAGCTCTGTCTCGCTGTGGCCTCCCTGCTGCTGCTGCTGCTTAGCATATGAAACAAGGAAGGAGAAGGTTAGTGCAAATACCCTTCACTCAGCGCTTCCTGAGATGGGCCTTTCTCCGGCCCAGATGGCAGTCATTAAGGTGCTGCTGCCAAGTCTGGAAGTCTTTGATTTGGAGCAGAGATCCCATCTCCAGGAACACACACACATACACACACACACATGTGCGTATATCAGATCATGGTCACTTTTGGGGACATCACATAGACTTACACTCATTTCCTGGAGACTTACCAGAGCACAAAATTAGCACCGGCCACCAGCTAAAATCATGGTGAAATATGCAAGTGGTTGATTTTCTTCAATCACCAGCCAAAAAAACCAATGTTAATCTCTCTGAGTGGCTGGTACATTCATAAGCCATTTGGCTGGTGGACAAACACCTAACCATAAGCACTACTTGCCTAACCTTAACTTTAACCACTGACCCCAAAAATCAGCTTTTCCCCCCAATGGAAGGCATGGGTTTTTTGTCTCCAATTGGACGAGCAGTCCCCAATTAACTAAGTCCTAAGTCTGAAATTTGTCCCCAAAAGTAGCCAATGACAGACCACACGCACACATACATCCAGTGGTGGGAAGTAAATCAGTATATTTGCTCAAATGCTGCACTTAAGTACACGTTTAAAGGGTACTTGCTCTTAATTTTGAGTGTTTCAACTTTCTACTTGTACTCCACCACATTTCAAAGGCAAATGTTGCATGTTTTACTGCACATTTATCTGACAGCTATAGCTATTAGCACAGCTGCAACCACTAGTCAATTAACTGATTAGCCTAGTAACTAATAGTAAACTATTTAGATTATCAATCAATCGCTTTCCAGTTTCTCAGATGTGAAGATTTGCTTCTTCTTTTTTTTGTGTATGAAAGCATGACTTTTTACAAAAACTGTTCTACTTTGGTCTGTTGCCACGTTTCAGACGTCTCAGAGCTGTTAGCAGCTCCACCAAAGAGAAATTCCCCTTTCTTCTCATATGGTTTCATTTACTAATTGTTCAAGGCCCCAAACATGTGAAAGTGTCCAATATTTTACAAAAACAGCAAATATTGCAAAAGCATCCAGCAGCTACAACAGTAACATGCTGCTCTGACACTGATGCTTCACTATTAATAATCTAATGATGTCATATATAATAATACTGTTGACTGCAGGACTTGTACATCTAATTCTAGTCTATACATTGTTATATTGGTACTTTGAGTTAAATAAAGGATCTGAGTGCTTCTCCCACTGCTGCAGGAGCATTAAAGGTCCACAGACTGAGGCTCTTGACTTTTGCTCAGGTTTTGATGTGGGTGTAGAAAAATTCCTGCGTTATTTATGTAACCTTTGGTGCACAGGCTGTCAGGGGGCTTTGGCACAGTCTGTGTGGAAACCTCCAGTTTCCTCTGATCCAATGATTAGTGTCACTGTTTGAACTGCACTCTGCAGACAGGAGCTCATTTATGAAGGAAGTTAATACAGAGGTGATGTTACAGTTAAGCATTACCACCAATTACCTTCACTTTTTGGATTAGAGCTTTGATATATTATCACAGACAACAGCTACAGATATCCTAAACCAGTGATGGAAAGTGACAAAGTACATTTATGCAAGCACTGTACAATTTTGAAGTATGTGTAGGCTACTTTACTTGAGTATTTCCATGTGATGCTTCCTACTCCACTACCATTTATTTGACAGCTTTAGTTCCTTTTCAGATACAAGTGGACACAATGGATAATATAACAAGCTTTTAAAATACAACACATTTAAACACAGTTAAAGATGAAACCAGTGGTTTCCAACCTTTTGTCTTACAAAAAGCAGTGTGTAGTCAGGCTCACATTTCAGATGTCTATGAGTTGTTAACAGCTCCACCAATAGATTTTTCCCTCTGAACTTCTCAAATGGTTTCATTTCAATAAATGTTCAAATGATCCAATATTTCACCAAAAATCAAAGATGAGAGAAAAAGTATCAGAACTTTGTTTTTTTCTTCTTTCCTCTCCCATTAATCATCTCACCACCCCTCACATTTATCTGCTGACCCTTTGGAGGGGCCCTGACCCCTAGGTTGGGAACCACTGGACTAAACTAGCTAACTGTATATAAAGTAGTGTAAACTAGCTCCACCTCCAGCAGCTACAACAGTAACATGCTGCTCTAACACTGATGCTTCACTATTAATAATCTAATGATGTCATATATAATAATATATCAGTCAGAGGGACCAAACCTAAACTTTTACTGTAATACTACATACTACATCACTCATAATACTAATGTACTTTTCATGCAGTAATGCAGTATTTTTTTTACATTGCTGTAGCTATTAGTACTTTTATATAAGTATATAATCTGAATACTACTAACACCACTCTCCTAAAGACCATTTTTATCATCAATGTAAAAATCATACAACACGAGGACCAACAGACATGACTTTGATCTCAGTCAGTCCATGTGACATCTCATGTGGCTGCATTGCTCATCCCCATCCTCCTCCTCATCATCATCACCACCATCATCACCATCATCACCACCACCATCTTCATCTTCATCTTCTCAGTGAAATGACTCAAATCTGATTTATATTCCTCCTAACTATAATTGTAATCCAGACACCATTTATCAGATCGTGATTATTAATCCCACTGAGCTTCACTCACAGTGTCGCAGTTTAATTAATCCAACACACTGAACACACTTACAACTCAGGCTTATTATGTGCATTACAACCAACATCTTCAATCAATCGTACAAGTCTTTGTGTGCATTTTCTGAGACGTTCAACAGTTCAGCAGATCAGGAGTTTTCATGCTCTTACCTAAACCGGGGTGAATCTTTAATACATTCTTCAAAATCCACCGTCATCTTGGGTTGGAGTGAAGTAATCTTGCGGGTTTTTAAAATGCGGGTTTCATCTCCCGGGTTAGAGTAAAGCAGAGATGTTAAGTATCCGATACAGTGATCCTCTCCCTCCGTGTGTCTCCTTCTCCTGCAGCGCTGCAACTCAGTCTGAAGGTCTGCAGCTGATCCACTCACTACTGGACCCTGCGCTGCCTTCAGGGACTCCCGCTAAACTCGTACTTTTAAGCTTCCACGTCCAATGCATGATTTACATTCAGCTGAGTTTTGGTGGGAAACGAGGAGGGGTGTTCACAGTTTTTCCCAAGTCTATCTTAAAACAATAATCAAGTGTCCAAATGAACATTGCAATAGTTTTTTTTTCCATGGCCTATAATAATAAGCATTCTTCCTGTTCATACTGATCATTAGAAGATCCCTTAATAATATGCTTATAGTATAAATGATGGTGGACACAGTCCTCATTATGTGCAAAAATGTATTTAAAAGTTTATCTGAAGCTAATATAAAGCTTCAGCCGTCCAAATGAGTCAAATCAAGTAGATATATTTCAACATTACAGTATTTTTTGTGCCAAAGTCCCTCTTTTTGTTACTATTCTTCCCTAATACCCTATTTAAATACTCCTTGTAATGTGTTTTATGATGAAACACTGTACGAGGAAACACAAAGAGGGAATTTGATGCAAAAAATGTCTGTAAACGTGGCAGATATCCACTTGATATGACTAACTCAGACTGCTGAAGACTCACGTAAGCTTCAAAATGACTGTGTGGATTTTGTCCCTTATTAATCACACTGAAGGCACATTTGAAGGGGATCTTTTAATAAACAGTATGAACAGGAGGAATGATGACTGTAAGGAAAACCTCTTTTGCTCTTATGGGAACCTGATTGAAGACAGACATGACAAAATGTGAACATGTCATTTAAATACATTTACTCAGTTTTTAGTTGCTTTAGTTGTTCTGTTTTATGCCACTTCATACACTGACTCCACTACTTTCAGAGGAAACTGTTGTACTTTTTGCTCAACTACATTTGTTTGGCAGCTACTATTATGCAAATGAAGGTTTAAACAACTATAATGAACCTTTTTCAAACTGTCAAATGCCATGACTGTATTCTTCTTAAAACTTTGCTGTAAGTCCTAAAGGATGGATGTAAAGTTGACAATTCAATTCACTGTTGATACAACATACAAAAAATATCACATTTACACAAGTAGTAGACCTTTAATAGGATTACTCTGAACATCACATCTTCACAACTTCATGGTAACCGGTGCTGGCAGAAGTATTTAAATCCTTTACGTTAAGTGAAAGAAGCAACACCACAATGAAACACTAAAGTTACAAGTAAAAGTCAATATTTTATCAACAGCAGATTGTATGTAAAGTATCAAAGGTAAAAGTAGGCCTACTCATTAGGCAGAAGAGTTGTATAGTATGTTATTATTATTGATGTGTAAGCAGCATTGTAATGTTGCACCTGGTTGAGGTTGAGCTCATTTTAACCAGGTCAACTTTATATATTATTGGGCAAATTAATTTACAAAACTGCACCACAATTTATGTATCTAACATATAGACTGTGTTTGTATGTAAAATCTAGTACTCACATAATGTTAAGTACAGTAGTGGAGTAAGAAGCAGCCTAGAATCGGCCTATTTCGCTTTGAAATGCTGTGAAACTTCAAAATTGTTCTTAAATATAGTTAAGTGAATATATTTTGTTAAGCAATTCAGACTGTTGCATAATGTAATTTTTGCACAAAACTCGTAATGACGTTAATATTTCCGACAGCACTTGAAAGCAACACATGCTCAGCCCTCTGCACGTGAGCGAGTGGAGCCCTGACGTCACATTTCGACTCATTTGAATGAATACAACGTGATTTTTTCCCCCTCTATAATAATCTCATGCTAAGTACATTTGAAAGATACAACTGCATTTCCACCAAAGACTAAAGTCATACTGACATTGTTCATTGATTTTCAAATAAAAAAAAATAGCAAAAACAAAACATTTATTTTTTAGTCACTACAGGTTGAAATATAAAATAACTAGAGGGTGTAGTTCACTCTGTCTTAATCTGTTATTATTTGCATTTTTTATAAATAAAGACAGAAAAATAATTAAAATGTGTACAGCTGACACTGATTATCTGTCAAATCTTCATCTCTTCACTATGTCTGAGATGTTTCAGCTCCATATTCTTCATAAACGTGTAATGAAGTCATTTTTATACTCTCCAGAGTGTGAATAACACTCATGATAGCTTCAGTCCCTGCTCTTGAATCCTAACAGACAAATTCATCCCAGTCATCTTTTTTCACACCTTTTGATAGCCTATGATATGTTTTTGCATGTCATGTTTTACTGCTATAAGCTGTGAAATGTATTTACTGGGAAAAACGCCTGACTAACTGAATGTAATAGCTTTTTAACACATCCTATACAGTTATTCTACCACTTTCCAATACAGCTGTTAAATGAGGGCCTCTTAAATGCATCCATTTCCTCAGCAGGGCTATTATTAATTCATAGGAAAGGGAAAGCTTGAAGAATGAGCGCCTGCTTGGGATTTCACTGCAGGTTTTAATAGAGCGCCATTGTCCTTTCGTATCCTCAACTTAAAAAAAAAAAGGGCTGTAGCTCAGGCCATGAATGGATATGATCTCATTCACTCTCAGTGGAGGTGTCTTGACAATACCGCCATCATTCACTGACATGACCAAATTCCAACGATGTAGATATGATCAATTGTGCAGTAGCTTGTGGTGTTAAAGGACCTGTGTGTAAAATTTAGTGGCATGTAGTGGTGAGGCTGCAGATTGCAACCAAATTAATTCATTTTAAAGTAACAAAAACACAATTATTCTTATTTTGAGGTGATTATACACTAATGAAAACATACTTATGAAGATTATATTCCATTTCTGCTCAGTCTGCTCCACTATATGCCATT
Organism: Scomber scombrus; assembly: GCF_963691925.1. NCBI lineage: Eukaryota > Metazoa > Chordata > Actinopteri > Scombriformes > Scombridae > Scomber > Scomber scombrus. The sequence continues at coordinate 26,530,729 of NC_084979.1, read as the reverse complement.
AAATTCACTAAATTCTACATACTGCACCTTTGATATGTTCTGCTTTTTAGCCACATCATCTTTGGTCCAGACTGAAATATCTCATCATCTATCGGATGAATTGCTGATCCTCAGAGAATGAATCCTACTGAAAGGTCATGGCAGTTCATGGATGGATTACCATAGCATTTGGTACAGACATAAATGTCCCCTTTAGGATGAATTATAATAACTGTGGTAATCTCTTTACTTTTTATCTAGCACAATCAGATATGTCAGTAGTTTAGTTTATCTCAAATAGCTGCAAAGCGTATGACATTCCCATCAGGCTCAGCTTTGCAGTGCCTTGTGTTAAGTGTTCATCAGCAAGTACATGGCATGGTAAGTGGGATAAACATTATACCTGGTAAACATGAGAAATGGAGAAAGAGAATCAAAGAAGCGTGTGATATAGCATCTAAACTTTCATGCAAGTCTGCTGACGGAGGAAAAAACACAATATGACTAAAGGATCTATGGTCCAGAGTTACAGGTGGGCTTAGTGAGGAATAAGATGGAGAGAGGAGGGCCAGGCAACCTCTGGTCATACTGGGAAAAGGAAGTCTACATCATCACATAAAGGGGATGGTAGCCTACTGTCTGAAGTCTAACCGCAGAGTGGAGAAGATAAGACAAAAGTCCTCCATAGAAATCTGTTCCTGCCTGTAGCTGCAAACACAAAACCTCTCCAGAGCAAAGAGCAAGTAAGGACAAGACACAGTAACAGAATCATACAGGGACTCGTAACTTAACACATCCAGCAAACACAGACACTGATGGAGGAGGTTCGGATGAAGAGTTTCCCAAAGGACGACTCTCTTGGTCATCCAAAGCACACCAAGGTCCACCAGCAACAAATCCCACAGTAGAGGAATGCACATCTGATGTGTCAGACAGACACTTGCTCTGCGGAGCTGATGAGAAACAGGATAGAAGCCCAGCTGCTGACATGAGATAATTGGATGATACACACCACAAGGATGACATGTGGGAATCCAGCAGAATGTGTGGACTCACAGAGAAGTTACACAGAGGACAATGTCCACCAGAGAAATAGCTGTGAACGACTACTGCGGCCTCAGTGATGGAAATGAACTCATGGACCTCTGAAATAAACCCACCTGGGTACAAGGCTGAATAATTTGGTAGTGATATGAACGGCTGTGGTTGTGGCTCAAGAGGTAGAGTGGTGGTCCACCAATCGGAAGATCGGCAGTGCATTCCCCGACTCCTCCAGTCCACATGTCGATTTGTTCTTGGGCAAGATACTTAACCCTGAAGACTAGAAAAGCGCTGCATAAGTACAGTCCAGTTAAAAGGTATATGGAGTAACAAAATCAGAGGCAATCAGATCACAATGCACTGTTGTTATGGTGCTCAAGAAAAAAAGAAAAAAAGTCATACCCTTTATGTTGCCCATTCATTTAAATTAGGCCTATTGACCATAATTTCCAAACATATGTGTAAAACGTGGTAATAGGTTGGAATGAAGGTGGCTAAAAAGGCCTAACACAGAATTGGGTGATAATTTATGCTTTAAGCTAACGGTTGACGGGAACACAACAGGAGGGATATAAAGCGTGTGTGAGATTATTAACAATCAACCTAGCAGAGGTGGGAAGTAAAGTATTTGTAGTTTGTTACTGTACTTAAGTAGATTTTCAGGTATCTATACTTTACTTGAGTATCTATTTTTCTGATGACTTTTTACTTTTACTCCCTACATTTGAACACAAATATAAGTGTACTTTCTACTCCTTACATTGACAAAATGGGCGTGTTACTTTTTTCAATCCCGGTGACTTTATAAAAAGAAGACTTGACATTCAAATAAGTATGATGGCGTATTAGGGATATAATTATGTCAGTAGACTACTTCTACTTAAGTACAGAATGTGAGTACCTTTGCCACCTCTGCAACCTTGCAAACTAACCTATTAGTTACTGTGATGTGTACAAGCATGTTTATTATTATTAGTATTATTTAGTCTGGAATATGTGACGTTTTTCTCAGAAAAGAAGAGCAAGAGAAAAACACCTAATTTACCTATTTTCAAGCTGTCTTTTGCCCTTTTTAATGCATCTCGTCATCACACACTGAGAAGAAGGCAACACATGCAACTGTTACATAAGTCAGTGTTACTTAAATTTAAACATAAGCAGTTTTGGGCATTTGCTGAAGTGACTTACACAGATTTTTCTTTTAGGATGACGTCTCTTTGTTCACTGTTGCTTACATATGAATCACAATAGGAGATGGATTTCTTTCGGGCCAGTATGGACAGGAGGAGCATTTGCCGTGACTGACATCTCTTTCAGTTTAAATGTGGACATATGGACTCATGCCAGCTTTCTCTTTATAATATGGGAAGGCAATCAGTGAGGTTTTATCAGGCACATTTATGAGTCATGGAATGAATGAAGTTGGTTTGCTTCACAGTGAGAGGATTTACAGAGGAGACAGCCCAGCAATCATATAAGTACTGGACTGCTCATGAACCGCCTCCTCCTGCTGATCTTTTGTTTCCGACACTGTGCGTAATCTACCAGGAGCAAGGATGAGGCTTTCCTGCCTCTGTGCAGGAAAACCGAGAGGAAGGCGGCTGTCGACTCCCATTTTTGAAGCCCTCTCATGGCAGACATGAGCAGCACCGCAGCATGGAATCACTGGGAGACATGTGTGGGTCTCTGGGAGGGTGACCTACTTTTGCTCCCTTCTTTGGTCTGCTGGAGAGGAGCTGCGAGTCGCGTTGCTGAGCACACAGCTTGTAATGTTATCCCTTCTGACTGCAGGTGCAAGGCTATACAAGCCGCTACCAATGAGGCATGTGCAGATGCTGCATGAATGTTCTGTATTATGCATGCATATGCCAAAATGTATTCCCAAATCCATTTTAAATGAATTTTCTTGCAGTAAGACTACTCTGTTCACACTGATGGAGATGTGTGTGTGTGTGTGTGTGTGTGTGTGTGTGTGTGTGTGTGTGTGTGTGTGTGTGTGTGTGTGTGTGTGTGTGTGTGTGTGTGTGTGTGTGTGTGTGTGAGACACCTGAGAGGCAGCAAGAGGTATAATGAAATACTGACATGATCATATTATAGTATTAGTATGATACTGTCTGTTTTTGACAGAGCTCTGAAGCCTTTTTTGTTCAGCGTAGAACAGTGACAAAAACATTGAAGTCTTTTATGCATTAATGTATTCTTATTTAGAAGATGTAAAGGACTGGTGAAGGATTTAAAGCATCAGAAAAGACACCATACTGGATTAATTTTTTCAGACTCTTCTCTAATATTTGCTTTTTTCTTTGCATTACTGGACAATTTTACCTCTAAAAATGAAACAATTTGAAAAATCTCTCATGGATTGAACTTTTAATAACCAGGCCATGCTACCAGGTCATAAGCCAACCACTGGGCTAATATATACTGCATGTCCTGCTAATGACTTCCATAAATTATGTTCTCATTCTCCACATTGGGTCACATCCAAACGCCCCTGACAGATGACCTTCGTAAGTTTGAAACACTCATTACCAGAAGCTGTTTGCAGTCATGCTAACATCAGTGCTGATTTATTTAGCAGGTCTGCCATTGCAGATTAGCGCATGAAGCTAATGTCTCAGCCAGAGTGCTTTTCTGCCTCTGCAGCTCGAAGCATCACTCCTGGGTGTGATACTGCTGCTGCAGCAAAAACAACTTCAGGGGATTTTCATGCGTTTACTTTAGCTGTAGCTGCTTTAGCTGCTTTAGCTGCTGACATGGTCCTAATATACAGATGATGAATGTGGGGCATGTGAAACCTCCTGAGAACTCATGAAAGAATTTTGCAAACGCATGGACTAAAGGTTTTATTGAGTTAGCTAAAGAGCAACATCTTCAGGGAATTAAAGGACTAATTTGACATTTTGGGAAACATTTGTTTTCTTTGCTATGAGATGAGAAGATCAACACCTTTCATGTTTACAGGCTAAATAATAAAACTGGAGTCTGTAATGTGGCAATTGATCAAAATCATGCAGAATTTAATAAGGGAAAGTTGTGGTATTTTAGCAAAACTGCAACCTTTGCAAATACTGTGAAGATGTCTTGTGTTTGCGTTAATCATTGTGATCGTAAAATCTCTGTTTCCTGGAGGGAGTGATTAGTATCAGACTTCCTCTGGAGCAGCGAGTCATTAGAGGTATTTTTGACCTTGGCTCCATTGTGTGTTAATCATGTTAGGGTGAGCTTAATTGCTTAAAGAGTCACAGGCTTAAAACCCTTCAGCTCCTTATCCACTGCAAGGCTCTGTAAACGGCTGCTGTTCCTGTCCGTGATTCCTGCGAGGGAAACAGTGACAGGATCCCATAAAGACTGGATAGGGTGAGTACTGGGTCAGCACTGGAACAGCTGGAACAGAAACAAAGGAAAGTACTTTTCAGGAAGCTGTGTCAGCGAGAGTAGTATCAAATATTCAGATGCCCAAAAGCAGTCCAAATCTCCATCCTTCCCAGATGTGAGGATGTCAGGATTCAATGAATGGTGGAAAAGGGTTGAGCACGGTCGCAGGGGTGGACTGCTGGGAGTGAGACTGACATCATTACAGCGGAGATGCAGCTGGCCTCTTCAGAAAAATAAGTTATTTGGCTGAACTGTAGCCACAAAAAGAACAATGTGTTCATCCAAGCCTGAAGAGAGGCATTAATCTCTGAAAACAAAAGGTGAATAAGTGAAGTTTCCAAAACGTCAAACTATTGTTTTTACACTTTAGGTCAGCATTAATGGAGAAGACAGCAGAACCGAGGATGTCTAAGCTCAGGTTTGGCTTTGATAAACAGCATTAATTTTGAATTTGAGTATATTATGACATGAAATCTCTTTCTATTATCACCTCGCAGTTTAGAGCTAGTGTCACACATGCTCCAGTAGTCTACTCCATTGCTACTTTGCAGCTGTGAAACTGGATAAATAGTTTTGAGGGTCACACAACCCCCGCATAAAGACTCTGTTCACTGTTAGAATTTGATCCATTTGGTCAGATTACATTTAGAAAGTCAATAAGAGCTGCGCGATAAAATTATTTTATCCCCATTCAAGTTGGCAGAAGGCTAACCGGAAGTTAGCTGGCTCAGCCCTGGGTGGGCGATCAAACAACCAGAGCGGGAATGATTTAAAAACTATATACTGTGAAATACAGAAGGATTTATCTGCTGATAACAGGCTTAATCATGTTTTTTCAAAATTATATTTATTTATTAACATGACATCTATTGAGCCATATTATCTCTTTTACAAGGGACATTGGGCCAAAATCGCAGCATAATATAGGCGTCACATAGTTGCAACATACACGCATCATTAATTTACAACAGTCAACTCAACAAAAGAGAACGTGAGGAACTCAAGATGAATAACAACTTAACTATTTAAAACAATTACATTCCTAATGAAACATCTGTTTAATATGAAAATGCCTGAGATTTTTATGAAGCTTTGGACAAATTTATTGTGAAAGTGAAATAAGTTGTGAAATAATTAAACCTTACACAGTTCTTAAATAAATAAAAAAAAAGCTGTCAGAAGTTTTATTCAATACTTAAATACTTAAATATATATATATACTTAATATAAATACTTATGGCTTTTAAAAATGTAAGAGCTGCTAATAAGGAAACAAATGTGAATGAATGTGATACAAATAATGTGAGGAGCTGCTCTCCTGATTGTTAAATAAGGTTTAACCAACAAGAGACTGAGAGGGTTTTACTGTGTGTTGATGCCTTACGGTGTCTCATTCAGGAAATTTTGTTCATTTCAACAGTTCTGTTCAACAAACATGTCTGACCAATGAAGGTGAACATTTGTTTTTCTGCGCACGTTGTTTTTAGGGGAAAGTAGGGCAAGATGAGCTGCAGGCTCGTTCACTCCACCCCCCCCGAATCACACTGATAACCACACACACACACACACACACACACACACACACACACAACACACACACACACACACAAACAAACATCCACTGAGGATGGTTATATATAAACTAAAATAACTTTACTATAATATCATCACACTGATGGCTAAATGCATGATTTCTTGACCTCACATTCCTCTTTTCTTGCATCTTCCACAAACTAGTTTTGATTTCGCTGCCTGAACATGTGATGCTTTTTGGACATCAAAGGGCGGATTTAATATCAAAAGACCGGAAACAACAGATCTGAGTGTGTCTGTCTGAGGCAGCCTCCTCTTGGGTACGGCTGGACGGGAGCCGGAGAAATCACAGAGGCTGGTGTTGCTAGGCGATGGCTCAGTGCTGCTGAGAGGCAGGATGAGAGAAACCTGCAGACGAGTCTATAAAAGCTGCTCTTTGATTCAATGACACCATCACTGCCTCACATGCAATCTATAGCCAGCCTCCACCTACATCATGCTATGTGTACTAAAAATACGGGTCAGATGGGAACATCCTGTCTAATCTGTTACGTTGATATGCATTTATGTATATGGTCTAGTTTTAGAGGTCCAACTGAATGTTGCAATTAAAGGACCACAGTGTAGGACATAGTGCCATCTAGCGGTGTGGCTGTAGATTGCAAACTCAATACCTCTCCTCTAAACACCCTGTTTTCAAGTGTGCATACAGGCAAGCTATTGCATAAAGGGCTGTGTGTCTGCAGGTTTTTGTTCCAACCAATCAAGAGCATGCGATTCGACCAATCAATTGTATAAAGACTGAGATCAGTTGATTAAATGAGTCAAGCTTGGTCTGCTGCTTCTCGGTTGGAATGAAAACTGGCAGCCACATAGTCCTTTGTGTAATAGTTTAGACATCCTTGGTGTAGGAGAACCTACAGTGGTTTGCTTTCAGGTGATTATACACTAATTAAAACACATTATAATATTATATTTCTGCCAATAAATCCCCTTAAATCTTACACACTGGTCCTTTAGGTAATACTGTTTTTTTTTTTTTTTTACTATTCTGTTTTTTGGTTAAGCTCTACTTGGACCCGTGTCTCTCCATTTGTATGAACACATTAGTTTCTCCCCTAAAGAACAGTTATCTGCTAGGTTTCCCCTCTTGGTGAAATGTGTTTGTTTGTTCTTTGCCTCACTGAAGTCACTTAAGACAAAAAAGTGTACATGTGCTAGAACAGGGGCAAGAATATTATATTAAGAAACATTAGTTTTGTATATTTTTGTTGAAGTGAAATGTACCTCTGATTATTTGACTCAAATACTGATATTTAGAAGTGATATTTAATGTGTTGAGTGTGTTTAAATTGACTTTTCTGATACCTCATATTTTCTGCAGTAAGTCAACCAGCACAGAGATGTAGACATTAAAAACAAACAGGGACAAAAATAAAAGAAATATCAAACAATGAATACTTTATTTACATAAATTATGTGACAACTAACAGTAAAACAGGCTAATGATATTCTTTCTTTTTCTTATTGTCAACAAATCCAACGAAAAGACTGAAACCAATAATACATTGTTCCTCCTGACAAGTGTTTGTAGCTGAAGCCAGATGCATCTTATCCCCCTGTGCTGTGGAGCTTTATTGTTGTTCAAAAACTATTAAAAACACAGCGGTGAGTCACACTGTTGCACCAGCTGACGTGTCCCTTCATTACCCTGAAGACGGTAACTGTAGGTTATTTTGAGTCAATCCCATAAACACCATCCTGCTGCAGGAAAGACTCAAGATAGACTCACCATAACCAAATGTATTAATCCAAGGCTGAAACTAATGCTCTAATCACATGTATTAGCATGAAAATGTTCCACCTTCACACAAATAACTGCTTAGAAGTAATTTTTAGAAGCCTTTTTATATATTTTGACCCATTTTTAAAAAAGATTTATGTCACTTTTCAAAAATGTTCAGGACTGACAGCTTTACTGTTTCAATGTCAGTGTTCAAAGAAACTAAAAAAGCACCTTGTTTAAGTTACGTTCCTTCACATTTAATGTTTATGACTGGTGCCCAACACTTGCATGAAATTGTTCCACCTTCACCCTTTTATATATTTTGACCCATTTTTGTAAAGATTTATGTCACTTTGATGAACAGACTAACTGATTTGTTGATAATAAGAAAAATCTAGATTATTTTCAGCCTTACTGTCACAAAAGTGAAAACAGAAAACATTCAGCAACAGCTTTTTACAAAGAATATTAAAAAATATCACTTTTAAAAGAAACAAAAACCTGGTTCAAGTTCAGTTCCTTCACATTTAGAGTTTATATCTGGAGATCAACTCCCAACTCATAACGCTCTGCTGCCACCATGTGGTCGTTTCAGACAGAAGCACATTCAGCTGCTGAGATGTCTATCAGTCCGTGATAATATAAACTGTAATCCAGCAGCTCAAGTTGCACGCTTCCTTCTTTTTTTTGTATTTAAATCTGTGAAACACAAAAAACACACAAGGTTAAACATCAAAGCATGCACAGACTCCTGAAGCTGTGAGGAAGTGATCTGACAGGTGATGATAACTTACTGTCTGATGCACTGCTGGTGTCGCTGTGTGGAAGCGGTTCATCTGTTGCGACTGCAGGCTTTGATGCTCGTATCAAGTATTTAGGCACGTGCTGAGAAATAAGAACAAAAAAAACAGAGCTGATGATTCATAGTCACAAACATCAAAATTATGGAAAGTCTGCTCTGTCTGCAGCCAACGCCCATTTCTCCCACGCTGTGTACTTTCCTTAAACTCCCCAGACCTGCCGTCCTCAAGCTGTCCACCAGATGCTCTCAGACTTTCCCTCCTTTCTCCATCTACAAGTTCTGCATCTACTTGACCAACTCCACCCACTCCCTCACTTTGCACCTCAGTCCGTCCTCAGCCACTCTCTTCATGTAGTGACTCAGATGCTTTGCTCCTTTGTCAGATCGTTGTGGATGTCATGATGCTTTTTGGAGCTTCTGTTTTATGAAACCTGGATAATAATCTGCACCTGCTCCCCTGCCTGTCCTGTTCACCTGATGCAACTGTTGTTTGGACTTTTCTCAATTTGTCCGATGCCCAATGTGACAATGTCTTTTTAAAAATCTTTTACTGTTTTTGTTTTCTACCTATAAGGCAAGGCAGCTTTATTTACACAGCGCATTTCATACAAAGGGCCAACTCAATGTGCTTTAACATAAAAACAAAATATCAAACAGTAAAAATAAAAAGAGAGAAAGAAAACAAAAAGCTTGACTAAAATAGAGCATAAAATATGAGTGTAGCATAAAATAATGATTTGCTTTAAATGTATTTATTATTATAATACAGTGTCTTCCCTGCTGCTCTGTTGTTGTTGTTGTGTGACGTCTTTTTGCAAATTTGTTTAACTATGTGAGGTGAACTTTAAGCGCCTTTTATAAAGTGAGCTTTATAAATAAAATATATTATTAACTGACAAATTTTAATTTGGCATGTGAAGTTTTTCCTGTGTGAGTCTTTTAGTTTGCATAAAAACAGAAAGAATGTTTTATAACCTGATTTTCTGCCAGCTAATCACTAAAACAACAAGAAAAAGAGTGGAGATGATCCAAAGAGTCTTTGAGCAACAACAAATCTTGGTAATTGAAATTGGTAGAAAAGAGGAAAAACACACATGGATGTCCTTGAATGAATAAACAAAGCCTCGTCTTCACTACACGAGCTCACTGATGATTCGTCAGGTAAAGTGTGTTTATCACTGCGAGCCACCTGAATAGCGGCACTCTAACAGCTTAAGAAGAAGAACCTCAATGAATCCAGCAAACTTAAGGCCTCTTGACGCCTGTGTAAAGACCAAGTGCTGTATATGAGAAGTCATTATAAACTGGTGTTAAACAAGTAAAAGCAGCAGCTGTAACCAACACAGATGAACCAAGGAGGCCAGAGAAGTCTCTTCATCAGACAGTAACCACAAACACCAGCAGACGCCCTCTTCGACCTACATGCAGCCAAAGATGATATATATGTGTCTGCAGACAGTTGATTGATCTGGTGGGAAAGTATTCGGGCACCACTGCTGAAGAGTACACGTGCAGGAAAAGCACTCAGAATGGCAGGAAGTTTAGTTAAACGCTGCAGCCCTGCCTCACATGGTGACAGGTTGGAAACATGAAAATCAAAGAAACCACAAGACTCAAGATCTTTTCTGCTTGACGTCTGCTTGAATTACTTTCATTTACTCTGTTTACTTGAATAAATTAGTGACATTCATGAGGTTACTTCAATGAAAAATATCCATAATTCAAGTTAATATGAATCAAAAGCTCATATTTATCATTTTATTTGTCTTGTAGTTTGTATTGATGCAAAGAATCTCAGTTAAAAAGGTCATGGTATATACAGGAGGGCTGAGTTCAGGCCTTTCGCTCTCATCCAAAATGCTCCTACAGTTGTGACTGACTGGTTGGGAATCCCAGACATTTAACAAATATCATGTCCTCACACACAGGCGTTACACACCTCTCGACATTCACACCCACTTCACACATTGATTGGAGCAGCTGTGCGGAGGTGAGAGAGGAGTCATGATTTGAACTTTTCTCTCTGGCTCTCCTTTGTCACTATTTCTGTCATTTTCTGTCGAGTGCCACACGATGACTGCCGACCAGGAGAGACAGTCTGAAAATATGTGCCGTTATCTGTGTATTTAATTTGGTATTGCATCTCCCCCTCCCCCCTATCCTCTGAGACAGTCAGCTTTTCACTCCACCTTTGAGTGAAGCGTTCCAAACTATAAACACATTTTATTTCCGACGTGGTGAAACAACCTGTTGTAAGAACCTGATCCTGTTATCTATCGACCATAAATCTGGATACAGGTTGAATATAATTATAGCATTTAAAGATATGTTTGCAATGTAGAGCTGCAACAATAAGACAATTAAATGATCAGTTGCCAACTCTTAAATGAATTGTCAACTATTTTGATAATCAATTAATAATTAGGCTCTCTCAATCAAAACAATAACAGAAGACGGAGTTTGATTTCATTGAGAAGTAGTGGGGGATCATGGGAGTTGTAGTTTTCATTGTTAAACAACCAGCTTCTCCCTGTTATGATTCCTTCAGTGTTCATCATTCAGGAGGAGAATGAAATTATAGAGGATTAAAACCAGTAAAAACACTGAATAAAGCAGTTTCGTGTTAGAAATCATTGTTTCTCCAAGTCTGTTTGGTGGGCAGAGGACATCTGGAGGAGCTGTGAGCCGAGCTGCTGCCAACGTTTGCTCAGCTTGTTTATCTGACAGCTTAAGATCCAGACGTCTGATGACTAGAATCCTTCACTGGGTTAAAATATAAAGTTAAACACGGCCGTAAACTGTTAAAATGTTGCTTTAAACTGAATAAAAGCCAGTATATGACACAGTTTCTGGTAGGCAACCACAAGGCCGATGTATTATCTTGTACTCTCAGGTTGACACCATTGTGGCGGAGAAAAACCACAACGCCGACATGTGGACAAGATGATTATCATAGAATATCACAAACTTTATCATGTCATGTTTCCCAAGTAAAAATGAGCTGATCTCTTGAGATGCACACATTTAACAACCTCACCTCATGATGTTTGGTTCATATAAACACACTGTGCTGTAATTTAATGCTGGACTGACCCAGGAGGTTTGGGGGCGAGGGTTAGGAGGACTGCTGCTCGCTCTGCTCTGGATCCTCTGGCTGTGTCGTCGTCCAGTGGAGCTGCTGGGCTGATTCATGGTGGAGGGTCGAAGGCGACTGCTGGTAGACGGCATCTCATCCATGTCGGCTAAGAGGTCCGTTAACTCCCCATCACTGATATATTCTTCTACCACCGATCCTTCTGTACAGGAACAATTTCACAAGAAGAAAAACTAAATATATTGTACTAAAATCTGAATGTGTTCCCCTTCACATCCTCCACACTGGTGCTTTAATCGTTAATTCCTGTTGAAGCAGAACCATCACTGATATTTAAACATTCCCACCTATCCCATATGGCTGATTTAGGAAGATTTTCCCCATGTTATGTTTTTTAATTCCAACTTTAAGGATCCGCATTTTACAGCCACTAAGAGACGACAGGTAGTGATGCTTAACTTCCAAAAAGAGAGATATTTCGAAATATTCCTATACTGTAGATGATCACAATGAACATTTAGATTTAGTTTTATTTCTCTTGTCGTGTTGCTTGTCATACTTTACTGACATATTCAAAAAACCAGTGTCTTCCTGGAAGACAGGAAGACATCAGATATCAAGTGCTTTGTGATACATCCTGTTATGGAAACAGGATGGCGTCAATATGATGTGTACATGAGTAAGGTAATGGAAAAACAGCAGGATGGTCTTTTAAAGAAAGGCTACAACTAGTTCTTACATAAAATATTAACATGAACATTAGGGGCTGTGCGATATGATGATATATATTGTGTGATGATAGAAAAACATCTATCTTTTCATATCATTCTCTTCACAAAGCTTTTATTGCACCTTCACCAGGCATGTCCAAACTATTCCATAATGGGCAGAGTGACTGCAGTTTTTTGTGCCAACCAATCAAGAGTGCACGATTCGACCAATCAACTGTCTGAAGACTGAGATCTGCACTCACATAAACCCTTTATGGAATAGATTGGACACATCTGACTTACATTAACAAAACAATTACAATTGTAAATTTCTATGGATTTCATTGAATTTCTTTATATCATAATTACTGTATATCAGAATATGAGATTTTGGTCATATCGCACAGCCCTAACAAATATGTTAAAAAACACAAAACACAGCTTTACCTGTATGATGAGGAGTGACAACACAATCAGCGCAAATCCAGTCACCTTCTGGGTTTGTGCTTAATGGAGGTGTCAAGCAGTCCATATGATACCTGAAACATAAAGTATAACCTCACAGTTCTGAGATGAAATGCCTTTAATCTGTACCTGTAATTAAGATGACATTATATCGTGTGAAGTTTGTATTTCCATCAGCTTCACCAGAGCCTGATAACAGAGGATGTTCGAGTGGAAAATGGAGGAAGTCAAACACAACTCACTCTTTCTCCTATAGTACTTCAATCACTGGAACATTTAAAGATAAGAATAGAAAAACATCGGAAATCACTACAACCCCTATAACAATATCACTGTGTTTTGAAAGATAATCTTAAGATAATAACTTGTGTGCACAGGATATGGATCTCATTCGCAAAAAATACATATCTAGTGCTCTAAAGTTATTATCTTAGTCCGAATCATCACAATCGTGAGCGCACACAAGATAATAATATGTGTGAACAAGACTTTTCATGAATTCAGGGGCGCCGTATAGACTGCACTTTTTTATTATCATACCCTGAATCACAGTGTATGCACACCAGCAGGCGGTGCCGACGGTCGCTGCGTCCGCATTCCTCACAGATAACAGCATGGCTCCGCTCCTCTTCATCATCATCATCATCCTCCTTTCTGTGCGTCTTCACTTTGATCTGCAGCAGTACAAACAATTCAGACACTGACACTGTTAACATATTTTCAAATGCTTGGCATGACGTTTTCTTTAGTTCACACGCTGCAAATAATCACCTTCTTTTGAACGTCGCCTCCAGGATGGATGAAGTTGAAGCTGATCCGATCCACTGGACAAGTGTTCGCTGTCTGAGATTCAAGACAGAGCAACATGTTTTTATTCCCTTGGTGGTCATTAATAATTAATCTGACAATATTGTGCTTAGAAACATCTTTGGATTCAATTGCAATGTGAGGATTTGTTGTTTTTTGTCTGTTTTATGTTGTTGTAAAGTGAATTTATTTGAATTTTGGACAAAACAAACACTGTGTAATCATCACTTTGGGAAATCATATTAGACATTTTTAAGATAAGATAAAATAAGATAAGATGTACTTTATTGATCCCCCTGGGGAGAAATTAGAATTGACACAGCAGTACAGTGGGAAAAAGTTGCAGCTTAAAGGTGAAAGTGTACTAAAGTCAAAAATAGGATGAAATAAATAAAATATAATACTACATACATGGATCTTTGTGTAAATAAATGTGCAATATATAAATGTGCAATATGCAGAAGTTCCTGAGATTATACACATGTGAATGTTCCTGAGATGTACATAAAGAATACACCTGCATACAGATAATGATAAATGTGCAATGTGCAGAAAATCCAATATTTGCTATGTGCAATGGTCCTGGGATTTACCGAGATATTAATTGATAAGGAAATTATGTAGGGTTTATTAAAAAACATTGCAAATATGTGCCAAAGAGGATTGTTACACCACATTTGCAGCATTATAGAGTTAAAGTAAATATTCTGTTGATAAAAGTATCTGTGAGTGAGACTGACATAGATATCCTGTTAATACACACACATAAGTTTCATTACATTCAAATATATATTTATTTATAGTCTATGTACTCCTATTTCTGTTCTGCACTTTTGCACACTGTTTTATATCATGTCAATATGCGTGCACAGGCTTTATACTTCTAATTATATTCTGCTTTCTTTCTGTAATGTTTACCTTGGACCACTCAAGGATACACTGAAGACAGAAAACATGCTGGCAGCTGCTCAGAGAGGCCACAGTCTGCTCTGTGAAGGGACTCAGACAGATGTGACATTTATCCACATCTGGCTCTGCTCCGTCTGCGTTTAACACGGCTGAATTATCCATACTATAGATTATACTGGACTAGAAGTATATGTTTTAAACACTCCTGCTTTAAAAGAAATGCGCCAAATATAAATGTTAAGCGTAAAAGTCTTTCTTGAATACGCGCTTTAATTAAGTCGGTATAAAGATAACGTCATACATGTTTTGGCCTTCAGCTAGATAATATTATAGCATAGCATATCTTACTTTATATAATCACGATAACTCGCATATTTACTGACTATAACTTCGGTTTCATCCAGCTGGTGAACAACTACTTCCGCCGGACACTAAACATACATCTGTTTACTTCCGGTGAGGAGCCCAGCCTCTGTAATAAGTTTATTTATTTGTATGATGTTTAACCACAAACGGAAACATAACTCTACCACCTACACTTGGTTACGATAAAAACAACCCCAAACACAGAGATTGGAGCTGTTGTTTCACTGCATTATTAGAGAGAAGAACAAACGTCAACATGAAGGTGTTGTGATCAAACTAGTTCTCAGACTCACTGGTTCCCGCGTGCACGCGCTCTGTTCACCTAACAGCTGAGGACTGAAACCCAATTAATCAATCAACAAATGAATTAATATGATCTCTCTCTCTCTCTTTCTCTCTCTCTCTCTCTCTCTCTCTCTCTCTCTCTCTCTCTCTCTCTCTCTCTCTCTCTCTCACACACACACACACACACACACACACACACACACACACACACACACACACACACACACACACACACACACACACACACACACACACACACATTCTCTCTCTCCCTCTCTCACATGCACTCTCTCTCTCTCTCTCACTCTCTCTCTCTCTCTCACACACACACACACACACACACACACACACACACACACACACACACACACACACACACACACACACACACACACACACACACACACACACACACACACACACACACACACACACACACACAGCATTTTACTCTGCTTGCACTGACTGGAGCTAATGAAATACTCAGAGAAATTACAATAAATAAATCTTGTAATCTTGTAAACATTTTCATATTCACTATATGGAAGGTGTCATTGTCATCTTGGAAGAGGCAGATCAGGATAGAGATCTGTAGGATAAAGGTGATCACTCCGTCTTGATTTGCAGTGATCCTTCCCTCTAAGGGGACAAGTGACCCCAAACCACACCAGCAAAATACCCCCAAAATGTACCAAAAGTGGGCGAGGACCCACTTGACGAGAATAAGTTGAAGGATGAGTCATCTAACCATATCACTTATTTCCTAACACTGTAGACCAGCGCCTACAGTTTTTACCCCACTGAATTCTAAAAAGTGCATTCATCTTTGTAATGAGGGTATTTTGCACTATAATCCTACTACAGTATAATATCCCTCACTATGTAATTGTTGCCAGACTGTGCTGACAGGCTGATCTCGTCCTGCATTGACATTCAGTCACCTGAGGAAGAGTCGCTCCTCTGTTTTTCCTTTCTGACGGTCATCAAATGTGCATTATCACAGTTTCAAACCCTATTTACTGAGGTTTTTCCTATATATTTAAATACAGATGTCCCCTTAGTCACTGTTCCTATTGAAACAGCAGTTGGTGGAGCAGTCTTTGTGACCCCTGCCAACAATCAACCCTCTTTCAAAGTCCCTTAGATCTTTTCACCATCTTGCCTGCTTAGTATTTCTATACACGCCACAGAGCATGATTAGATGTTATTCGCTTGATTGTACCATGTCTAAAAGGAGCACTGTGTGGAAACATCTGCAGTTATGTTTCTTGTTTTCATCTTCAAACAAATATAAATAAATATACGAATCTACACTCTCTGACTTTCATATATCTTTATTTAAAAATATAAAACACTGAGCACATGTCCCACCACGCTGCACTAGCTGGGTGCTAAAAGTAGACTACTATACACCTACACTTACATACAGCTCACTGAAACAGGAAATTAAGACCTTTGATCAAAGAGCAGCATGATGCACTCACTGTACTCAGACAGAAGCGACACAGAGACTGCACAAACAAAGTGCAGCAGCAAAGCACGGCTTAACCTCATGAGTTGAAACTTTCTCTTTATTTAAAGATCAAACCCTCGGCGTCTCGGCTAAACTAAGTAAGTAAGATTCTTTTAGCCTTCTAATGCTTTATAGTTTATTTCGTTGTATAGTCTAGGTTTTGTTTGTTAAACTTCTGAAAATCTACCCATACAGTAATAAAATTCATTTTTTTAGCACAGTAATGGATCAGTAGAGTAACTTTGTTGTCTTTATTAAACATCAGTCTATTTCTGCCTTGTTTCACTTTCCTTGATCCCTGAAACGAGTAACTATGTATTGTATGAAGTGTACAAATGTTCACCCGCAGCTTTTCATCTGCTTTTAAGAATCTTGAACAATTCAGAATACTGTAGTCCATTTATGGAACAAAAAAGCAATGTGTTAAAATCAAAATAAAGTCATTAAGTGTTGTTATTCAGTCTTGTAGAAGATTTGTTTCCAAGAATGTGTGAAAGCAGAAGTGGAAAAACTCTCAATGGAAACACGTTTGTTTGTCTGTTAAGCAACTTGAACAATTCAGAATACTGTAATCCATTTATGGAACAAGAAAAAAAGCAATGTGTTAAAACCAGAGTAAAGTTGTTAAGTGTTGTTATTCAGTCTAGTAGATCTGTTTCCAGGAATGTGTGAAAGCAAAAGTGGAAAAACTCTCAATGGAAACATGTTTGTTTTTCTACACTTGTCGTTTCAGAAGCGGCCGTGCCATGCTGCAGCGTTTATGAGAATCAACCTACGCTGTCTCGATTTTCATTTGACTGCTTTCTCGAAAGAAAAAAAACACTCAACCTGCAACGATGAACGAGACGCATGCCAACTGCAGTGACCCTTCAGTGGAGTACCAGTACTACTTTTTCCCAGTGGTCTACAGCTTAGCTCTAATTGTGGGTCTACCAGGTAATCTGGCGACCCTCTTCGTCTTCACCTTCAAGATCAACCCCCGCACACCTTTCAGCGTGTACATCAGGAACCTGGCTCTGGCTGACATCCTCATCCTGTGCACTCTACCGTTTCGGATCCACTACCACCTCAACAGAAACAAATGGGAGTTTGGGGCCCCCGCCTGCAGCATCACGGGGATCCTGTTCTATGCCAACATCTACATGAGCATCTGTTTCATGATGTGCATCTGCGTGGATCGTTACATGGCCACGGTACATCCGCACACCTATCTGAGGCTGCGGAGCACATGGTACTCTCTGATTGTGAGTGTGACGCTTTGGGGTCTCGCTGTAGTCGCCATGCTGGTCTTTCTCCTCCTGGGCCCTCTGGAAACCAACGAATCTGGAAGCCAAAGCTGCTTCGAGAACTTCGCCAAGAATGAGTGGGAGACACGTCTAGGGGTGTACAGCATGCTGGGCCTCATCTTTGGCTCACTGCTGCCCTCCTTAATCATCCTGGTGTGTTACCCGCTGGCTGCGAGACGCATCTCCAGGATAGGGTCAAACACAGCCCAAAAAGCCGTGAGGGTCATTTACACCATCCTGGCTATAATGCTGCTCTGCTTCCTCCCAAATCACGTAGTGTACCTGCTGCACTTCCTCCGACGCTTGGACATCATCCAGAGTTGCTCTTACGGCAACGTCATCTATCACGCCCGACGGGTCACCATGGCCCTCGTCATCCTCAACACATGCCTGGACCCCTTTCTTTACTTTGTCTCCACCAGCCACTTCAAATGGAAGAGCTTAAAGATGACATGGCTGTGGGGAAGATTCGGGAGGAACAGAGGCGTTTATGTCGTTTCAATCAGCTGAGTGAAGTGAAGTGAAGGGAGTGGACATTCATACTGTAAATATAGCTCTGTATATGCTTCTCTGTTATTGTATATGTAACCTATATGTAACTTGCTGCAAGTATTTAAAAAAAATGAAACTTTTCTATAAAAGTGTTTATTCAAATTTGACTTTTCACATCACAATAAAAAGGGACAAATCTGAATTGGTGGATCTTCTTTTTTTTCTCCTTTATCTTGGGCGATTCAGTCTATAAAGAGTCTGAAACCTCCCCTAAAAAAAGAAGAACAGGAGCCTGGGTACATTTAAGCATCACTATCCCGACAGTGAAAGAGGGCCGACTCAGCCATTGATGTTGTATAATCTGAATTTTAACAGTCGTATATAACTTCCACAAATCCAGGATCGAGACTGTGACAGACCATTCACTCTTTTTTCAGTGTGAATATCCCTTCAAATGTTCATAGTTTTGGAAGAAAAAAAAAAGAAGATATTTCAGCACAATCCAGATGGAAGTCCTTTTTTCAGCAGGTTTGAAAGGAAGCTCCCCAGATCCTCGTCCTGACAGAGAAAAACAGAACATAAAGTCAACACAGAGGCACAGCAGGAAACACTTTCACATGTCTAACTTGAATATGTGTTCAGTAACTGTATTACTCATCCGATTACTCATCTTCAGACCCCTTCGAGGGGTCGTTGACACCACACAGGGAACCACTGACACATTACACTTTACAGTTAAACCACTGATATTTTACACATCTTACACATATTCTACATATCATTATAAAAAATCTTTAAAGAGCTGTATCATGTCTAGTTCATATTTACTTGAAGAGAGAAAATCCTTGAAATTATAGTTTTTCAATATTAATTTGGTGAAGATAAAGAGCATAAATCAAGATGCTGAGCCGTTTCTGCTTTCTACCAGCTCCTGAGGAAATATCGGACTATGTTCATCAGCTAGTCTACAGTGAACGGTGTCTGTTTGCTGTTTGAGGCTGAACAGGTAGTGAACTCTGGGTTTTTAGAGCTTTTTCTGCCATGGTGTAGCCAAAAATGACACAATGAGCGCGCTGAGAGTGAAAAAACAAAACAGTAAAGTTGCAGCCGGACAGCAAAACAATGAGCTGAAACTCACTATAAAACTCACTATAAAGCTCTGTAAGTTGCATAGTCGATGATATTTCTCCACTTCTCGCATTAAACATTGTCATTAAACCCTAACCCTATCCCACACTATTATAGTAAAAATACAAATGATAGCAGTTTTTAGTTCTTATAGAGTAACTGATTATATTATATTCATGTTTAATAATGTCTTAAAAAGTACATTATTCCATATCTTGCCTATCAAATCTGTGAGACACTTTTGTTAGGGTATATAAGATCTTTTTTTAAAAACTCTGCCCTTTACGCATGGAACATATTAAGCCACCGAAACTGCTCTCTCTCTCCATTACACCTCTGCCTAAGTTTAATGGGCAGGTTTCCCCACCCTGAACTTTCATCTGCCTTTATCTTTCAAAGCCCCTATTTTGGTTTTCCTCAAGACTGTGTAGGCACAAACACACACTGTTATAACTTTAACCCCGTCTGGGGGTGTGGGGTGGGTTGACTGGTCTATTTACCCGTGCTGTGGTGAAAAGCACGTGGCACAGGAAACAACATGGGTTTGAAGCATCCCACAAGCTGTAGTGTCACTCTGCTTTTGCTAATTGTGGTCTAACAGACTCCCTCATTCTCTGCTGCTTTCATAACAGTTATAAACAAAAAGAAAAATAATAAATTCCTTAACGCTTCTGTTAGTTTTGTTGCATTTATTAGTGTTGCACAGTTTGGGTTCTTTGTTGTTTAACTGTATGGAGTTTAGCAACCTTCTAGCAAAGTCCTGCCCATTGTCAGTCTGAAAAAAGAGGTCTAATCAGGAAGTGAAATGTCCCCTCGAAAAATCCCCAAACCAGACCACATTACTGGAGAACTGTTGAGTGTCTGAGCAGGTGAGATGTGTGATTTCTAGTCTAGTCTTTTTCTAGTCTCGAAAATATGGAGGCAGTCAATAATTATACCAACTGGGAAGAAATATATTCCCAAATGAGGAGCTCAATGACTTCAAGTTGGTGGCATGAAGTGGTAATGAAAGCTTCAGGGAGACTGTTCAAGGTCTGTTTTTATAGTGTCTCGGAGTAGAAAATCAGTCATAACCAACCACAACAAATTTTTTGGTTCTAGTTTAAGGATTAAGAGCTTACTTCCTTATCTTGGGAAATTATTCTTATCACAGATGACATATGATGTAGGAGAAGTGAAAGAGGTGTCTGAATGTTTTCAGGCAGAAACAATCCATAATAGGAGAAATGTTTCATGATGTAAAAAAACACTCACTTTGATGAAAACTGAGGTATTTATGTGGCTGATTTCGTGCAGAGTGCAGAGGTGAACACATGCTGTCTCTGCAGAAACAGATCTTATTACAATCTTGTGACTTACTGCAAAAAATGTAGTTTTGCCACACTGCTGTTAGAGCCAACGACACAGCCAGTCATCAGAAATAATTCTTGACAATTTGCATAACTCGAGAGTCCAGAGAGCAGACTGAAGCTTTTACATTTAACACAATAATAAGTCCTTTAGCTGGAGTGAGAGGCTGCATAAAGAATCAGTATAAAATAAATAAATAAGGAGTTTTTTAGACTGTAAATGGTGCAGAGATATTACAGTTGAAAATGAGTATATGCTCCATTTAAAAGGGCCAATTTGTAAGATTTAGGGGCTCTATTGGCAGAAATGCAATATAATATTCATAAGTATGTTTTAATTAGTGTATAATCAGCTGAAACTAACAATCGTGTTTTCGTTACCTTACAATGAACTCTTTATATCTACAGAGGGGGCGGGTTCTCTTCCACAGAGCTAGCCATTAAAATCCTACACACTGGTCCTTTAATGGTCATGAAGGATATTTCCACTTAATTATAACACATACAATCTAATATGGGGTCTTATGTTTAATCTATTTATTTCAAATTATTCTTTTGACATTTTTGCCTTTTAGAGAAAAAAAGAGAGATGAAAGAGGGGTAAAGAGAGGGGTATAACAATCAATAAAAGTCTGTGGTTTGCATCTCAACTAACCAACCAACTTATATTTGAGAGATGAGTTCATATCGACACAATGTATTTCCCCAAGACTGGGCTGAAGCTATGAAATATATTTTCCCATCTTAAGGGGAGATAAAGTAGAAGATTTCATGCTCAAGCTATGTATTCATTTTAGTATATTGCTTTTGCATTTATAACATTGGTAACTAATTATTGTATGTACACGTACTCCCACGCAAAAATGGACTTCATCAGCTCTAAGTATCATAAAACAGCGATATCACACTACCAGTTGTCAAGCTTCATAAATAAATCTCAAGTCTTACTGAGGAGTGAGGAGCGGTTTGAGTCCTAGGTCAATTTTTTAGCCCGTTTCATAAGAGTGTTTCAGTGGCACTTGATACATTTCATATTCTTCTAATTTTAAATATTCTTTACATATTAAACTATTTTCTCACCAAAGACCAGGAAACTCAATTTTATGAAATCATATGCAGCAAACTGAACTGAGAGGTGTGAATATAGCTGTAGTGAGATGACAAAGATCCTTGTATCCTTGTATTGAGCAAAATAAAATTCCTCTTATGGGACAATAAAGATTTGAACTGAACTGAACTCAAAGCAACGGTGTGGATTTTTAAGTTAAGCCATTTAGATATCACTGTAAAATTAACTCAAGTGATACACAGACGATGCAAATGTGTTACCTGATAACTCCAGGACAGCAGTATGACCTTAGTTTTACTGTCTTCAGCGGAGGAGGAGACTTTGATGACGATAGACTCGACCATGACGGTGCCATCAGGGAGGTGCTGGATGGTGTAACCTTTTAACACGCTGAGGCATGTCAAATAAAAAAAATACAGGGGTTAACATCAGATATAATGTTACATGTCAAAAAATGCAGAGGAAATTAAGAGTGTCACTGAAATCACATTTTAGCTTTTAATTTACAATTTCTTAGACATTACAAATGAAACACACCATATGCTGCCTGTTTATGTTATTGATATGGACCTGAGGATGTGTCAAAATAAATAAAATAAAGGTTATAAATAAACCACAAATGGGAGTTGTTACTGTTTTCATGAATAATGTAGAGAAAATGTAAAAAATGCTGATGTGTTTCTGGTGAATTGCAAAATAATGCAGATGAGCGGATAAAAGCAGGAGGCTCAGTGACTTTAGTCCTCCTGTGGTGATACTCTCACCTCTTCAGGTGTGTGTAGATTCTGTTGAGCGTGTCCGGGTCGCTGTGAGGGTCTTGGAGCTGCACGCGGCAGGTGAAGCGTAACTGATGCTCGTTGAGGCCCAGCTCCTTCAGGGCCTGCTCCGACGACACCAGCTTCAGGCTCTGCGCTCAGGAAAAGACAACAAGGAGTTACATCATCATTGTTTAAAATTGTAATAACCAAATAAATCCAACTAGACTGCAGCTCAAAAAGTCTTTATAGCATCAAAAACCAGCAGTGCAATTAATGTACAAACATAGATAAGCAGCGTTTATTGTGTGCATGTAAAGGTGTGATAACAATAAACTTACATTTTCTTTCATGATCAGGGTTCCATGCATGGTGCGAGGTTTTTTAGGATCAGGTAGAGGCCCTGCAACAAGAATAGATTTGTACATAAATAAATACATTTTTTCGTGGAATAGCAGACAGTTTAACCTCTTTGGGACTACAAAAAATAAGAATCTGCTTGTTCATAATGTTCAGTGTGGGTGGGAGTTAAAAGGGAAAGATTTGTAGGCGTAAGGTGTGAAAACTGATGCTCTTATTTCTTGATTTTTGTTTATCTTGTTTTGGACCTTTGTGATTACATTAATTTAATACATTAATTCATTTCCTCTGTGGACTATCAAATGTGTATCCCTACCTCTATGTAATTATGTTTAATTCCTAATGAAAAAAAACACAAAATATAATAAATAAACATGTGATAAATGGAATAAAAACACATGCTGATGGTCAAAACTGGACAGAATAGTAAACACCGATCAAGTTGTGCACCTCAGAGCACTGAAACATTAAAGTCCATCCTGAGAAATGTAGATAATTTGCTCAAACGCAGTATTTCTACTGTTAAACTCACGATTATTGTGATTAAAGTTTTACAAGATGACATTTCAGAGAAGTAAAATCCTCATAAGTAATTTCTTAAAACCCTGTGCAGTGTTTTGCATCTAATAAACTTTTAAATTCATTAATCTGTTAATCAAACTAGCATTCCTGGATCATATTCCATCATTTCACTTTTTACCTGAAGCAACACACCAACACACCAACACATCTCCTCACATTTCTCTTCTTAAGTCAGGGCTGTTTTTGGTCTGACTGAGTAAACGTGCATTCGCAGGTATTTTGACTGGCCAACGCAGCAGCATGTGATGTTGCATTGTGCTGAAGAGAAAGTTGAACCAGCTTCAATATTTTTGCTGGATGACCTTGTGTGTGTGTGTGTGTGTGTGTGTGTGTGTGTGTGTGTGTGTGTGTGTGTGTGTGTGTGTGTGTGTGTGTGTGTATGTGTATGTGTGTGTGTGTGTGTATGTATGTGTGTGTGTGTGGGGGGGGTTTCTGCATTGAGCTTATCTGTCTAAAGCAGGCGTTACAGTTCTGAGCTTCAATCTTCTTCCAACTATCTGTTCTTCTTTCTGCCTCAGAGATCTGTGCTCTAACATAACATACGTAACCCTGTAGGAGAAGCCTTATTAATAACCTAGGGCTTAAACCAGCGTCATGGAGCCGAAACAATCAACAGAAAATTAATCTGGAACTATTTTTTATTAATCATTTTAGAGCAAAAATTAACTAGTTGTAGCTTCTCAATCGTGAATAAATTGCTTTTTTTTTAGTCCTCCATGAAAGCAAATTGAAGATTTGGGGGTTTTGGACCAATATGGAGCGGCATTTTTTCATTATTTTCATAAACCAAATTAATCATTTTAATTTAAAATAGAATCTGCAGATTAATTGATAATGAGAATATGATTACAGTATAACCAACACTATAGCCACAAGTTTCACTTCCAGTGAAATTTGTTGAACAGAAAGTTGAGAATGAAATTGGGGACTTCTAACTTCTGTACTCATACATGTGACGTCCTCATTGTACCTGATTTTAGAGTCGTATGACACTTACGTAAATGACATTTTCCATATGTATATATACATATATACTGTGGGTAACACTTGAAAATGTCACATAACACTTGAAAATGTCAGACCCAAAAAAACTTTGTGGGCTTCCTGTGCCAATCATCATTACTGAGCTTTATTACTCATTGGGTTAAACAAACAAATTCCCCTTTTAAGGTTACTAAACCATCAACAGAACAAACCTCCTAGAGCCATCTCCCTCTTGAGCAGGTTGAGCGACATATCCACAGGTACGCTGGGGTTAGTCGTTATAGTGGTCGTCTCTCCGTTGGCGGGCATGTAGCAATCAATGCCTGAAAAACATAACATATTAACACGACTGACAACTCCCTCTGCTCCTGCTGTCAGGTATGCACACACACTTATTTCTTTTAATGAGTTTAAAACTGTTGATGTGTGCAGGACAGGTCTACAGTCTCACTTACTAAACTCCTGTTCTATTTTGCCCTTGAGGAACTCCATCTTCACCGCCTCCCCGTGAACCAGCAGCATGTTACGAGGCTCGGCCATACGGATGAGCTGCATGATGCCCTTAGCGTCAGCGTGGGCACTGAAGGACATGTACTCCACCTGCAGCTTCACATCCAACTGCGGGAATCACAGAGAGATTAAGAGTCAGTGACTAGTGTTGTTTTTCACATGGATCAACAGGTCTTCTGGTTTTGGTTATTTTAGAAGGAATGTTTGAGAAATACTTATGTTCCCTTTGAGAGTTAGGAGAGAAAATCATATCCGTTTGTTAAATATGACGTTGGAGACAGGAGATGGTTAGCTTAGCTTAGCATTAAGACTGTTAACAGGAGACAACAGCTGTCCTGGCTCTGTTCAAAGGTTAAAAAAAGAAAGTCTGCACCTCTAAAGTATAATTTACATGTTAAATCACGTTTGTTCAATCAGTACCAAAACCAATGGGTAAAAACAACAATTTGTTGTATTATGAGCAGTTATGGACCATTTCTTTTGGCTGTGCTTGTTGCCTGGCGACCTGAAGGAGATAATAACACTCCAGGAAGTCACTGTGCCCAGTGCAGCATATAAGCTTGTTACTTGGGAGCTTTAAAGATGATGGCAGGCAGATTTTGGCATCAGTTCCCCCAGTTTCCAGTCTTTACAATAAGCAAAGTTAAGCTAATTGTCTTTTGGCTGTAACTTTTTTTTTTTAACATATACATATAACAGTGGTATCTCATTGTAACTTTCAGCAAGAATGGGAATAAGGTTAAATCTCAAATGTTGAATTATTCTTTCAATAATCTTTGAATTAAGAGATAAAAATCACAGGGAAGATGATTAGATCTGCAACGATAAGTCAGTTAATCAATTAGTTGAGAGACAGGAAATAACTGGCAACCAATTTTGGTCATGAAATAATTGTTTTAGTAATTTTTTGAATTTGAGGATGCCCTAAAGCCCTAAAGATGAGAAAACGATGGCATGTTTATCTGTTGAGCTGAAAGAAATCATTCAAGCGATAAAACACAGTATGATCTCATCACACACACATGGATGTCGAGGAAATTAAAAATAAAAGAATATAAAGAAAAATAAAAAAATCTCACTGTTGATCTTCCTTCCATCTCCAGTTTTCTTTGTCCATTTAAGATCTTGTGGCCGATTGTTCCTTGTACACAATACCCCGGCATGATTACCTACGAAAAGAAGACCAAGTTGTACGTCAAATATTTACATTTAAAAAAAACCATATACTTTAATTTCTTTAAGGGACTCACCATGTTCTTCTCATTGCCGGCCCATTTCTTGAAGATCTGCAACGACTGACCAGCGTGCAGCATACCTGGTGTAGCAAACACCACCTGAAAGGATTCATATTGTTTTATCAGCTGTGATATGAATTTTTGACCCTGAAACTTTTTTAATTAGAGAGTAAAAAACATGACTTACCATAGGTCCAGGATTGTCTGCGTAGGAGCGATCGAACGCCTTAATGTGCTTAAATTCAAACATGTTTCTCTGTACAAAAGTTTTTCGGATCTTCTGATTGGTCCACGTTATGAAAAGCTTGTAGTAATGATTAGCTTTCTCTGTCAGGCCGGTGGAGAAGTAGATTGGTGCCTTCAGGTTCATTCTCTCCCTGTGGGGTGACAAGGAGGTAATTACAGTGTCTACCCAATGACCCACCAATTAATGATGAAACAGTTAATATATCACCGTTATTCCATCAGGCTTAATAAAATGAATACAGCCATTTCAGGAAGCTGATATTTAAAAAAAAAAAGTCAAGACAATTAATGACAATCATGCATTACAATTATGTGCAATTTTACTCCAGATTGAAAGGACTTTCTATTTAATTGGAACACCAACAATTAAATAAAAGCGCTAAGCGAGGAAGCTGTGATCTTCTCGACCCATCGCTGTCTTTCATCACATTCACAAACTTATAATGGATGTTTAAGGACATATATATAAAAGTAGTTGGGAGCTTTTTTTAAATTTTGAACATTAAACCCTACCAAAATGTTTCCAACAGGATGCAGAGTTCTTGAGCTCTTCCGAGGGCGAAAACTGGAATGAGAACCTGGAAAAATAAGAAAGTAAAAATGAAACTGTGACAAAATATAAAAACTGAAATAAAACCAAAACTTTCAAATCAAAATATGGTGTTAAAACTAACTGCAACCATTACCTTTCCTCCTCTTTCTATGCTTTCATGCACTTTCTTCAAAAAGTCTCTCTCTCTGCATCTCTTCGAGTCTCGGATGGTGGTGGCATACGTGGACTCTGAGATGAGGATGTCTGGGCGGCACTTATCGATCCATGCGGCACTAAAGATATACAACACAGGGATGAAGAGGCTGTGCAGCATGTAGGCGTACACTCCAGCAGAAACACAGTAATAGAGTTCTCCATCTAGTCTCATATTACACTCTTATAATGTTGTTTAAAAAAGGATCAAAATCGATG
This sequence comes from Scomber scombrus, assembly GCF_963691925.1. Taxonomy (NCBI): domain Eukaryota; kingdom Metazoa; phylum Chordata; class Actinopteri; order Scombriformes; family Scombridae; genus Scomber; species Scomber scombrus. The sequence continues at coordinate 26,503,101 of NC_084979.1, read as the reverse complement.
CAGCAGAACCAGAGATAGTCTTTTTTTATTTAATGCTTTCTTCTTCCATTCTTCCTGATGCCTACATTACACACAATCACTCAACTCTACAGATTAGGGAGACTCGACACACAACTACAACCTGCAAGGAGATGATCAAGTGACTGACAGAGGCAGTTGAAGGTGTTGTGATCCTCTCCCTGCAGGTCGTAGTCGTCCATTGACAGTCTTTCTACAGATTTAGGCGTATTATAATAGACGCTAATGAAGCCTGGAGCTGCTAGCCTCAAGCAGAGACAAACAGTGGGCTACAAGGTCTGGTAACTAATGCTGCAACTAACAGTGATTTTCATTATCAATCTGTTTATAATTTTCTCGCTTAACTGATATGTCTATATAATGTCAGAAAAACATTGATCACTGTTTCCCAGAGCGCCAGGTGATGCTACAAATGTTTTCTTTTGGCCACAACAGTTATTAACCTGAAGATATTCAGTTTAATGTCAGAAAAAGAAACTAGAGAATATTCACATTTCAGGAGCTGGAATCAGAGAATATCCGGCATGATTGCTCAGAGGAAATTACTTATTTTCACTCATTCGCTCACCATATGTGTTTTTTACACATCTAAATAGTGCTGCAAAACAACAATGCATCTTAACAGAAAACACAGCAGAGCAGCAGCAGCTGTGACTGCTCTGTTTGTGTATCTCAAATGGAGGCGTTCAGGTACAGTAGGTCAACTGTGTTTTGGCAGTGCACAGAGCCCTATCACAGTGACTTATGTCTACATACAAACCTGACATGATTTGATTGAGTGTTGATCTATGTATTAAAATAATTAAGCTTCAAATTCTGTTTGCATGTAGTTTTGTATTCAACATAATACCTTATTATCTCAATGAAATGTACATGTGACACAAAAAAGCAATTAGTTATTTCCGCTGGTAAAAAATATTCTTGACCGGTGGATATTTTCATTTGCAGGCGAGTCAAAATGTTAACTTCACACACTGCCTTAAAACCCACTTTGATGTGTAATATTGTTGGATTCCCCCTTTAAATACAGTAAAAGTCACTTACCCTAAATGCCTGTCTGGTGTCATGTTATAGTCTCCCTGAAAATGAAAAAGCAGTTTTAAGTTATTCTTATGTGAGACTGTGCTTGTCAAATACACTGAGTCCAACACAGCGCAGGCTTGTTTACACTCACAGTGTAGACCACAGACTCTGATCCCACTTTGATGTGCACCATGGCAGCTCCCAGGACATGGCCTGCATAGTACGCCTTGATCTCCAGCTCATCATCCACCTGCCAACCAGCACAAAACAGAAAACAGCTTTATTTGCCATCAAAAGAGACGAGCAGCTGGTGCCGAGGTGATAAATAAGACGGATATCTGGGCACATGAAAAATCACATCAGCACAGCACCTGGACGGTTTGGTGGAGGTTCAAAGGTATCACTTTCTTCATGCAGTCCTTGATCATCTGCGAGGTGAAGAAGTTAGTTTCTCCCTTTTTGTCGACGCTGATCTTACGGAAATCTTCTAGCAAAATGGGACAAATAGCCTTAGTGGGATGGGTCATGTAGATGGGTCCGTCGTAGCCCACCATCTCACTCATGTAGGGCAGAGCGCCGCAGTGGTCCAAGTGGAAATGACTGAGAGAGGAACAAGGGAAGTCATGTTGAAATAACTGGATTGTTTTTACTTCTTTCATGAATTTAAAGTATGGTGCAAAAGTTTTAGGCACTTTTAGATTCTTAACAATAATGCAACACCACCAGGGAGGCGTCTCAAATTTATTCTGCAGCATGACAAAGAGCCCAAACATCAAGCCAGAATCATAAATAACTACATCGATAAGGAGTCTTGCAGCAGATGGTTTGACCCCCACAGAGCCCTGATCTAAAACATAATGTAGTCAGTCTGGGATTAACATGATGAGACAGAAGCAGAGGAACCAATGGGCGGCTGTGGCTCAGGAGGTAGAGCGGTCGTCCTCCAATTGGAAGATTGGCGGTTTGATTCCCGGCTCCTCCAGTCTACATGTCGATGTGTCCTTGGGCAAGACACTTAACCCCTAATTGCTCCCGTTGCTGTGCCAACGGTGTATGAATGCGAGTGAATGGTTAGCTTCCTCCTGATGTGCAGGTTGGCACCCTGCGTGGTAGCTGCCTGCCATCAGTGTATGAATGTGTGTGAATGGGGTGAATGAGCTGTAGTGTAAAGCGCTTTGAGTGGTCGAAAAGACTAGAAAGGCGCTATATAAGTACAGTCCATTTACCATTTACCATTTACGAAGATGGAGGAACAACCGACCTACCAAAGGCTGTTTTAAAGCCAAAACTGCTCACAACAAATACTGATTTAATTTAAGTGTTTTCTGTTTACTGAACTTTACTTTTAGTGTCTAAAACTTTTGCACAGTACTGTATATATAAGAGATGACATGTTAGATATGTAAACAAACCTGATGATCACACAGTCCAAATAGTCCGTCAGGCGCCCATTCTGGATTATGTAGGAAAAATCTGGGAACCGTCTCTGAAATGACAGATTTACACTCAACTGTGATTACACTGTAGAAAAAAACAACTACACACAAGGTACAAAACATATGAGACTCAAAAAGGAAATGGAAAAAAATGAATATTTTTATGGTCTTGTGACAAAAAAAAAAAAAAAAAATTAATCAAGAAAATAACCAGCAGTTTAACTGATAAAAAAAAAAACCCCGTTAGTTGCAGCCCTGATGTCTATAAAGCCAAACAAATTTGGAACCAGACTAAAGAAACCAGAAATTGTTTACACTTGAGAACCTGGAATCAGAGAATTTGGAAAATGTAAGGTATCTACCGAAGTAAATCGATACCAAGTAGTATCGAAACGTCTCTCCCGTCCAACGATACCGGCAATTGATCCTTTTTGCACCCAGAGCTATCTAAATATTTGTAGAAACCTGCTCACACCCAATCAACACAAGCTCCAACGGTTGTAGTATTTTGAACATTTTGCCTCCTAAGTATTATGCAAGCACACATTCATGACTTTTATTTGCCAGCATGTGCATCTATGCACATACACACATACATTGATTTAAAAGTGTGTGTGATGTATGCTGTGATCCACATGCTGATTTTGAGCATGTTTGTATTTGATAAATATTAAATATTAATAATTTAAAGATATGGAGGAGTGGTGCCATTTAATGCAATTTAATGCTTCTATTCAAATGACGGGTATCGAATGAAGTACTCAATTGGTATCAGCATCAATTTAAGGGTACTTGGATTGATATTGGTATCTTAAAGTTGTTAACTACACACAGCCCTACTAATCACTCCAGCTCTATTATTAAACCAAACCAATGAAAATCCCTGACACACTATACATCTGTTGTTTTTGCCTCTTCACTCACATCGTCGTTGTATCCCATGTGCATGCCACAGTCCAGCATGATGTTTTTGCCTCCGATAGAGACGAGGATGCAGCTGCGGCCGACATCCTGTCCAGCACCTTGGAGAGAGAACAACTTAAGTTGAGCTGACTGAAAACTTAAAAACACAACAGACAGTAAACGCACCACCAGCATGAACACTGACTTTAGCTTCTGCTGCTAACAGCTGCAGCAAAACAGTACAACTATTAAACTAGAGCTGTTTTTAGATCACTTTAAACAGCAAATACACGCGTTATTCCTACTCAAATATGTCTGCACACTTATTGACGAAATAAAATCAAAGTTAAGTACGCAGTTAATGTTGACGGAACTAGCTTTGTAAATGCTAAGTAGCTCTGTACTCACCCAGCGGTGTTACTTTAATTTCAGGCATGTTTTCTCATCAGAGCAGCTTGTTTCTGCAGTTAAATGAGGGTCAGTAAGTAAACACTGACGTCCTGACTCCTTACGATGAATTACGACTAGTTTATAAAGAAATACGTATTGTTTAGCTTGTTGTATACATGTGGATATTTCATGTAGTCTTCACATCAGTGTCAAACTACCCGCTTTAAGACTTCCGATACTTCCGATGTCAAAATAAAAGCCCTGTTAGTAACTAGACTGTCACTCAAAGATCAGCTTCACTTGTTGTTTGAAGCAGGGGCGATTTTAGACCCCTTTTTATAGGTGCTCAAGTACCCCTAAATTTTATCTCTGCGCCCTTAAAAATAAATAAATTATCATTGTATTTTTTCTCCCCTAAAAATTCAAATAGTTTTATTTTCTAGTAAAACTTTGGATAGTTCTGTAATTAATATTCTCTCAGCGCTCATTAACTATCTTAGGGTCCTCTCTGTGGAAATCGGTGATTGTTTATTCTGAGCCATTATTATTATTATACACTATAGTAGACCACTCTACTATGTATTAATATTTCTTCCTGTAATTTATGTTATCCAGTGAAATGAGTCATTTAGCCTGGGGTTTGAACATGTGTATGTTACATTGTCATTAGGAGCTAAGCCCCTCTAAAGGTCTGATCCTAGAATTGCCCCTGGTTTAAAGTTTACATCTCTGCAAAAAATGTATTTAAAAGTCCATCTGAAGCTATATTTAAAATCTAAAAAAGATGACAATAAAACATAAAAGGTTAAATTCCCAAATATCATAAATAAAAGGACCAGTGTGTATAATTTAGTGAGCACTGAATCAATTTTATTGTCACTTCTAAATATACTCAGCATACACAGAAGTGAAATGCTGTTCTCGACCAATCAGTCATTTTCCATATTTAAAAACAGGCAAACAAAAGACATTTAAAACATTAAAAAAAAACACAAAAACTTAAAATCATATAAAAAGAGCAGCTTTTAAAGAAAAGTGCTGATGTGTTTATGAGCAATTTGGTTAAAGGACAGGTAGGTAGTGCTGATGTATTTAAGTGCTGGTGCATTTGTCTCCAGATGTGTCATCACATGGTGTAGATCTTGGACAGATGGTCCAGATGGCAAGAGTGCAAAGAGGTGGTGGGAGGGATGAGAGGGGTCAGTCATTATGTTGATGGCCTTTCTGACACACCGATCCCTTTAGATGTCCTCTATGGAGGGGAGAGAGACACCTGTGATCTTTCCAGCTGCTCTCACTGTTTTCTGCAGAGACTTCTGGTCAGTGGCTGTACAGAGATGAATTGTGTTAAGAGTGAGGTTGCAACAAGCTGAATTTTTCCCCTCTTTCTTTCTCTCTCTCAACTCCAACTGGTCAAGGCAGATGGCCGCCCACCTAGAGCTCAGTTCTGCTTGATTTTTCTTCACATTTAAAGGGGAGTTTTTTCCTTGCAGCTGTCGCCAAGTTGCTTGCTCACGAGGGAGAATGTTGTTTCTCTGCCACAGAAGCAAATAAGAGGCACATGGATCTGTAATTAATTCAATTCAATTCAAAAAGACTATATTTGTCTCTTAGGGGCAATTTGCAGAGGCATGTAGAGCAGCACAGTCAGCAAACAGCAAAATACAGGACAATTTAAAGAACATGTAAAAAGCAAAACATTATGATAATAATGATAATGATACAAGCATGATAATATCATTAGTGCAATAAAAGTCAAATGCAGTATATTGTACTGATGTGATGTGCATGTCATTGTCTGATTTACCAGCAAAAATAATAATAATAATAATAATAATAATAATAATAATAATAATAATAATAATAATAATAATAATAATAATAATAATAATAATAATAATAATACATTTATTTTGTAACACACTTTACATTTGAAGCAAATCTCAAAGTACAAGGAAAAAGCATCAATATGTTTTATTGTTTTTTATCTATAATTTATTTTATCAATTCATTTTTGTTACTTCCACCCCTCATACTGCTAAGCCTATTTCAGTGTTTATTTGGAGGCGTCCAAAACTATTGTTTTAAATCAGTTATAAAAAAACGGTGAACTTGCCCTTTAACTACTAACGCTTTTAATTTGAAGGCAACGTCACCAATTTCCGGCGTTTCCCCGGCTCGACTCTGCGGCTGCGCAGTAGCAGCGGATTAGAGAGGACGACCTGCAGACTCACGGAGAAACAGAGAGAAATGCTTAATTTTCTTTTCACTTTGAAGTTTTCTCGCAGGTAACGCTGTGTTATTAGACTCTTAACTTCAGTGCGGACATTTGTTATCGATCTCAGGCTCGTTGGCGGCCCCTTAAACACATTTTCTCATTAATTTATCGTTTGTTGGTTCATCTGTCAGCAGCACTTCCTGATAGACACCATGGCTGATTCTGTGGCTGTAGACGATCAGAAATTCTGCTTAAAGGAGGTGCTCAACACTTTTAAACTGTGTCTGTCAGAAAATAAAGAAGTCTACCTTGAACACTACGTTGCTGGCTGGCGTGGACTAATAAAGTAAGTCATTAAGGGTTCAATCTTGTAACACATATAGGATATATGACTCCTTTTAGACTCGTTTTTGTGTAGATTGATACTATTTTCAAGGCACTTACAGTATGACTATACTGTGCATTATCTATAGGGCTGCAACTATCAATTAGTTTCATTATCAGTTTATCTGTCAATTATTTTTCTTGATTAATTGATTAGTTGTTTGGTCAATAACATGCCAGAAAAAGGAGGGAAATGTCAATGCCTGTTTCCAAAAGCCAAAGATAAAACTCATTAAATTTTTTCTCCACAACCCAAATGAACTTTAGGGATTTCTTTAACTATAAAAAATGACAGTCTAAAAAATCTACTGTCAAGATAGTTGGTAATTCATTTTCTGTTCATAGACTAATGGATTATTCAGACTAATCATTGCAGCTCTTGTTCATACAAAACTTGCTTTATGTGTCTATAAAGGGTCATATCAGCCAATAGGTTGGGCACCAGTGCTTTAGCTTTTCATAATCCTCACATGATAAAGTCACATGATTGTAGAAATCATGCAGTGCCACCTCGCCAAATACAAAAGTGTGGGACTAACCAGGGCACAAAATAAGCACCACTGAAGTACTGGTAAGATATGCAAGTGGCTCGTAAAATGTGAGGATTCACTAGCCATTTGGCTGGTGGACAAAAAAGTTAATTTTGCACCCTGGGATAAACACATAAACATAAAACCTTGTGGTAATAAAAAAGCTAAACTTCAAAGGAACTAAGTGACAACTACACTTCAGTCTAAAAGTACGGTCAATCTGTGTGTGTTAAAGTGAAGAATGGGGAAAGCACTGACTCAGTTACAGCTGCAACTAATTATTATTTTTTATTATCAGTTGATCTAAGAGTTGTCAGGAAATAGTGAAAATGCAAATTTTAATTACTGACATACCAAAATGATGTTTTGTTTTGTCTGATCAAGAGCCTGAAATCCAAAGTTGTTCAGTTTATTGTCATCTATGAAACAGAAAAGCATCAAATCATCACATTTGAGAAGCATTTTGCTTAAAAAAAAGACTAAAATGGTCATTCAGCTATCAAAATATTTGCAGATTAAATATCTGTAATTGATTATTGCAGCTCTAGCTTGCTACTTTCAGCTGTAACATTCTATTTAATGTCACTGATATATCAACTCTCTGTCTTTCTTCATCCCATTAACAGGTTTCTGAACAGCTTGGGAAGCGTCTTTGGCTTCATTTCCAAGGATGCTGTCAACAAGATCCAGATCTTGGTGAACCACATGAATGATGAGAATGGATCCCAGTACGTCACCGTCCAGTCGATGGTAAAATATGAGCTGGAGAACGAACTGGTCGACCTCACCAAGCGAGGCAGCCACCCTGAGTCCGGCTGCCGCACTCTGCTTAGGCTCCACCGTGCGCTGAGGTGGCTGGAGCTCTTCTTGGAGCGTCTCCGTACCAGCAACGAGGACTCTAAGACCTCTGTCATGTGTGCGGAGGCCTACAACGAGTCCCTCTCCCAGCACCATCCTTGGGTGGTCCGTAAAGCCGCGGGCATGGCCTTCTGCATGCTTCCCGGTCGCCTCTCGTTCTTTGAAGTGATGAATGTAGGCCAGCCGGAGCAGGTCGTAGCCATGCTGGGGGAAGCTCTGCCTCTCATCTCTGAGGTGTATCAGATCACAGAGGACCTTTATGCTCAACATAACCTGCTGGAATTACCTTAGAGGGAAAGGAGTGCTATGATTTGCCACTTCATACATGACAGGATTAAGTTCCTGATGACTGGCTGTCAAACTAGCTGCTGCTACAGTTTGGTGATTTGAGGGATGTGTATTATCTGTACAATGTTGTGCACAAACATAATTTCACTCATTAATGTGTACTGACTGCATTCCCTCTTTTTAATATAAAACTACTGTTAATTACACAGCTGCATGTTGATATTTACTCTCTAATGCACTTCTGATCTTTTTAATCATCATCTTGTACTTTTAGATTTTTTAAAATTTAAATAGATAAAAGGAAACTACAGTGGAGTCCAGAAGTCTTTGGTCAATGCTAAAAGCTGCTTGTCTTTAACCATTTATCAAACTGCTTATTTGGAGATATATTAATTAGAGCTGGTACCAATCATTTTTATATATTAGAAAAATACTCATATCAGATAATATAAGAAAATCTTTTTGCACCCTAAAGGTTTCTGAAGATCACAGCTATTTCATTTAGATATTAACACATTTATGCTGCTGTCACACAGCTAGAATTGCTCTTTTTTAAGATTAAATGATGCAATTTTGGTCGCCTTAACAATAAATAAATACAACAATACACAAACATTACAGTTAAAAGACTATTAGTAAACTTTAGCTTTAATATGAGAGCAGCAGTTTTCAAACTTCAACAATGACGAAAAAGTCAAAACATGCCAAACTACACCAACATATTAAAACCAACAAAACTAAAATATACTGAGAGAATTTTACTTTCACTAATTTTATTCTTTTTTTTTTTGAATAATCTCGCTTTAGTTTTTTTGGGTAAATAATGAAACAAAAGTTGTTGGTAGTGGACTCAGAGTTGTTAACCCCACTGTTAATGATCTCAATATTTCATTTACTGTATAAATGATAAAACGTGCTATGTTTATAGCTGATGTTAAAGTTTTAAGGTAAATGTACTGATAATGGGTTTCTCATTATTTGAAGTGAATTGTGTATTGTTTTACAATAATATATATTGTGTGTGTATATATACATACATGGTTACTTCAAACTGAAATATCTGGTTACATAAACAGTGTATCTTAACACAAAACGTCCACCTGATGGTTGTTAATGATGTTAAATTGATTTTTTACAACTGATTATTGATCCATGTCAGAAACACTTTGGTCTGTTACCTGAGAACCGTTTGTTACCTGTTGTCTGAAGTAGATGAGTAGGTAATTTCACTTTGAACACGTCATGTTTTTATAATAGTTATATAACTTTGGTCATAAAACGTCCACAGCACATTACTGTTGAATATTTCAATCCTCGTGTTTTGTTGGCATTGGGTTTATTTCCTTGTTGTAAAAATGAAATTAAAAAAATGAAAATAATCAACCATTTTCCTCTTACTTTATTAAAGCCCAACATGAAGCACTAACCCTTCCCTCTGTCACAACTTGCACATTTTATAAAGGTGGCAAAATATATAAATGACCGTGGAGCTTCGTTATTACACCAAATAAACATATATATCCATTGTATAGGCTATAACCAGTAGTGGAAGAAGTAGTAAGATCTTTAAAAGTAGAAATACCACAGCATGAAACACTGCATTAAAAATATGGCAAATATGTAAAAGTATTAGTTGCAAAATGTACTTTTGGAAAGACTGCTCTGATTATCTGTAATATTTTACAGAGTAGACTGAAACTTGAATATTCATCAATACAGTTATTGAGTGTAATGGGAATTCTTATTATTCATCATCTCTGATACAAATGAGTAACTATTTCATATGATTAGGTGTATGTGTGTGTCATAGTCTGCTGATTGAGTGAACATCATGTATGTTAAAATCTACTGACTAACCATTGTCCTGATTTTACAACACATTATGACTATTGTGTTTACATTGTTCTGATGGTAGAACAAGGTCAACCTTTTACAAGATAATGTATATAATCTGACAACTTCTCCTGCTCTTCATTCATGCCATCTCAGCAAAGAAAATGTGTAATTACATTATATTTACTCATGAAAATGTTGATTACAAAGGAGGTTACATCTCAAGTCAGACCTTTAAGATATTGCTATTTTTAAAATATTTAACATGTTACTGAAAACATATATTACTGTTTTTAATTATTTGAAATCAATTTAAAAAAAACAAATTTTTGTAAATAAATCATGACATCTACTTAAATGGTATCTCAGTACCAATTAAGCTCCATGCCAGACTTTTGACTTTTTTCATAAAATATCTTAATTATATATAATTATAATAAACTAATGAATACATTTTTAAATGAGAGATAAATGTTGCTTTATAAGAAATGATCTCCCTTATAAATCATGTCAGTATCCATGAAAAACACCTGAACTCTTGCTTAATGGGAACACTTAACCTACAGTAACAGCTGAAAACATTGGTTAGAAAATTAGTAGAAAAAGTAATCAAATGTAATAAATTACATTACTTTGATTAGGTAATTGAAATACTGTAGTTACATTACTTATTACATTTTAAATGAGGCAAAATGCTCATTTAAAACTATATAGTATATAGTTATTTATAAAAGCCTTATTTTGTCACCATATGGAACACACATTTTCAAATGTGGTGTTTTTCATGTAAGTATCCATAAAAAAACACCTGAACTTAAATTTTGGCGGGCTTAATGGGTAGTCCTCATTTCCCGAACAGTTAAAAACATTCGGCAGAAAATTTGAAAAGTAGTTCAATTAGTTAAATTTCTTTGATTAAGTAATTGAAATACTTACATTACTTATTACATTTTAAATAAGGTAACTAGTGATATGTAACCAATTACATTTCCAAAGTAACCTTCCCAACCCTGGCTATATGTTAAAAAGGATAATAAAATACTCGGTTTGCAAAAAGTGCACTGCAGTATCTACAAATGACACCTAAAAAGAACGCAGTCTAAAATCAAACCACAGACATTACTTCTGCACATTTAAACAGTCTTTTGCACATTTGCCTTGACAAGCTTTTAGGTACTTAAGACTACATATGTGCAGATGAGCATCTTGCAGCACAGTTGCAGAGCTCTGACAGCAGGAGGCTCCCCTGTCTCCAGCAGCAGGCCGTCGTCAAGGCAACCGGGCTGCCGTGGCAACCGCGCTGACGCTGAGCAGAGGAGCTTCCTGCTGACGCCGTGAAACTACATGGAAAGCGACACAAAAGTAACGCGCAGACACGGCATTTTTAACTTTTAAAGCTTCAATTAAGCGGCAGTAGTGTGGTTTAAATCTTCCGTGTTGTATGTGACCGTCTTATTGTTGTGTTTTAACTTTCTGTGCTCTTTTTTTATGAAGGATTGAAGCCGAGAAACAACAACTCCAGCTGCAAGAAAAAAACCTCAACAGCTGATTATTAATGCATTTAACAAGACCTAAATCCTCCAAAGGGCGAAGCAGACCCGCTGTCAACACCTCTCTGTATGAAGGTGGCACAGACAGGCCACCTGAGTCTGGATTAAGCAGGCCTGATAAAACCCTGCGCTCCCAGTCTCAGCCCATAATGTGGCAGGCCGGCCAGCTGAGCCAAGATCAAGTCCTGCAGATGTTGCAACAAGCCCCTGCTGCCCCTCCTCAGTCCTTAAACAAGTACAAGGTGCTCCCATCCATCGAGGGGAGGAGGTCAGAGGTGAGTCCTGCTAGAAGTCTGGATAAACAGATGTCAAAGCTGCACCTGTGTGATGATGCTCTCCTGCAGCAGAGGCAGAGGTACGAGGAGCCAGATCTCCCCTCAGCCATGGTTGTGACCCACACCAAGAGATCTGACGGGCTTCAACCTCCTGATCCAGACACAAAGATAACCAAAAAGATCCAAGAAGATGGCTCTTTTGGTAGTTTGCTGTTAGCCATCAGGGCCCCTTGTGGGAGGAGGTATCAACAGCACTTTGACCCCTCAGACGCTCTGTGGAAGGTGAGAGCCAGCGCAGAGGCCAGGTACGGGACCAGGTACGGAGAGGTTTCCGTTGAGACCATGGACGTGCCACGCAGAACCTTCACAGACATGGATATGACTTTGGCCCAGTGTGGCATCGTGAACAGATCCGTGCTGTGCGTCTCTCAGACTGACAGTGAGGTGGAGCAGGAGAGAGCCTGAGTCACTAAAGTCCAGTAATGCAGTTGAAATGAGACTACCTGGTGGTTTTTATACATAAACAGGGTTGTCTATTCTGGTTACTAAAGTTTATTCAGTACATTTAAGTCCACTTATTAATTTTGGTAACTTGTTTTGCTGTAGTATTGCACATAAAAATAATCGGTTGATTGGTTGCCAACTAATCAGCATCTATTTTCATAATCTATTTAACGTTTTGAGTAATTTTTTTAACCCTCCTGGGTCCAAATTGACCCTATACGACAACAGACATGAACTAAAAAATTAGGTATAATTTCATTTAAATGAGGCTTATTGACCATAATTTCCACACAAGAAAAAGTGTAAAATCTGTGGTAATAAGTTGGAATGAAGTTGGCTATAAAGGGAATCATTTTATACCTTTATGTTTTATAAACAGTCGAACCGAGTCAGTTTTGACCAGTGAGCACAAAAGTTGTACGGTCGATGGGAAGACAACAGGAGGGTTAAGAAAGAAGTCCAAATCTGCTGATTCCAGCGTCTCAAATGTGAATATCTTTTCTCTGTCTTCTGTGATAATAAACTGAATATTTTTGGGTTGCGGACCCAAAAAGACATTTGAGGACGACAGCCTGTACTTTGGGAAACAAGGATCAACTTTTTTCACCATTTTCTGAAATGTTTTGGGCCAAACTAAAAAAAATCTATAATGAAAATAATAATTAGTTGCAGCCTTATAATAATCCAGACAGCTGCATTAAAATGTATCTTATATGTGTGAATATAACCACAGCTGCCTTATGAGGACATTTACAATTATATATTCTATTTGTTAATTTCACAATATTTTAATGGAAGCAGCAGCACAGTAAGCACTTGGATATGGTTTCATGTATTGATTTAAACATAAGCATCTGGTTTATGTATGTAAAAAGTATAATCAGATATGTTATTGTATTTTCACCAGGCACGCTGACAAATGCAATCTGTTTATTTGCCAATGTTCACAACATTTCCTTTAAATGTTCTTAAATGCCAAATTAAAAGTTTCCTCATTAGGATGCAGACACACAGCAGCTCATTACGGTCGCTCATTAAGGGTTGAAAATATCTGGTGAGTACATCACTTTTTTCCCCCCTAAATACTATAATTACTGTCCTGCTTCTCAAGAGTGTTAATGAACAGTAATACAGCGAAAATTAGCCTTCATCTTGTGACTGTGCCTCTTTAACCAGCGTGTGTTGAGTCATGAGTCTAGACAGACGCAACATGCAGCGCAAAGAAAAGAAAGATAAAAAGATATCTGATTAATGAACATTGAACAGGAAAAATAGTGAGCACTCAACTGTTATACTGTTCCCGACTGAACTGAGTCACAAGATTATTTCTGTATGGATAAGAGGGGCGCGTGTGATCACGACTCGAAAATAACACTTCAAGACTAATCAAATATCCTTCAACATGAACCCGAGACGTACGACACCTGTTCACTCTGGAAGATTTATTCAAACAATCAATCACACTGTTGTTCAAAATCATTTCAGGAGCAATAAACTGAACAGGTTTCACATTTGACAGTAAATATTTATTTGTTTTTTTTTGTCCACACAAAAACTGAGCAACAGCTCTGGATTCACAGTCTCATAAAGCATCAAATGAAATGATGAAGAAAAGTAAGAAGTCAACTACCACTAAGCTGAAACAGGCATTTTCACCCCTTAAAATGCTTCAAGTCACTCGTGGATATTTTAAATAAACTCAACCTTATCAAACCATGCAAACATCTAGAGTTGAGACACACTAATAAATTCACTTCATATAATCAAAACACAGCAAACCATAAACAGCAAATATTAAGCACCACCCATCTAAGATGCTGTTAAACAGCTAGTGGTTAGTTTTTTTACGTCTCTGGGAGACATTTTAAGGCTTAAGGTGACTTCAGTGATCAATCAAAAAGTCGGACAAATCAAATTCAATCTTAAAGTGAAAACAGTTACTGCCGTGAAAGAAGATTGCATAGTCAAACATTAGCACGCATCTCTCTTATGTAAACAATATAATGCAAACAATAAACCCTTGAAAAGAACTCAAGTCACATTTGAGGTAACACGTCTAACTGCTTCAGGGTTAGGAAGTGCATGTAAACGAAGCGTTTAGGTCATCAGACTCTCCATTTCTTCAAGATTGTCGGTATCAAGTTTTGTGATCCTCCTGTCTGTGGGAGAAAAAAAGAGAAGCAAGAAAAAACATGTTAGCATCCTGATATTTGCTGTTTAACACGATCAAACTGGAAGAAACAGGCACGTACTGAAATGCATCTCGATCTGGTTGATGATGTCCATGCTGTGCTTGCTGTCCACCATGTTGACAGCGAACCCTCTTCTGCCGAAGCGTCCGGTGCGGCCGATCCGGTGAAGGTACGTCTCATTGTCAGCGTTCCCATCCATGTCCACAGGGAGGTCAAAGTTAACCACCAGCGACACCTGCTCCACATCGATACCTGCACATCAACGTAATTAACAGGAGTTGAAATATTGTTCCTCACATCCTAACATTAACACCATGTTTTAAATAAGTGTTGTCAGTTATGTCTCTCACCTCTGGAGCACACATTTGTGGTCACGAGCACCTTCTCCTTGCCCTGCCTGAAGCGTTCGATGACAGAAGCTCTCTGCTCCACGGTCATCTCCCCACTCAACAGCGCCACCTGGTGTCCCTCTTTGGTCAGGTGTGCTGTGAGCCAAGAAGCCATCTTGCGAGTCTGCAGAAAAAACGCAAAACACATTAGCTAAACTGAACAGCTCATATTAAGCCTTTAAATTCAGTGGGAATATTTAGTGTCAATCCATCTGGAAGACGTTGAGATGCTCCACTAGATGAACACTTGTAATCCTGGTTAATTCAGCAACAAAAATGTATCTTATAGTACCGTGCATGCACCATGTTTGACCTTGCTGATCTCTCGCTTACTCTTTAAATATTTCATCTCTTACCTTCACAAAAGCCCTCCTAGGAACAGGTGTTGCAAATTAACATTGGCTATAAACACTGTGATACTTGAATCAGCCAGTTATTCTAGCCTGTCTATGCATATTGTATCGGTCCCTATTAAATAAACCATGATTACTATATTAATAATAAAAAAATCAGTGATAATGGAGACTTTAGGGCTGCAAGTATGATTATTTTCTGTATCAATGATGAATCATTTGGTCTGTACATCAGAAAACAGACAAATTCCCAAAATAGTATCCTAAAACTAAAAGTAACGTCAATAAATGTGTAATACATTTCTGGCATTTTTGCTTGAAAGCTTTCAAACAATTGTATAAAAAAAAAAAGTCAATATTCCTCTAATCGACTAATCAACTAATTGCTGCAGCTGTAGCCAGTTTCATCTTCTAAATTATGAGCGCCTGCACAAAAATTTCACGACAATCCATCAAATAGATGTTGAGATGTTTAAGACCCAACTGCCTTCGCCATCCCTCGGCTTGCTGACGTGGTTACTAAGGCAGAACATATTAAACACTACAAACTCCGGCACAGTTGATCACATCTGTAGTGCTCCTCTGAGATTCGGTTGTGTCAGTGACTGATGGTGGCATTTAGTCAAGACACCTCTGCTGGAGAGCAAATGACGTCATATCTCTCGCTCTCCCTCCTGGGCTGGCAATAGAAAAGAACAATGACGCTCTATGAAAAGCTGCAGTAAAAATCCTGAAGCAAGGCGCCCTTTCTTCAAGCTTTTCATTTCCTGGGAAGTAATAATAACCCCTGCTGCTGGGGAAATGGATGCACTTAAAAAGATATGACCAATGGCAATTTTCTGTATTTTTACTTAATGTTAAAGAGATTTCATGTGCAGAGCCAAACCAACGCTGAATTGATCTCCTTCACCCAAAGTCACGGCAATCCATTTAATAGCCATTGTGTAAATGGAGTAACTGACTCACATGGCAGAAGATCATGGCCTGTGCGATGGTTAGGCTCCCGTACAGATTGCACAGGGCGGTGAACTTGTCCTCCTTCTCCTTGCAGACCACATAGAACTGCTTGATGGTGTCCAGCGTCTCCTCTTCACGCTTCAGCCTGATGATATTGGGGTCGGGGACCACCTGCTCGGCAAACCTCCACACGGACTCCTCAAAGGTTGCGGAGAAAAGGAGCATCTGACAGTCTTTGTTCAGCATTCTGCAGCAGTGGGAAGAGAATGAGGGATTGAAGCAAGAAAAGATGGGTACACAGTTATATGAATTTAAAACTAATCAATGCCTGATCGTTTTAATCCCTGCAATATTGTGACAAGGGACAAGAGAAGCTTAATGCATTGTATATATTTCAGAACTTCTCACCCCTTACACCAGCAGACCCCTCAGATCCTCCTACCTCAGCATGTTGGCAGTGCCCCACTCATGGAGAAAAATGTCTGGGGACGGGGCCTTTTCTTTAGCGGCCCCTCGGCTGTGGAACTGCCTGCCAGAGTCTATTGACACTTTTAAGTCTCACTTTTATTCTCAGGATTTTAAATTGTATTTAAACTGTTTTATCGGTTGTTTTTTCTTTGGAATTTACACTTACACTTAAATTTTGTTCCATTTTAATTTTGATCCTTTCATGCTTGTATATGCATATATATTGTCTGTCTTTGTGAAGCACTTTGGTGTGAAGTCTATTTGCTTTTTAAAGTGCTATATGAATAAAATAAACATGAAACATAATGACTTTTTATACTATCAGTGGATACTTGTAGGTTTATCTGAACTTGGCCCACCTATGGATACGAATGCTCTGGTCCCGGTGACCCTGCGTGGCGATCATCACGTCAGCCTCGTCCAGCACAAACATTGTGATCTTCTTGGGGTCGATGAGTTTGTACTTGGTGCACCAGTCGAGGACGGTGCCCGGTGTGCCGATGACAATCTGCTCCTGCAACTTAATGCCTCGCTCCACTGAACAGAGAGCACAAATTCATGCAGCGATAGAGCCGACGATTTTTACCAAATGACTTGAAATATCATTTTGTCGCCGATCCCATCAGACGTCATTACCATTACAGTCAAGTTCTTACCTTTGTTGCCCCGAATGGCATATGCCAATTTAACATCGGCGTAAAATTTCCCCATTTGTTCGATCACTTGTCCAATCTGCAGAGCGAGCTCGTATGTTGGGGAGATGCAGAGACACTGGAAGAGTCAAACAGTTTTGAAACCCATGAGTACTTTCCAGACTACAGACTTGTGAACGCTGGCTGGAGGGGCAGATGAAATGTTCTGCTTACCTGAGTCCACTTGTTGGCCGTGTCTACATGGCTGAGCATGGCCAGAGAAAACGCAGCAGTTTTACCTGTGCCAGACTGAGACTGGGCGATCAGATTCTGAGGTCTGAAACCAGAGAAAATACAGAAAAAAAACAACATGATGAATTTTAAAGGAATAGTTAGATGAAAAGATAGATAAAAACAAATTGCCATTTTTACACTTTTGTACAGATTCAATTGAGATCATGTGTTCATTTATGAGCTTCAGAGGTACTGATCAGAAGAGCCACGTTAGCAGCTGACCCTTGTTTCCAGTCTTCATGCCAAACTAAGCCTCTCCTTGTTGCAGCATCATATTAAATAGACAGATATGAGAGTGGTATCCTCTCATCTAACCAATTTCCCTCCCAAGACCAATAAAGGACTGATTTTGATCATTTTGCATAAAAAAAATACCAAAATGATTATTCAATTATCAATAGTTGCCAAATAATTTTCTGTCAATTGCTGCAACTCTACAATCCTGTAGAAGCAGAGTAGAGGTTTCTGGCACAGCTTCTCCTACTTCCAAGGTGCATGGAGAAATGAAAAGTAAAAAAAAGGCAAAGCCAGCAACACTTGTGGTATATTAATAAAAAGTTGTTCTATGCTCGAGTGCTGCTGGAGCTTTGCCTTTTATGAACTCTACAATCCTGTAATGTTGTGTTCTTAGACTTTAAGTGATGGTACCAGGTTGGAAAAAGAAAAGTTAAAAATACGCTCAACCCCAGAAGTTTTGTACACTAGTTCTAAAATCTGTGAACTAACACGGCGGCTGCCAAGTCTTCTGAGAAGATCAAGTCCCTGTGAGCATTTGTTGAAAATACACTCACCTCTAGGTGGTTTGAAGCTTTCCACAGTTTGAACATGCTGGATGTGTTTTAGGTTGGGAACAACTGCACTAAATGAGCTAATTGTATAGTAATATAAACACATTTTTACAATGCAATACATTGTTAAAGATGAAACCTTTTTGGTTTTTGACGTCTTACAAAAAGCAGTGTGTAGTCGGGATCACATTTCAGATGTCTATGAGTTGTTTGATTTTCCTCTCTAAACTTCTCACATGGTTGCATTTCAATAAATGTTCAAATAATCAAATGTTTCCCCAAAAATCAAAGATTAGAGAAAAAGTCCAAAAACTGAAAACACATTTGTGTATCAGATCTTAGTTTTTTCTTCTCATGACCCCTCACATTTATCTGCCGACCCTTTGGAGGGGCCCGACCCCTAGGTTGAGAACCACTGGACTAAATTAGCTAACTGTATATAAAGTAGTGTAAACTAGCTCCACCTCCAGCAGCTACAACAATGTTTTGTAGACTAAAAGACTGATCGTTGCAGCTCTGCAATCCTGGAGAGTTTATTCTAAGTTGTGCCAGGTGGGAAGATGAAAAGTTAAAAAAAGTTAACACTGTCAACCTTAAAAGTTTTGTACACTAGTTCTAAATTTTGCAGACTAACACTGCGGCTGCTTAGTCTTCTGCGAAAATAAAATTGCTGTGAGTCTTGAATATATACTCACCTGGAAGTCACAAACTGTACTGTAACCTAACTCTACCTGTAAGAAGTCTGAAGCTTTCCAGTCTCAACATACTGGCTGTAAAAAGAACCTGTCTGCATTTTCAAACACTGTTTTGTAAAGATAATTCATTATCTCGTCTTTGCCACATTGATTTCCAGATGGCTGATTGTTGTCAGTTCATTTTCAGTCGGTCCGCTAATTGATTAATCAATTAAGTGTTCCTGCACCACTTCGGAGGAGTAAAACACAAACTCACGGCTGTGCCAGCATCATGGGCAAAGCATTCTCCTGGATCTTGGAGGGTCGGTTGAAACCCAGGTCGTACACACCTTTCAGCAGCTCGGGTTTCCTGTTGATCAACAAGTCAAAAATAACAAGAAAAAAAAAAAGTGGATGAGGACGAAAAAAAGCAAACATACATGTGCTCATTTGTTTGTATGGAAACCCAATTCCACCAATGTGATGAAAAAAAAAAGATCCTGTGAGTCAAAGTGAGAAAATAATCTCAAAATAATGACTTAGTGTCTCAAAATAATGAGAAAATCTAAAAAGAAATGACGTCATAACTCAAAATATTGACTTAGTATCTTACACTGCTACTTTTTTCCCACTGTATTGCTGTCAATGTGACTTAGTTTCTCATTATTTTGATAGTTTATCATTTTGAGTTAACTAAGTTAGTTTAAGTTAAGTAAGTATCTCAAAATAATGACTTTAACCTCAAAATAATGATTTACCAGTATCTCATTATTTTTAGATAGTAAGTCATTACTTGAGTTACTAAGTCATTATTTTCTCATTATTTTGAGTTACTAAGTCATCATTTTGAGATACATAAACTTAAACGAACTTAGTTAACTCAAAATGAGAAACTAACTATCTCAAAATAATGAGAAACTAAGTCACATTGACAGCAGTACAGTGGAAAAAAAGTAGCAGCTTAAGGGTGAAAGTGATAAAATAAATAAAGTAAAATAAAATACTATATACAGTAAACAATCTGTGTAAGTATATCTGCAATATATACAAGTTCCTGAGATACATATGAGCAATCTTCCTGGCTATTTGAGAGCCAATGCACCCTCATAGTGGGTTTTCCTTTTACAGACTCACAGTCTCAGCTCCTCAAACGTCTTGACGGAGTACAGAGGAGAGGTGGGGTCCCGCTGCAGCACCTCCACCTGGTTCCTGTTCCTCACCAGAGACCTGCGGATCAGCTTATTCAGCAGAGACTGCTCGGCCAGATCCATTTTATCCGCATCTTTCTTGCAGCTCCCATTTTCAGCCTTCTCTGGCAAAATGTTTCCTGCACAGGTGGAGAAAGAGGAGGGAGGTAACATTCATTTATATTTTTTATGGTAGTCCTTTTACATGGATGAATAAATTCTTCTACTCTACACCTTTTCCTTCTTTGATTTTCAGGTTTAAACAGAATTAGGCATTAGCTGTATTTCATTTGGATGTTTCATAAGCTGAAAAACCTTTAACAAAGAAAATATAAATATTGTATATTGCAAATAAATAAACAGGAAATGAATGTAAACAGGAAAATAAACAACACATGCAAATATTGAAAAAAACCCAGTGTCCTACTTCCCCTTAACCTAAACATTAAAGTTATTAAATTCATTCATTATTTAATATATAAAGCTTATAAATTATGACAGTGAGTTACTTTATTTGCAGTGAGTCAGCACGTTAGTCAGTGTTTTTTTTAATTTAAAGTTTTAATAAAGACTTTACCATTTATATCTCCTTTCAGGTTGCGTTGACCACGAACTCGGTCCAACTTCTTCGACAGGTCAAACTAAAACAGGAAAAAACAAACATTTTAATGCATTATTTTTTCTTTCCTAAAATCTGTGTGACTGATGCAACAATTAAAAAAAAAACTGCGCAGAAACATTTGACGACATGGCTCTGTAGCAGCAGCTGCAGCAAATTTAGCCTGCTGAGCTAACAGGGACGGGATGGGCATGATTAATCAAAGTTTTTTAAGCTCCTAGCTTATCACCTTTCATTTATTTTAAAACTCACCTGCACAGATGGAGTTGTTGCTTCTTGCACGTCGACAGCGAGCGCCCACGAGTCTCCAGACATTTTTTTATAACATTAAAAGTTTAAGAGACAGGGAAAGGGGGGGTTGAATAAATCTGTCGAGAGACGAGCTACACACACACACATGCACTCACTTATTTTTTTTAATCAAAAAGTTTGGTGTCAGCGTTGACCTGAACCAACCGCAGCACGCTGGACCACACCACTCAATGCTGCATTCATGCACGTCGGAAAATAGGATTGCTTTTAAAAACACCTGAGCAATCAGAGGTAATAAACTACTAAAAAAAAGCAACATGTGGATCATTTTTACGACATCTCCATACTTGTTGTATCTTTAAATAAAACACTATTTTATAGCTTTAGTGAAACAACTACTTAAATCCCCTATCCATTAGATAAAAGTCACAATTATGTTTCTATTTCGTCTTTGTTTTAATGCTTGGTTATCATATATCGCTCACATTAGTTTATTATCTTCTTTACGCGTCTGTTTAACCCGTTTGTTTTCGCTAATTCAAAAAAAGGTAAACGCTCAAACGTGTTTAACATAACATTTACGAAGTTTATGGGGAGTACCTGAACGCATCGCAGTATCCCACCCTGTTTGTAAAGGGAACTTTCTGACACACCCGTCACAGATGATCTGCGCACCACTAAACTACATAATGAGGTATTTAATCAGTTCAAGGCAGTAGATTGTTGTCATCTTTATGTAAATCCGCTAAAAAACAGACTAGTTGTAATAATAATGCACATGATGTGAAATGTGGAAGACGTATTTAGATTTATTTATTTACTAAAGTAAACTTACCAATACAGCAGTGTAAAAATTATGCGTGAAAAATCCTACTGAAGTAAAAGTACAAAGTATTATACACAGTATTAGCAGCTCGATGTAGTTCAAGTATTGCAGTAAAAGTACATATGTATTATGAGCTCGCTGTAGTTAAAGTATTACAGTAAAAGTAGTGGTTTGGTCCCTCTGACTGATATATTATTATATATGACATCATTAGATTATTAATAGTGAAGCATCAGTGTTAGAGCAGCATGTTACAGGTGGAGCTAGTTTACACTACTTTATATACAGTTAGATAGTTTAGTCCAGTGGTTCTCAAAATAGGGGTCTGGCCCCTCCAAAGGGTCAGCAGATAAATGTGAAGGGTCATGAGATGATTAATGGGAGAGGAAAGAAGATGAAAAAGTTCTGATACACAATTGTGTTTTGAGTTTTTGGACTTTTTCTCTAATCTTTGATTTTGTAGAAATATTGGATCATTTGAACATTTATTGAAATGACACCATGTGAGAAGTTTAAAGGGACATCTCACTATTTGGTGTAGCTGTTAACAACTCATACACATCTGAAATGTGAGCCTGACTACACACTGCTTAGAAACCACTGGTTGCATCTTTAACAATGTGTTGTATTTTAAGAGCTTGTTATATTATCCATTGTGTCAAAAAGTAACTAAAGCTTAAAATAAATGTTAGTTACTTTCCAGCACTGTGGATAGTCATCATATGTGTCTATTCTCCACAAAACTACTTACATAATGAGTATTTAAAATCTGCGAAAAACAAACTAATTGCAAGAATATTGCAGATGATATGTCAAAACAAAACAATCTCTGTTATATAAGCGTTCAGTGATTTATTTTCCACAGAGCACTGATTATTTTAACCTCAGTGTGTACTGATTGGTTTAAACTGACATATGTTCAAGTTAAAGTTTATTTTTAGGCACATAGTCATAAGTTTAAAAGTTTGGTTGTCATGTAAAGCTCGGAGTATCTAGGACACAGCTTTGTGTGAAATGTATTATTATCATAGCTATTTACACAGTAGGGCTGCAACTAATGATTCTTATCATTAAGGATTAATCTACTGAAAAATGTCCATCACAGTTTTCTTATCAGCAGTCATAAACCTAAAGATATTAAGTTTGCTTTCACCTCAGGATTGTTGCGTGTTAAATGACTTATTTATTTGTTTAAATCAATTCTTCTATTTTTAAAATACCTGCAAATGATCTGGTTCCAGCTTCTCATGTGACTGTTTTGTGGTTTCTTTAGTCTTCTATGATAGTAAACTGAATATCTTTAAGTTTTGGACTGTTGATCAGGACAAAACAAGACATTTGAGGGTGTCAGTGACCGACATTTTCTGGACCAAACAACTAATCAATTAATTGAAGAAATAAGCACCAGGTTAATCAATAATGAAAATAATCTTTTTTGTTGCAACCCTAGTTCAAAGTAGAGCAATTGATTAGTCAAGCTTAAATCAGTCATTTAAATAATCAATTTAGCATTGAAGTCATTTCTCGAGATAAAAAAAAGGCAGAGGAGTCGCTCGTTTCCACTCTTCAGTTGTGAGAATTTGTTGCTTTTCTTTGTCTTTTCTAATCAGAAGCTATAAATCTTTTTGTTTTTGGACTGTTGAGCAATTCGAAGACATCACCTTGAGTTTCAGGATCTTTTTTTTAGCGCATTGTCACTATTAGTAGTATTAACTGAAATAAAAATAATAGTCAGATTAATTGATGAAGATAATCATTAGGTGCAGCCTTAGCAGGTCCTGGTTAAGGGTTGTGTTTGGGTGTGTTTGGGTGTGTGTGTGTGTGTGTGTGTGGCGGACGGTGTGTGACGGTGTGTGACGGTGTTTGGGAGGTTGAGAAACAGATAGACAGTGAGAGGGAGGGTGCACGGGGGAGTTTTATTGGCTGCAGGTTAATTCAATTTGAAGGCGGATGTTGAATTTCAGCCAATCCACCCACACACAAACTCACACACTCACACACACTGACACACATACACAAAGAGAGACAGAGAGAGAGAGAGAGAGACACGCACCATCTACATTATTGCGACTACTAAAATGACTTAATAAACACATATTAATTGTCATGGTAACCCAGGCAAGAAAAACAGATTGATCAAACCAAGTGACAACAAAACATAGAGACGGCCAAACACCCACGATGGGTTTGAGAGATTAAGGTCTTTCCAGTTTCCCTAGGGAAATAAAAAAAGAGAGATGATACGATGAGAGATTTCCAGTCATCAATTCCTCCAAGCTGTCACTTCGCTCTCCCGGTGGTACAGAATACATGTCATTTACTCTGATCCCTGGCTATTAAATAAGATACCTGAACAGCTCCTTCTCATGTCATCGATGTCAGGCAGGGCTGGAATGAGTGGGTGGTGCTGAAGCTTTGCATGCATAGGAGATGGGAAAGGGGATGTTTATTGGGAGGACTGGACCCTGTGTCTCAACCCCTCTCTCGCTCCTAGCCCTCCAACTCCAGCAGCCACAGGGAGGAGGAGGGGAAGAAAAGGAGGAGGAGGAGGAGGAGGAGGAGACAACAAATGAAACCATTTTTGTAACCACATGTTGCTGTGCTTGATTCAACAGCTGCAACAGCTCCTACTTACCTTTCCTTTTCAGTATGTCTAACTAACAATGTTGCTGCTGTGTCTGTAGTTTCTGCCACCTGTGGCAGCACTCCTATTCCCTCTACGCCACAGAGAGAGAACAAAAAAAAAGAGGAGCTGAGAGAGGTCGGAGAGGAGGAGGATATCTTTCATGATAAGTGGACTTCTGACAGAGAGAGAGATCCCCGCTGCATACTCAGTTGACACAAATGAAAGGTAAGATAATGAAGCTCATACTGTGATCATATCAGATGCATTTCACTGCCGCAGTGTGACTCTCTGATCATGCATATATTAAACATCACTGTGATTTGTTTAGAATGAGGGAAAAGGTCAGCTGGAAGATGATTAACACAGCCGGCGATGTGTCTTGATTTGCACTGTTTACAGGTGAACAGACAGTGTGTTTCAACAGGTGGTTACCACAGTATATGCTCTGTTTTGACACTAATGAGAGCAGAGGAGTGTGGCAAGGCTGATAGAAAATGTTGAGAGTTAATGGTTTCGTGGTCTTTTAGCAAGCCCTGAGGGAGGTAGGGTGATTCATTCGACTGAGCCAACCAGGAGAGAAGCAGCCTGGGACTGCCACTATTAACTCTAATTACTGTAAGCTGAAAGAGCGTAAAGGGAAAGGATGCACTCACTCACCATGCAGCTTCACTGAAATTTAGTTTTATCGTCTTTTATGTGGACAAATCTGTAATTTCACATGAATTAGTAATTATTTATAGATTTTCATTGTCTGTTTCATCACTTTTGTTAGCAATTTTATATTTTTCAGTCCAGCTGTGCTTGATTTCTTTTATTTATGTTATTAGGTCTTTCTTTTTTCACATGCAAAGATTTATGTTTCTACTGAGGGACAAAGAGGATGTGTTCATCAGTTCGCTTCGCAATCTGTGGTTGACTGGACACACGATGGCACTATTGAGACAGACAATAAAATAGACTCTAATTGCATCTGTATGACCTTTTCCTCACCATAAATAACCATGTGGTGCATTAAACGCCTTTTCAACTACTAGAGGTACTGATCTAATTTGTTATGGATTTTTGTATATGGAGAATATGGAGTGTTAAAGTTGTCTCATCTTGTCTGTGCAACCTGTTTGAATTTATCCAAGAGGATATAGTTTTTGAGGGTTGCAGGAGAGAGGAGATTGCGCCTGGTGTTTTTCATTTTAATCAGTCACGGTGTCACAATTAAAAGCACACTTTGGAGACTGGTCAGCGCAGGCAGGCAGGCAGGCAGGCAAGCAAACAGAGCTGTCTCTATGGAAATCGCTTTCGTCATAACATTTCCTATCAAGGCTGCGCCGGGGCTCTGGTCGTGCAGCACACACAGACCCTTGATAGCACATAACCAAGATTTTTGGTGGAGGAGACAACATTAAATCTGAGGCACGGCCCCGAAGTGACAGTTAATTTTATTCTATAGCTTACGTAATTAGTGATGCTGCTTTTTTTGTATATGAAGTTTTTTTTTTTTCCTTCTCACTTTGACACTGAGCATTGATTTTCTGTCCTATTATATTGGTTTCTGTGTTGTTATGCTCCTAAAACCCTAAATTAGTTTTACTGCGGTGACCTTTATTTTAAATCCTCAGAGTACTAGTGTCACCCATCCTTCCGCTCCTGGCTTCTTATATTATTGAGACTAGAAAACCTAGAAATCCTGACACTGAATTGAATGTAAATAGCAGCTTTCATGTAGTTTTGGAGTCAGTAATGAGACCTTGCTGTGTGTTTGATCTTATTTCTGGGTGATAAAAAGAAGCAAAACATACGAGTCATGTCGATTTCTGACACATTTTTTTCTTTGAACTTTTTTTTCTTTTCAACATGTTTCTGGCAATGAACCAGAATCCTAAAACCAGCACCATGCCTGGACTCATTAACAAGGAGAACTGGAGCGCTCTGCCCCTCAGTGTATCTGACATCACTTCCTGTGTCAGAGGTTATACTCTGGCCCTGACAGCCTCTATGACCTATGAAAATATTGAGGACCATGCGATCGAGGGTAAGTGAGAACACTACAGAAGACTTATTTGTTTACTTTAGTCACATGACCAGTTTGAACAAATGTAATCCCACTTTATGCTCTAAAAGTAATTGTTATCGACTGAAGAGAAGTGTAATTGCTTGTTTGCAGCACCTGGTTCATGTACTTCTGTTTCTTTCTCCGCTTCATACCACTTTTTAGGCATATTTATTTATCCCCTGGATGAAAATTCCATTGTGGTGGGGTTTGAGGCTATGATATCCAGTCAGATTATAACGCTGCAAATCAAAGACAAGGCCAAAATCGACGACTGTTATCTGGATTGCTGCAACACATCTAATGGAGGCCTCCAGAGTGGCAGCGGTAAGGTTAAAGCTGCTCTAATCAATATTTCTATACTAGCAATGGATCAAAAGGCTATGTGTAATGTGAAAGGGGTCGCCTCCGGTGATGAATTCACAAGGAATTATAATTGACTCTGCAGCTCACTTCAGCTCTCTAAAGCTATTTTAGCATCTTTCAGCTCATTGTTTTGGTTTTCCAGCCCGCAACTTTACTGTTTTGGTTTATTCTTGCTGCTCTAAGAAAAAGTTTTCAGCTAAAAGATCTCTGATAAACCCACTATGTGCTACCTGGCAAACGCCAAACTGCAGACAGGGGAAATTAGCGACTGAAGCAGCGAAAGAGCCACATATTTCCTTTCTGAAGGTGGTGGAGATCAAAACAGAGATAAAAGGAGAGCTCATATTGGGTTTTTCAAGAAGAGGCCACAAACACAACTCAAAATGAATGCTAATGTTGCTCTGTGACATCTAGATGTCTAGATAGGCAACTCTTTGCCAACATGTTTGCCACATCAATCTCATAAGGTGATATCAGTGTCATCATCTTGCTTTTTACTACAACATATTACAGTAAGTTTTGTCATAAACTGCAAGTATTAGGTTTGGAAAATCGTGGACATTTACCAGATGCAGAGGATCTAAAAAGAGCCCCCAAAAACCACTGAAGAACTGCATTATGGGACATAATCAAGTGCTTTTAAAGTTTGAGAACTAAGACTCAGGATATCTCGTCCTCTTCTGCTTTGATTTAGGTCATTCTTTTTTAAATCTGTTTCTCACGAGTCCCCCCAACTTTATGAAAGTGTGATGCTAAATTGCTGTAGTACTCCTTTAAGTCCTCTGTTACATACGCATCAGAAAATCCAACACATTTCCATCCCACAGACTGTATTCATAGACCTAAATATAGGATAGGATTAAGTAGATACAAATCAAGTAATATTTTAGGTTTCAGAGGAGAACCAGTTTTTTTAAAGTATTTTTTTATCATGCAAATTAAACAACCAGATGTGATGTAATGATAAAATTATAGTGAAGACGTAGAAGTACTTGCTGTAGAATGAACTTTGAGTCTTAATCTATAAAAGCCGGCACTGAGAATGTCAGCCTGCAATCTTTCTGGAGAGGCTGCTGCCTTCTCAAGCTGGCTTTTATCTTAAGTCGAGCATTAGAAAAGCCGCGAAAGACTAGTTCTCTAAAAAGTCAGAGATATAACTGATGGTTTTTCTTAATCAGTAAAATCTTAAAGCAGCAAAATGATCATCATGCCAGAGTTCTGTACAAGAGCTACTAGTTGAAGAGCAAGAGTGCCGTAACCTTTTAAAAACTGTGGTGATTAATCTTACCTGGTGTTACAGGACACATAGTGATGGATGAGGATGTGGAGAGGACAGTGTTAGTGGTTAACCTTGGGATCATCCCTCCTATGGAGACGGTCCATATTCTGGTCAGCACCTCCTCTGAGCTCTCCACGCTGCCCAACGGGGGGATCAAGGTCTCATCCCCACCGGTGTGTACACCTAGGGTTCAGAGGACCATCAACGAGGAGCAAGGAATATCCCCAAACTTCTCCAGATCGTAAGAAATAGATAGATTAATTCATTAATTTAACACTGTGTTGTTGATATCTCATCATTTAGTCAACCCATCTTGCTAAAATAATCTTTTTAAACATATTGTTAATAATTTTTTATCATTAAAAGAAAGTATTGGACTATTGTAAATTAGGATTTTTCACTTTAAATTGGCTTTTCAACCCCCACATTCATTTATAAATGGAAACTGACTCCCAACATTTTGCATGTTAATTAACAATGGTGCCATTTTTAGGCGTGACAGGCATCCCTGTGCCTCCAGTCCTCATGATCAACCTCCCAACCCCCCTCAGCTGTGTTTGGCCTCACTGCTGGAGGAGGAGGCCATCAACTCCATGGACTACGAGTTTAACTTCCAGCTAGAGATTCGTGCTCCCTACCTCCTCGCAGGTCAGAGAATTAATCATCACTGCTGGGCAAAAAAACACTTATTCACTGTGAAGCTGTTTTTTCAGTGTCTGTATAAGATGTATGATCACTTCAGCAATTGTACAGTCAAGTATTGCATCTCAGTGCCCTTTGAAAGTTCTCATGTCACCAATAAAACATGTTAGTTTTGAAGTACCTTGCAGTAAAGTGCAGGAATAAGGGGAACAAAATGTTCCACAAGTGCTATTCTATTGTGTGTGTTTGCAGTAATGTGTGTGTGTGTGTGTGTGTGTGTGTGTGTGTGTGTGTGTGTGTGTGTGTGTGTGTGTGTGTGTGTGTGTGTGTGTGTATGTGTGTGTGTTGTAACTTTGTCCCTAGATGACAAATTATATCCATATTTTGCTAACATTAATAGGCAACATAAAACATGTTAAATAAAGAATATGACATTTTTGGGAAACAAACCAGCAGGTCCCATCATGTATGAGAAGACATGTTTTCAAAAGATAAAAAAAAAAAGAAAAAAGGAAGACCACTTATGTGTTGAGTGCCGTTTAAGCAAACAAGAAGAAAAAGCAACCAATAATTATCTAGTAATTGTGTAAAAATGTCTTCGATACTCAAATCACCAAGTTGTCAATGTTGAAATGAATAGTCGTGTTTGTTTCTTGCTTTCCTTTTCATATCTGTCTTTACAATATGAAGGTGGAACCAGAAGACTGTTAGCTTAGCTTAGCATAAAGAATGGAAACAGGTGGAAACAGATAGCCTGGTTCTGTCCAAAGGTGAATAAAATCTGACCACCAGCATCTCTCAAGCTCGCTATAATTAACATGTCACTATCTGGTTTGTATAAAAAGTGAAGTGTAAAAATGATACGTTGTGGTTTTGCGTTGGGTTATATGCCAGATTATCACTTGGCCAGGAGCAGTGATAAACTATTTCCAGTCTTTATGCTAAGCTAAGCTACCTGTCTTCTGTTTGCAGCTTCGTACTGAATGGACAGATATATGTGAAGCATTGCAAACTACTCCTTTAAATGTAACAACTTGATGATAATGGTGATAATACATCATACTACATAATAACACATAATTATTTATTACTTAGTCTTCATGTTTTTCAAGCTGCAACAGCACATCAGTACATCAGTTATCTTGCTCTGTAGATAGATAGATAGATAGATAGATAGATGAAAGTTGAAGCTTTTCTTTGTCATATATCGATGGTTCGGATTGTTGATGAGACCACACAAGACCTTTTAAGATGTCACCATAGGCTCTAAAAAACGATCAATCTTGTACAGACTCAGAGGTTAATCAAGAAAATAAACTGGCTGATTAATTGATGATAACAATATACGGTAATTTCATCCTTGCTCTCATCCATGCACATGCACATTATTGCAGTGGGACCTGCTGGTTTGTGTTACTGTTATTACTAGCGGTGGAGCCTCTGGTTATTTGATCTGCTGTGGTGGTTGCTCTGTGTAGGTGTCGAGAGCCCTTCTCATGCCATCCGAGCTGATGCAGATCCTCTGGCCCGCTCTGCTACCAGCGTCGTCATCACTCTGGCTGACAAGTACACTTATGACTGTCCTGTTGAAATCCTCATCTACCCAAGCGGTAGGTCCACAGCTTTAAAACTCATTCACAAGGTGGCTGCGCAATTAGTGTGCTTTTTTAAAATCCCCTCTTAAGTGCAGTATTAAGAAATTGCATATTTCACCTATGTCAAGCTTTTTTTTTTACCTCACATTTAGCATTTGATTAAATCAGTAAAGAGATGATTTGAGTACCCTTAGTCATCAGGAAAAAAAACTGTCCCCTTGTTATAATGTGTAACATGCCCGTGGAGTTAGACAGCCATTGTGTGGGTGTGCATTTTGTGTCAGGTCTTTATTTCTTTCCCGTGCTCTCGCCTCTCCCTTGGTGCTGTCTTGACCTACAGTATGTGTAAGCCAGTTGTCTCCCAGAGGCAGGAATGAGGACCGGCCTTGCTGATCCAATAGGCCTCTTATGAAGGCTTTGTTCACAAACAAACCTGCGGCCAGTGCCGGGCAATTTAATTCAGCCCTGACCAGTGCTGCTGCTGCAGTATCAATCACAACATGGATGCTCAGCTCTGAGATGAGGGGGAACTGAGCTGTGACTGTAAGAAACTAAACCAAGATGAAAACACGAACAGAGCAGTTTTATTTTCATCATCATCTTGGCAGATTAACAAGCAGAAACAAAGGCTGTGTGTCAAAAATAAATAACAATCCAAATCCCCAGGTTTCCAATAAAAATTCAATCCTCTGTGCTAATTTAGTCTTCCTGAGTGTGAGTAAGCATCTTTATATTCAATCAGCTCTTGATTTCTTAACTTGAATACATACAGGGATTCAATACAGGGATAACTATTCACTACACTCCCTCTTCCCCCCTGCGCTGCTATCTGGTGTCAATTTCAGACATTATCCATCTGCTCTATAACCGGTCTGTAATGTTTGTAATAATGTCTTCGCCCTAACCAATGGTGTCACTTCAGACCCTCATCTGCCACATGTGCTCATTGAGAGCGGCGACATGACGCAGGAGGACTATGATGAGTATCTTCACGGCCGGAGCGATTTCATCAAGGCCACCAAGAAGGACTCGAGCAATGAGAAGAAAGTGAGTGTGTGTGTTCATGTGCACCATTTGCACCTGAATTGATGACAACAATATCATTTTCAGTCTGGTGAACACATTATGAACAACATTTCCCTGCAACAAATAGTGTTTTTGTGAAGCTGCAGTGATTTTGACACATTGTTTTAATGTTATCAGAATGACTGTAGGGTTAAATTAGCTCCTGACTTGCTGAGTCTTAACAAAAATTGAACATTATGATCTTTGCAAAGTATTTAGCACAGTTTAAATCAAATTATCTGTTAGCTTTTCCAGGTGTTCATGATCCTGTTTCCACCCTCTGTATGTCTAGATTTGATTAAATGTGGGCATGTGCAAATTGTACTTAAAAGTCTGAAAAGCGTGAAGTGTAAAGTTTCTACTCTTTGCAAACTAAGCAGTTAATGCAAAACTAATCACCTTTTAAAGTTTTCAGACTGGTAAAGTTTGTTATGCCTTCATTTAATGCTTTTTTAGGCCCATTATTTACCCCCAAAAATCATTGCCATACAACCTAAATATCACCTAAAAAAAAAAACAGTATTTACAAGAAAAATGTCCTTTAATCTTTCTTCTTCATTCCAACTTATTTAAGAAACTAAACTTTTGATCCTTTACAGTACATAGTTCACAGAAATTAACTATTAATTAATTGGTCTGTTTTACAAGGTGTCTGTCTACTTTAATAGCACATATTATGCAAGCTATATAATGTGTTCTTCAATATTTACATTGATATGAAAGTGGTTTAACCTCACAAAATTGCATGAAATCAAATATGGTATTACTGCTAAGCTAATTTAGTTAACTTAATCAGGAGTTTGATACTAGCTAAGGTATTTTTTTTCCTCTGCCATGATTGGATGTTGCTGCTGCCTTAAATTAGTTACGGGGAATCTGACTTTCCAAGATGTGAAATTTAATCCAAATTAATATTATTCAATGACAGATAACAGTTCGGGAGAAATGAGAGACAGGTTTTTGTTTTAGCTTCAGCACGGCTAGCTGTGGCTAGAGCTGCTGTAGTTAGCTTGTGAACATTTTAATTACATGTAGTTATAAGTTATACTCTTCTATGGCACAATCATTTTATATACGGTAAAACCGGTCACAGAGTCAGCTTCCTGCCTCAACTCAATTTTGTATTTAATTTCTCAATACTGTATGTAATTACAGTTAGAGTGTTTTTTTTTGACTTTGTAGTTTGCAAATTAATCTTTTCACCAGTTTTGCATTATGAATTTTCACTCTGCCTAGCATGAATAGCGTTGTCTATTCAGTTAAGAAAGTCTCGCAGTTATGTGTCCATTCAGATCTCCGCTGTTATGAGGTTATTAAGTGACAAGCAGACCTGAACAGGAGGAGAGCGAGCACTATAAAAACGGGTTTCTATGGAAACACTCCAAAGGCTCCACAGTCTGCCTGGAATTTCCTGCAGGAAACAATTGATGTGCTCTGTCTATTGACCTAATCACTTGCCTTTTTTTTCCTCTTTTCTTTTTCGCCTTTCTTGAAATGTAAAATAAGAGGTCAGATTCATAGTAAGTGCAGTTATCTCATGGCGATCAATTCTCTGCTATTCATGCTTTTTGTGTGCGTGTGTAGGTCGATATCATTCACAGGCGACTCCACAAGGACATCCTGCACAATCCTGTGACCATGCTAAATTTCTGCCCTGACCTAAAGTCTATCAGCTCAGATCTCAGGAAGGTGCACGGCGAGTTCGTCTTCCTCATTGACCGCAGCGGCAGCATGAGTGGGGTCAACATCAACCGTGTGAAGGTATTTTACACTCAGTGTCGTATTTCTTGCACAGATGCAGATGGAAACACACAGTAAAGCACTCACTGATTTACATATACCACACACCATCACCAGTTTATAGGTTTTTTTCTTAAATAATATTAGCAGAATATGATAAATTTGATGAAAAGTGTTGTCATATAGTTGCTCAAAGCATATTAAAATATGCAAATTCTCAAACAGATTAAATGGAAACACACTAATGCATCAAAAACATGATGAAGGTATAACTGCATCCGAGGCTCACAGCGATACACGGCTTCTCTGTGCAGTCTGAGAAGATTATACAGACATGATTACCCAGCTGTGTTAAAGGCATGTACACAGAGATATTGATTAAACCAATCATTCACCATTCACCAAATGCCTCCCAGTTGCTAGGATCTAGCCACCAGTCTTTAAGGTCAAATGAGACTGAAAGAGGTTTCTTAGAGTACAGAGCAGATTCCAAGCTACTTGAGGACAAACCTTGGCTTGTGATGTGATGCTGATTGGTGTTCATTTGTGACTCAGACTCAGGCTTTATCACTGATGTTTCAGAATACCTTTAAAAAAAAAGAAAATCTCTAAATTCTCAAACATTACATATTGAATATAGCTTTTTTTTTTAAATGCACCTGAACAGGCCTGGTGTTATAGATTATCTGACTGATGTTGGTCTTTTTGCTGTTCACTTGAATGAAGGACAAGATAAGTGGTATTCCTTTAGAAACTGCCCCTCAGCTGGAGAAGAGGCAATGATGGATAAAATGACAATCCTTGAATCTCCTTGAAACACTGTGCTGTATAGTGATGCTAGCCGAGTACATGCTTCCATTCAACCAGACATCAGCAGACGTAGTTGTGTTACAGAGGAAAATAGCAATTACTTAAACAAGACATCAAGCAGTTAATTAGCAGGGGAGTGTTTTCTTTTCCTTCCAGAATTCTAGATTTCATCACATTTTTTAGTTAATTTCCATTTTTTGGCCCCAAAACTCAATATGTTCTCCGTCTCTTTCTCAGGATGCCATGGTAGTCATTCTCAAGAGCCTCGTGCCCGGCTGCCTTTTCAACATCATAGGCTTTGGCTCTACATTCAAATCATTATTCACAACCAGCCAGAGCTACGAGGAGGTAAAACATCTTTGTTTATTCAAGGGGAAATATTGTAAACTGTATAAATGTTCCTTTCAGTTCATTTAATGGCTCGTTTCAATGTGCAAAACTCTGAGAGCCAAACTGACTGTAAACACAAAAAGCTGTCCTTGCTTACAAAATACTTCAGTAAATCACACACTAAGTCTTCAAAATGCAGTCATTTCATTATTAGCACAAGTTTCAGGACTTATTACTGAGCATTTCTCCTTATTTTAAGTAAATACATTTCTATCCAGCTTAGCAGCATTGCAACAACTGCCACTACTAAATGTTAAGATATATTCAGTGTGTAAATGTTGGTATTATATTACTGAATGAAAACAAATACATACATACAAAACCAAAAAAAGCGAATAGGTCTGTGTGTCTTGTATGAATGAAGAACTCGCTGTAAAGTCAGACTTGAGCTCTAGATTATATAATGTGTATTTACATTAAAAGAACATCTTCAATAAGTAGAATTAAAGTTTTCAAAAGTCTGTCTTACTCTACAGAATTTAAATACTCTTTTCTGCATATATTTAACATATTTTACCATTGCTGTATGTACAAATTTGAGGAAATAACATTTGCAGACTTAAAATGCAACAAGTGCGTCAGTGATTAACATATGTAGTGTTTGGAAATTAAGCATGCTAAGTGTGTTTGTGTGCTTGAAAGGTTCCTGTAGATCTTTCATATTAACAAACACAGGTTATACATTCAGTATTACTCAACATAACATATTGTGTTTATCCTTGAGGTCTAAACAAACCAGCTGAATGCATTTCCTTTCTCAGAAAACATTTGTAAAGCTGATTCATAAAGTATTTTAATCTATTACCACCATATTTACTATCTAACAGTCTTCTTGGTTGCTTAGTTCATTGCTGGTACATTACAGCCACCTGTCGATCAGTGTGAAATCTATTAGTGTGAAAGTACTCTAACTCAAGAAACCCTCCTCATCTTCATGATCCAGGAAGCTTTGGCTCTGGCTTGTGAGTATGTCAGGAGGATCAGAGCCGACATGGGGGGGACCAACATCCTGGCACCGCTCAACTGGATCCTGAGGCAGCCAATGTTGAGTGGACACCCCCGCCTGCTTTTCCTGCTCACCGACGGGGCCGTCAGCAACACGGGCAGGGTTATCGAGCTGGTCCGCAGCCACGCACGCTACATCAGGCAAGTATTACTGTTAACGCACTCTGGGTAACAACTGACTGTTAGAATAATGGAGAAAGATCAATACTGAGTCACATTGTTATGGATATTGTCATTATTGTCTCGTAGCAACCTTTGTTGCCAAAGACATTATGGCCTCTAAACGCATTACAGCACGACCCATTTGTTAGTGAATGTGATTCATATCTGCAGGTATTGTAATACATACAGTTTCCCACACTGGCGTGGATGTGTTAGGTCTGAGGCAGCTGATTAGCTTTTAAGAGTTAAGAAAACAGCAAAGGCAGAGCGACTACTGTATGTCAAAGCAAATGATAAAAAAACTGGCTTGTGTTGATGCTTCTTATGCAAATAGCAAGTGGAGAAAGCTCCCTGATAACATCAAGGGATTGTCAGGAGCTTTAATACAACACCTGTTTATGGAAGTCTAATCCTCTTAAAATGAAAATCCAGGAATGTGCATCAAATGTTGTGTTACTGTTAAACACAATAAACTGTGTATCTCTACAAAGAATCTGTCAGGAGGGCAACACTTGTTCAGGCTTGATTAAAAAGTATGTTGTTACATACATCAGCTACATCTAGAATTAGGAAATAAGAAAGCTCCCCGCAGGATGCAAACCTGTCAGCTGAGCGTGGGGGCCGATTGCACAATGCGTCTGCAGTACATAGAGAAATCATTTTATTTTGCTGCTTGCATCTGAGTCTCACACTGTGAATCCCTCTCCTGAGTCACTCTGGAAATAATTGACTTTTGTCTTTCCCCTTTTAATGGATGACTGCCCCCAGACGATTGCATTAGATACACAGAGCTTGGCCAATTCATCGACACTTCCTGGGTCATTATCACACTATGCTTACAAATCAGCGCAGCCAGTCAGAGGCAAGATCAAACCATGATGAATCTCTGTTTCGGATATCCGTGTCAGGATTTTAACTATGTCGAAGGTGACATTTCCGTTTTTTCATCTGCTTTCATTAAAAATGCAAAGGAGTGTAGCAGGTGCAATGAAATTAGCAATCTCATTCCTCGCTGAAAAATTGAATAAAAATGGCAAAACAGAGTGTCGGCCAATTTCCCTGGGGGACTTGGAGAAATACCAGGTATGACTCAAGTCTTCAACATAAAAGATCATTTCCTGTTTGGCTTTGTTTTTCCCCCAAAAGCTATAATGATTGTTTATAGAGGTTACACCTTTCTAGGTTTTGTAATATAAATCTCTAGAAAAATGTGTGACATCCTGTTATCATGCTCATATATATCTCTCGATTTGTCCATCGGAGCTGCAGTGTTTAATCTGTTTTGTGCAGATGTTTTACGTTCGGCATAGGACAGAACGCTTGCAGGAGGCTGGTGCAGGGACTGGCAACAGTTTCTAAAGGAACAGCAGAGTTCCTGGCCGACGGCGAGAGGCTGCAGCCCAAGGTACTCATTTCCAGCGTTGTGTGTCATTCTTAACGACAGCAAGCTATTCTGAGGGCCGCTGGAGAGCCGTTATGCAGTGGTTTCAAAGCAGCAGCATGTCCGCCACTGATACCAGTTAGGAATCATATCTCACAGACACCATTCACTTTGTGTACTGGTCAGGGGGGGAAGCTGTGTTTTTGTATATGACAGTCTATTTTAGTCTGCTTTTTTGTTCTTTTAACTATGCAGATGATAAAGTCCCTGAAGAAAACCATGTCTCCTGTGCTAAGTGACATCTCCATCGAGTGGCTCTTTCCTGAGACCAAGGAGGTGCTGCTCTCCCCTGTGGGCAACACCTTTCTGTTTCCAGGGGACAGTCTGATTGGTTACAGTGTGGTTTGCGACACCACTCGCTACCATGCCAACCCCAAATCTGTAAGTGCAAGACACCTGCTGAAAGGTGACAAATGACTAAATGCATGATAACTTTCTGCATTGAGACCATCTCTTAAAAAAAAACATCGAATTACATCTTTCTTTCTTTTTTGGTTGTATTTTTGATGTTCAGTTTGGTCGCTCAATAATTCAATTTAAAGAGGATGTATCATGCACATCATGCAGATCTGTATTTCTATTCTGGGGCTCTACTGGAATGAATTTGCATGATATAAAGATACTTATCTCATAATGGCCCTTTAGGCTAAGTATGGGGGCCTCACAACAGCCAAAGACAGATGTTTAATGTACTAAATCCAAATGTAATGGTGTTATATTTTAGATGCACAGCTTTTTTTTTTTTTTTACTTGAAAATAATCAAATTCAAAGCATAATAACATATCAACATGTATAAGAACAAAAATGAACAAGGTGCCTGGAAATGAGATTATAACATTACACAAATAAACATTTGGTAAAAGGATAATGCACAAAGATCTTCACAAACAGTATAAATAAAATATTATATGAGGGCAGGAACAACCACATCTGTAATCATAACATTTCCAAGGTGTTAACATGGGATTGGTTCCCATTGTATACCAAATATTCCATTTGATACAGCATGATATTTTATTTTATTTTATCAAACCTTGTGAGCGGGTCTTCAATGAAGCACTTGTCACAGATGAGTCACCTATTCAAAATCTCAACAGGATAAGAGGAGGCGATACAGCATGATGCGCTCCATTGAGTCAGCCAGCTCAGTATTTTATCACTCTCAAGAAGAGGACCCATCGAAGGCAGGTGTGGATGGTTCAGGGTCTTACAGGGAAGCACCCTCTGGCGCTCTGTATGACTCCTATCAAGACTCGATGATAGACAACAGCCCCGTCACCACAGAACAAGACCCCATGGGTAAGAACCTGCAATACTTCCTCAATGGTGGCTAGACTACTGTATTTCAAACCAGCTGGGCCAGAAAATGTAGAAGAGCTCAAGTAGATAGAGTGTATATAAAAGACTGTGGGTAAAGGTAGAATCTAAAAGAAGTTTAAAGATTAAGATTAGCAACATTACTCAAGAGATGGCACGGCAATCAGATAGTCAGTCCCCACTTTAACTGAAATAACTCAACAATTATTGGATGGATTGCTGTTAAATTGTGCTCATTCATGTTAGCCACAGGATGAATCTTTTTGACTTCCTCAATCCCTTGACTTTCCTCTAATTACCACCAAGAATTTCACATATCCAGTGAAATATCAACATCTACTCAATGGACTGTCTTTAACAGACAATCATGGTTCCCAGTTGATGTATCCCGGTGACTTTGGTGATCACCTGGAGTTTTTTTTATCCATCATGAGGTTGACATTGGTCATTTTGAGTTAAATGAATGGATTGTCATGAAATTTGATTCAGAAAATCATGTCCCCCTTGGGATGAACTGTAATAAGTAATAACTTTGGTGAAATCCATCATCAGGTTAAAATTTTAATGTGGGGTTAAAATGGTTTAGTTCGAACTATGTTAGGACCGTGAATGTGGCAAATGTAACCTGCCAAACATCATGTCTGCTAATATTAGCATTTCAGTCAAAGCACCACTAAGCCGTGCCTAAGTACAGAGTCGCTAGCACAGCTTTACAATCTTGATCATCTGTGATAGTGGTTGTCCCTGAACAGGCCAACTAGCTATTTATTATATTTACTCCAAACAAAATGATGCTTTTAAAAAATGTAATCCAGTTTGAACCAGTTTGTGGCAGAGAGTTTTCTTTATTCGGGAAAGAACCAACCCCGATAAATAGTCACTATGGTGTCAACAATCAGCAATTTAGAGTTGGTAAAATGAACATTTATTGTATGAAATGTAATGGATTGTTATCTGGAAATGTTTTGGGTTTATTTTTGTTTTGAATTTTTGAACAAAATATTAGGGTTCGATAGCAAGACCTCCCCAAGAAGACGTGCATACAGTACCAACCAGATAATTGACTTCAACCCAGCGAAGAAGGTCTACACTCCCAGTGACCCCAGCTCTGTGGTGACCAAGAATCCACTGAGGAGAGCTAAAGTCCAGGAGCTGATTGGCCAGATGAGCCCTGAGCACGAGGCGCAGTGGAAGAATGACTACCAGGTATGTTCCCATATTGAGGTTTATAAATAACATTCACGATTGCTTTTAAAATGATCTGCACAGGTCTAGTTTATAAAATGGGCCAGAAGTTATTTCTGAATCAATTTAGTTGTCGCTCATACATCTCAAACCAATCCCTTTCAAACTGAGCTTTCTTTAATAATAACAATCCCCCTGCTGTGTTTAAACCGACATATGTTCATGAAATAAACCACAATCCAGTATATTTTACATATGAATATGAAATATGAATAAATATATTAAAAAATAATATGAAAAATATATTGGTATTCAGACTGTGTTGACAAATTAAACAGCCACCTGACCCTTCTTCCAGTCTGGACTGGAGTATAATCATAAACATAATGATATTCTCTCCTCAGTAATGAGAAAAGAGAAAATTATGAATGGTAATTAGATTTAAATATTTGTCAGGGAGCATCATAGGGTAAATAAACAGGAATCAGCGTGCTGTGAAGAAATGGTATCTTCTGTTTGCAAATCCCTCTGTGGATCCATTTTATTTGATATGACTAATCTAACTCTTACCAGCTTTCTGTTTATTTGTTTATATGCACATAGATTTATATAAATGTAAATGAAGACTGTGGATGAAAGATGTATAGAGTGTAAGAGAGTAGAGTATAAACAATTCCTCCATTGCATTCATTTCATGGTACTACACAAATCAAATCAAATCTCATTTTAGCAATTACAACTGAAACAATTAATCATTCCAACATGAAAAAGAGATTAATTAAGATTACTTTTTATAATCAATTAATGGTTTACATCATGTTTAATTTAAGAATATCAAACATTCCTTACAGGTGTAATCATTCGCTGCTTTTGTTTGTTTTATTTGAAAGTAAACTGAACATCCTTGTGTTTTGGTGTCTTGCTCTGATAATGAAAATAATCATCTATTAGTTGCAGCTCTATAGCAAGAAGGGCTGCAACTAATAGATTATTTGAATGAGCTTTCATCTAACAATGGGTTTGGGTATCTTCTTAAATGTGTGTGTTCCAACTGTTTGCACCAAAAAATGATGCTTTTTTATTGCTTTTATGATGGTCTTTCTTGATATTCCATTTGAACTCATAGTCAAGACTCTGCATGCCACTCATCACCATGAAGCAACCTTCAATGAGCACATTGAAAATACCAAAAATCCATTTTGTAGACAAGTTTTCATACCTAATTAAAATCTGTGCCTGGGTATTATAAATTATAGCAACTTTCTTTCTTTTTTTTTTCAGCCACAGCTGGCAAGCTTGTGTGCCACAACTTCCAGAGGGCGTCCTGCCAGCTGTCACAGGCTGGTCTCTCAGCAGGAGGCTCCTCTGCAGCAGGAAGCCGACTCAGAGCTTCATTTGCATCCTCAGGCTCTGGACAACATTCTGCCCAGCAGCAGCGTGCCGCCTGCCGCTCGTAACACTGCTGGGGAAGATGGATCCAGATCCTCCACGGACAGTCCGTCTCTAGGCAGCATGGGAGACACAGGTCAGACCACAAGCTCAACTATTCTGATGAACTGAAAATACAAAGAATTGATTGAATATATCTACACATCTATTAAAGAAGTTAAGCATTTTAAAGTTGTCATAACTCTTGAAGTAGTAATGATCTTTGTCTGAATTGATTTAGCACTGTGAGTCCATAGTTTTTGAGGGACTTGATAATAAAGGCATGTAGTATTATGAGTGACATAAGAGCACAATACTTTGTTACATTAAAACATTTGGAACTGATTACATTAAAAGGATTTTCCCTTTAAAGGAATATTTCAACACTTTGGAAATACTCAAAGTTTTCTTGCTTGGAGTTGTATTTCTGTTGAATATGAAGCAACATCCAGAAGTCAGACGGAATAAAAATATTAGTGACATTTAGAGGTGCTGCTAGATAGATTTTGTTACCTTTGGGGAGATCTAGGCTACCTGTTTCCCCTTGTTTCCAGTCTTTATGCTAAGCTAAGCTAAGTGGCTGCTGGTTGTAACTTCATATATTTAATGGACACATACAGATTAAACTGTACCAATCTTCTCATCAAAGCAAGACAGCGAATAAGTGCATTACCCAAGACGTCGAAATATTACTTTTACATGACAGAACGAGAGGTAAAATTATTGTGGCCATAAAATTACAAACCCTTGAATGTGTGCCCCGAACCACATCGTATTCAGTCCCTTAAAAATTTGATTTAAATGACATAAATCTTTGATCTAAGATAAGAGAGGTTAACACATGGTGGAGCACTGACGTGGCTCTGACGGAGGACAGGAAATATTTTTTTTCTAAATTAGTGGACAAAACTGAAAATAGACAGGAAATTAATAAGAAATGAAATAGGCAGTATTTTAAAGAGCAGTTATTTGAGGTTCATTCATGCCGGATGAACTCAAAAAGGTTTGGAAACAGATGATGAATTCATTTAAATGGGACATAACACGTTTTTTGTGTGTGATTTTCTGTCATTTATATACTGTTTTAATGCATGTTTATGATAAGCATAATGAAAGTTTCAAAACTTGTAAAACTGCTGGCAAGTGCGACACGAACTTTAACACACCTAATCCTATTAGATAAATATGAATAGAAGTTAAATTCAGACAGTTTTGATATTAAAACTTCATGATTGACTGTGTCGAATGCTTTACACTAATCGAAAAACACAGCACCAACTGCTCCTCCTTCATCAAACCTTGATTTAATTTGCTCTAAATCCATTCGATTTAATTTGCAAGGTGGCAGTGTCAGAGGAATGATTTGGTCTAAAGCCAAATTGGATACGATGTAGACCAAAATTGATTGTATTAAGAAATGTTGTTAGTTGTTCAATGACAACTTTCATAGCAACCTTTTGAGAGTACTGACAGTATAATTATTGGTTGATGTCCAGATTTAAAAATAGCTATGACAGTGGCACATTATCAGGAAAGGAGCTGTGTTTAAAAGTCGAGTAAATTAAATTAGTAATGAGGCGAGTTAAAATATCTTTGTGTAATTTAATAAACGATGATGTGAAACTGGAAAGCGTCTCTACTTTTGGAGCTTTTTTAAGGAGCTGATAATGTTGTTTACTTGTAGCTTATTCTTCTCTACCAGTTCGAAAACCTGACCTGTAGCATGTAATGCTCTGAGCCTCTGATTAGTAGCAGATAACAAACTTCAGTGAAATCTGAGTACAACACACATACTGACTGATAAAGGCAAAATCAGGTGTCAAATCTCACTCCTGTAATATTTCAGATGGATACGGCCACCAGTTATGTCAGGCAGAAACACCACAGGAGAGCAAGACTTCAGATCTGGATGCTGCCAGCCAGCTAAAAGGTGACTGCAAGGCTGTGGTGTCTGGACTGCTGTGTGGGAAACCGATGAGGTGGGAGGTGGTGTTTGATGTCCTGCCCTACCTGAACGGACGGGAACGTGAGGAGAAGGTTCACGAGGAGCTGTGGAACGAGACCTTCCACCACCTGGCCGGACGCTCCATCATTCACGACTTTGAGCACATGGGGGAAAAGGAGTGCGAGATTGAGCATGGTGAGCTCTACGGTGACTTAAATGTTTGTGTGGTGACTAAATTATGAGGATTTAAAAAGATTATAAAGACGGGAGTCAGGAGTTGGGCTTCTGATAAAATCAATTTGACATTCAGCTGCTGTGTTTCTCATCTGTTTATTTCACATAGCGGTTTGATTCTTAGATATAAAAGATTAGTTTGACATTTTAGGAAATACCTTTTTTATCACCTTTCTAAATTAGAGGAGTTAGAGGAGAAAATCAATGGCACTCTCATTCCTGTCTGTTTAATATGAAGCTACACTTAGAAGACTGTATAAAGGTATCAAAATCAGCTGGATTATCTAAACATGTCAATTAGTGACCTTTAGAGGCTGTGGTGGGCAGATTTTCTTACCTTTGGACAGAGCCAGGCTGGCTGTTTCCAATCTTTACGCTAAATTAAGCTAACTGATTGCTGGTTGTAGCTTCATATTAAGAAGTGAGAATGAAATCTCTGTAAGAAAGCAAATAAGCGTATTTC
Source organism: Scomber scombrus (assembly GCF_963691925.1). NCBI lineage: Eukaryota > Metazoa > Chordata > Actinopteri > Scombriformes > Scombridae > Scomber > Scomber scombrus. Next base: position 26,459,519 of record NC_084979.1, on the reverse strand, counting down.
CCAAAATGTCAAGCTAAGTCTTTAGGGCCTTGTAGAGATTATTATTATTCTCCTCAGCCATTGTATTTTTGAGCGGGTTGGCATGCTCGAAAACTCATAAAAATTGGCACACACATCAGAACTGGCAGAAATGACAAAGTTCTGAAGTGATTTGGCTGCGCGCTGGCCAGCGGGCTCTCAAGGGCCCCCGAACACAGAACCATGTTGGGATAAAGTTGCTTTGATATTTATGAAATTTGGTGGCATCAGTGCTGTCATCATTCTGGACATAATACATTTTTTTACATTTGGATTTTTGTGTTTCACTTTTTATTTTACAAACACATATTTGAGGCTTTTAAGATGCAAAAAACACACAACACTTTTCAACCTTGTCTTAACCAATATGTCAATTTGGGCTTGAGTGTAGTGCATCAGCTTTGTAGCGCCCTCTTACTTTTAGCATTTTTGAGGGATTAGGGTACCTAAAAATGTGCATCTATGTCAGTTGCCGTCTGTTAAATGTATAGCTGCGTTAATATTTCACTTATTTGGTCAATCTACGGGCAACAGTAAGTGAAGCCTAAATGTATACACAATTCCCAACATGTAATAATATTTCACCCATTCAAAAAGTGTCTGATAATCCTGAAAATACAGAGACTTGTCAGCTGATCTCCAGTAGCAATACCAAGGCTGCCTCTCCCTCAGATGCTTGTAAGGGCCAGGGTCCATTCATCGCTGCTTGCTGCTATAATTAAGATTCAATTTGTATGATTTATGCATTTATTATGTATGATTGACTGATTTTTATCTAATATTATGTAATGCATTTCAATGTTATGTAATATTACTTAATCCTATAAAATGTTATGCAATCATATTGTGTTTATTATAATTCACAGGCTCTGGCAGGAAATACCAGCTTTACGCCATTCACACCAGCAAAGCCTGCAATATACTGAGCAAACACACAGCATTTGTTCCCGTTGACCTGGACACTAATGAGTATTTGCAGACAAGTATTGAATACATAAACTCCGGTAAGTCTTGTGGATTTCATGTGAAGTGGTCCTTATACAGCAGAATATGTTGTCCTCGAACATAACCCAGAACAACATCTTTCAGTTGAACTTAATTTATTTGTAGTTTAGTAATTATAATCCAGAGAACATGTACAGTGATATAGTAGTTTGTCATGTGCTGTGTGTGCTACAGTAAACTATTGTTTCAGTAAAGTTATTCTCCCATCAGATGAAAAGTTCAGGATTTGGGGAAATATGCTTATTCACTTTCTAGAAATTAAGCTGGGGCAGACCCACTGGGTTAGCTCCATTTGATAAGAGTCCATCAGCAGGGTTGCGACTTTTAATGTATTATCACAGTCTCACAGATGTCTTTCTGCCCAGAATAATAAAATGTTCAGGCAACTTGAAACAAACATTTAAATCCACTATTTCTGCAGACTTTGCCTACGGTGGCCTGTGTAGTGGACTTGAAACATTCCTGCAAAGAAGAAGTTGTTTATTCTCCAAGTTAATGTTTTTATCACTCCGGGCACACAGTGGACATCTGTGTAAGATCATAGAAACGCTGGATTTGTATTTTTCCCTTAACAACATCATGTGACTAAATCACACAGTAAGGTGGGCGTGCGAAGATCAAAAATTAAACCTAGCATAGAGACATGAAGCAAGGGGGAACTGATAGCCTAAAGCTCACTGTTTAACATGCTGCTTTAGTTTAGTGCTGGACTATTTCTTGGCTAAGAGTGGAAACTTTCTGGAGTTTTTGTCATGATCTTGAGGTTATCTCGAAGCAAATAAGCATATTTCTAAAAATGTCGAACTATTCCTTGAGCTTTCAATGTAGCAACCTGAGGATATCCCTTTACAAGTTATCAGTATTGACTTGGCTCTATTATTCAGCTTTTTGGCTTTGAAACACTCACCTGCGCCTGAATATTTAGTCCGATTTAGTTTAAAACCCTGGATTCAAAATTGCATTCACCTGGAAACACTTTGAATTGTGGATTACAGGTACAAACCAGCTTGAACTTTTCTTTTTTACATTTAAAAAAATCAATTTATTGTTTTCAGGTGAAGGTCTGAAGAGGGGTTCACACTCAAGCTCTCGCTCAGGGAGCAGAAAGAACAAAGGTTACTCCATAGGACTGGGTCGCTCCCAGTCTGGCAGCATGACGGAGGAGGCTGAAGATGTCCTGCTGCACAACAGTAGGCTGTATTTTAAATTATACAGTTAGACAGCAGACGAGGCTTCAATTTCTACATCATTTACAATGAAAAATGCTTTAGAAAGAAATAAGATAAGTGCTTCAGTGATAGGTAGAGGGGATCTTTTATTGAGATGGCAAATAGTAAATATGTGATAGACGGAATATATCACAGATATGAGAATGCTGCATATGAAGGAAGATCGATGTTTATATATTTATATTTATTCAAGTCTGTCTTTATTTGAAATAAAAAGATTAGAGCATTGCAGCGCCAGCACTAGGAGCTATGAGATATCGAATCACTCAGAAACCTCTTTGCTTTACATTAAAAATACTCCAACCCCAGCAAAAGGGCACAACAACATTTTAAAATTGGTATTCAGCTGTGGCATAGCAACAGCACGAGCTAAGACTGGCACACTGCTCGAGCATCTGCTCCTTAACTGGCACGACCAGTTAAAGAAGAGGTGTGCAGTGGGCACAAAAGCATGTAGGCTGCATCAGCGTGACCTGATAATGCAGTCTTTTTTTGAAGCAACAATGTCGAGTTAGGTTTTTGGGAAAGTAGAGGGAAAAGTAAAGCAAATTTTCAATCTTATCTTTTTATCTTTCTGATTAATGTCTAAGGTGGAGAGGATGGCGTCTCTCCCTGCAGCACACCCTCTTCTTCCGGCTGGGAGAGATGCAGCTTTGCAGAGGGTAAGAGCGGCATATCAACCGGTCAGTGAATTTGCTGTATCTCATCAATTTTCTCCACTGAGACCTTTGACACACACACACACACACACACACACACACACACACACACACACATACACACTGCCCGACAATCTCTTGTTGTTTTCTGGTCGACATCGGTGCATTGTTCCAAATGTGAAACATGAGATTATTGACATTTTAGTCCCTCTTAAGTGATGACAGGAGTCGACACAGTTTTGTGGCTTGTATTGACAAATCCTGTCTGGACCTTTTCATAAAAGAATGAGCATGAGCTGACTACACAAACACACACACAGATAAGAAGTGTTTCACCCAGGGAGACAGCTGCTGGACTATATATCCTCAGTTGTCATTGTTATATCTCAGTGTGTGTGTGTGTGTGTTTTAGCTCTTTATTGTGTTAGACTGCACTGACAGAAATGCCGCTGCTCTTTCTCTTCCCCTTGTCTAACTCTGTTTATATCTCCAAGTTTTCCAGAGGAGTCCATCTGTGACCTCTGACCAATCACAGAAATCAGTGGAGAGCCTTTTTTCTGCCAGGTGGGTGAATAGAGACTGGCTGGTTGCATAAATGTGTTGTAGCTGTGATACCGCTGCGTGAACCAACACAGGGACTTCAGTATTATACTTCTGTCTAACTGCTACCTTACAAAGCAGAGAATATTTTATCTTCATCTTAATGCATTTCTCTTTAGATTAATGTTTTAGGACAATACCAGACTATTCCATGACTAGTCATTTCTTCTCCTTTAAGAAGCAAATCTAGAGACATATTAGCAGCTCTGTGAGGCTTTAAAAAGCCCCCCAAGATCAACACAGGGCTTTGAAACCAATTTGACATTGTGGCCAAACTGGCTGGTCAGCGTCCGTCGGCGTCCCGGGGGAGAACATGATCCGATGAACTGATCTGTGCAGCTCTTTGGCAATTTACGGCTGGCTCGTAGTGTCTCGGTAGCATTTTGATATATGATATAATATCTTTTGGAAGATTAATATTAGTCTCACAGATGAAATCCAACAATTGTAGCTGCCGCATTAGTCTGTCTGAATGTAAAATGAAGGTCCTATGATTAATTTGTGTGTTTAAGCACTCGTGTGACATAGTTTGATACAGATTGTGCCGGTGCCACCTCACATTTTTCAAGTTTGAACACCAAACAATTGAAATGATCTATATTCCATAATGCACAAATATAATTATTTCATTTGTTATGATAAGTTTCTCTACTGTCCCAGACATCATGTCCCAAGGGCTATTTTTATTGTTCCCAGCACAACAGGACGTCCTTAATTCTGAGTGCTGGTAGAGAGCCTGCGTGCTACAGTTAATCTGAACATCATCAGTATTGAGTGAACCCAAGTAATCGACTAATTGAGAATTTGACCTGCTGATGGCACTCAATCAAAAGTTCAGAAATTACCAAAGTTATTATAATTCATACATGTGTACCAAACAAAGTCCACAATAGTTCTATTATATAGAGGTCTACATATGTACCAAGATAATCAAAGCAACAGTTGCTTTCCCTTAACCGATAGAAGTAGTAGATTAAATATAATAGTAGTGTATGTACCGTACTCTGTTATTCATATCTGCCGTCTTGTGAAGATGGCCGGCAAGATAGTGGGAGTGGAATTTAGCAGTCTTGCAGAATTTTATAACAAGCAGGTGTTAAACAAAGCAATTAACATTTATCAAAACAAAACTCCCCCCTGCATGGAGAGTATACGCTTTTACCATCTGGCAGGCACTTCAGCACTCCCATAGCTTTTAAACAGCGGTGCACAAGTTCCTTTATCCCTCTTTTCATCCAAGCACTAAACGCACTTTACAGAGTGAGATAGTCCTTGTCCATCCTAGTCCCCCCGTCCCCGGCTTGGATGTATTTATTTGTTTTTCTTTTATAAAATTCATGTTTTTAACTGCAATTAATTAATTTTGCTGTTGTGTGGTCTGTGTTGTTTTGTCTGTATTGTTTTGTCTGTATTCCTGCTGCAAATAAAGTGCCCTTTTGGGACAAAGAATAAAATGAATCTGAATCTAAATCTGAATCTGAATCTGAATCCTCTTTAAGGTTGGCCCTCAGCAGGACTCGCCTCCTGACTCGGGCTGCCAAAGGATTCATGTGTCGATCGCACAGCAAGTCCGGCGATTCAATTGGTGAGAGTGACAATGAGAACAAAGACTACATTCCTCTGGTGAGCAGCGGATCTATACACGTGAATGCTCTGTCAACCTGCATGTTCTTGTTGAACACTAATTTGAACTGACTGTGGATTTCTCTGGAGAGACGAATGTGTCACTATCTGTTGAACCACTAAAAGTGCTTAATATATTGCTATCAAATCCAACTGAGGACCTTTGTTTGCATATAGTACCCATCTCTCTCTGCAAATACTCACACTCTCAAAGACAGAAATATATATAAAAAGATAATTAATATAGAAATAATGAAGGGGGCTTTCAGGATTCCAGCTACTCAATCAGTCCTATTGCAAATTATTCAGCACATACCACGTTGCTTATGTATTATTCATCACTATGCAAAACAATTCAGTTGCAAAAAAATATCAGAATAGCTGCCTTGAAAAAGATTACTTTCTTCTTTCACCAACTACCTTGGAAGTATAGAGGTATTCTTTAGCAAGGCACCTCACACCCACCTGCTGATTGGAGCAGTAAGTGAAGAACCATAAAAACCTACACACAGTAGTGCACACATAGTAGTATTGTTTGTCATACAGAAATAAAATGTATCTGAAGCTTATTTTGGAGGCTGATTAAGGGTTGTAAAAATAATAGTTTTATGTCAAACTGAACTGTTTCTTTCTGTACAGCTGTTGTTGCAACTGGCCAGTGGTGCATTTCTCTTGGACATCGCTCTGTGTGATGCCATTAATGTGCCCATGGACAAGCTGAAGTGGACGTCCCCCTTCACCAGCCACCGCACCAGCCTGGGTCACCTGTCTCACTCCAGCACCCGGCGTGCTGAGAGTGCCGATGACGGACGCAGATCACCATATGAGCCGGAAACACATCAGCAACCTGCAGAGCACACTGTCGGCATCCACAGCCCTTCTCATCTGTTCAGGAGCTCCTGGACGGATGCTGGCCCTTCCTCGTTATGCAGTCCATCAACTACTGCTGAGCCTCCACTGTCTCCAAATTCCCAGGTGGACAGCGGACGGAGCTCTGGGTCCGGAGGTTTGGAAACAGCATCGCCCGGAGGCGTGCTAAAGAGAATGCTAGATACGGGGAGCATGGTGTGGGCCACAGCTGTGGCTCTCGCCTGGCTGGAGCACACCTCTGCCAGTTATTTCATAGAGTGGGAACTGGTTGCTGCCAAAGCCAGCATGTGGTTGAGTGCACAGGACATCCCAGAGGGCCGGGATTTGGCCTCAATCAAGGCTGCTGCCAACCAACTCTTCATCATCCTCAGACACTGGGATGAAAACCTGCAACTGAACATGCTTTGTTACAACCCCAACAGTGTGTGAGGCCTGCTAGGGCAATACAGATCACTAAAGGTACTTAACCCTATATGATACTATGCTAACTGAGGCTGTACTATTCTCTGTTCAGCAGTATATGTCCTCTGAAGTCTGATTTAGTTGTTGCAGTTGTGAACAATGTGTATATTGTTTTGGGTTTTCTGTGTGTGCTACTCCTCCAAACATATCACAGGCTCTTCAGAGGCGCTACGTGCAAGCTATTACCTCGCTGGTGCCATACTGTAGCTGGATCCCTGTTAGCAAGGGATCTAAGTTATGCCACAGATTTGAGTTTAATGGAGAAGTACATCAGTATTAATTTAGTAGCATGCTGGGCCACTGATCATCCCCATCTGAGAAAAGCTCTTATTGTCATCATACTGATGTTATGGGGGGGAAAGCTGCAAAACTGTTCCACTGATTGACACATACTGTTTTTAGATCTTTACAGCCTTTTCTGGATTGACTGTATTGTGTATATGTTACATGAAAACAACTGGGTACTTGCTAGAACTATTGCCAGTCTTTTTTAATGCCTGTTACCATTACAGTGTTATAAATATTTGCCATTTTTGCAGTTTGATTATAGCAGAGCCAGAAAAATATGCAAAAAGCTGAAGATAATATATGAATTTGGTTTAAAAATATGTGGCTTGGGTGGGAATCTATGAATGCGTATCCCACTAGCATATTATTTTCTGTTTATTATTTATTGATACATACACACTGTATATTTTTTTCACTTATCTGAGTCTTAAGGTAGAGGTTTTGATCATGCATTAGTCCCAATATACCTAATACCATTACAAACGTTATCATAGTAATATTTAACTAAATTAGTCAGTTAGTGTAGTCAGATATTTCCCTCTCATTCTTGTGTGTACAGCTAACATGAATTTCTCCATATCTGCAGATATAAATAAATCAAAATGTATATCTAAGAAAAGATTCTTAGTTAAGTTTAAGTTGTCTCTTGACCCCATAAAACTGTCATTCTAAGTTTGACAGTGCAACCGATTTCATAGCAAACAATGTACACATCACTGAAGTCTTTACTTGCTAATACACTGTGCAACATCATTTAGTAAATCACTAGTTTGAAACTAGCAAGTAGTTACAAAGAACTTCTCAAGGGTGATCCACAAAAAAATGAGTGGTGAATTTATTCACAGCTGGTGCGACTCCGTCCTGAGAAATATAAGCAGGGATCAACAGTCCTGCAAGTTCTGTCACGCCCACAGCTCATGTACCGCAAGTGCCTATCTAAGGTTTAAAGTCGGCAGAAAATGTAGATCTGTTCGCTGCAGTTTAATTAGTGTGTATAATGATTGGTTCTTTTTCTTGAATATACATAAGGTACCCTGTCATTTTGTGTTTAAACTTTTCTTGATTCCCTAGGTGGCCTATGTGTCAGGTATCTTTCAGTATTATTTTTTTTCTCTTTCTTATTCCATTACAGTGTTGCTTTACTCAGGTATTTATTCATTTTTTTCACTCAGGCTGAGTTGCATAAACCATTCTGCATGAACACAGATGTTGATGTTATAATGTTTAATGAGTGAATTGCCACATTGGAGCCAATAGTGCAGTATTTTGCTCTCTGAAATGAGAAATACAGTGGATGTCATATAGTTATATTTTTGTGCTGTAATTGCAGTAGTCAGTGCAGCTGTTATTGTAATAGTATTTTTTATGTACTGGGTCAGTTGTATAGTGCAGTATCTTTCAAGTTGCTGTGTGTGCCTTTATAAATGATTGTTGACTGTTTGAGGCTGTTGAAAGCTTCTGTAGTGTCTTTATAACTGTTGATGCTATGACCAGCTCTGCGAGTGCATGTAATAAAATTATTCTACAACTAAAGGGTTGTACATCTCTTATTGGTCCACTAATGACAACAAGGGGTTCGTCAAGGATCTGTGCTTGGACCCCCTCTGAATATACAGCTACCTTCTATGGTGTGATTATCCACTCCCATAGTTTCTCTTGTTATGCTGACGATACCCTGCTCTATGTATTCTTCCTGCCCAATGACCCTACTGCAGTGGTCACCAACCCTGCTCCTGGAGAGCTACTGCACTGCATGTTTTAGGTATATCCCTATTCTAACACACCTGATACTAATAATTAACTTGTTACCAAGCACTTGACAAGTTTCAGCTGGTTCATAACGAGCTAATAATTAGAAGTTGGGAGATACCTAAAACCTACAGGGTAGTAGCTCTCAAGGTGCAGGGTTGGTGACCACTGCCCTACTATCTCATCATGGATCTTGGTCTGTATTTTAAGATAGATGACGGAACACCACTTCAACTAAATCCCTCTAAAGGCTCATTCACGCCAACATTTACACAGCTCAATTGTCCTGCAAAGTCAGTTAATTCCAATGAAATTGCTGCGTTCACTGGATTTGCAAATCTTTGGGTTAAATTTTGGGAAACTGAATTTGCAAGTTGCAATGTAAAAGAAGCCGCTGGTTCTGAAAGTGTTTTGCCACATTCTATATTTCCATTAATCACAATACTCAGTATTACATAAATGACCAGAGTGTTTAGTGATGATTTAATGGCATAGAGTGGTGAAGTGGCAGATTGCAATCAAATGAATACAACGCCCCCCACCCTCCTCCATCTTCAAGTGTGTAATAATACTGTAGGTTGCAGACTGGAGTTAGTGGTTCAAATTCTATGTCTTTTGAAAAACTGTGTGGATTTATTGACCTGTAAACGAGAACCTTTGAACCTATGTATAATCCAGAGAACAAAATGCTGAGGAGTATACGGCCCAGTTAAGAGGAAATAGATACAAGCTCAAAGAGCTCTTGTCACTGATTAGTTAGCGGTTAGCCTGTCAGCCCTGCAGTACCTATGACACCAAGCTGCAAGAACCACATCATTTGCAAAGGTGCATGTATAATTTTGGTTGCTCGACTTTCTGACGTGACCAGGCTATCACTGAATTCCTAATTGTGGCTCTTGTGTGAGGTGGAATTTGAAACTGAGGCTTGTGGCACTTGCTCTCAGAGGCTTCCCCTTAAACCAGTGTGGCTTGAATTGTATCTCATTTCAAGCCATTTGTAACCCATTTGCTCCATCCTTTACACATACAGTACACACCATATCCTCTCATTGTAATTCCCAGTGAATATTGTCTTCTCCAGTAGATCCCATAGTGTGAAACCTGCTGTTTAATCCCATCTAGCACAACAGGGGAGTTGCTATGTGATGTCATGATGACATAAACTGCATTGGTTGTACTTGTTCCCAGACTGACATGGAACATGTCTCATTAACAACAAAAGCTGCCATAATATCGCTGCTTGAAATAAAAGAGGTACTGGTAATTACGATGACAAGACATAATTCATACTATTCAGTCTATTACAAGGTGAAACATAGACAGCATGAGAGACAGATATTTGAAAAGGATTAGTGAAGGAGAAATGGAGGGAGAGAGGGACAGAGAATAGACAGTGGTGTAGGAAAAATGATAGCTCATTACTGTGCTGCTAATAACCACATCACCCCTGCTTCAGAGATCAGACAAGACTGTAACAGTTCCTGACAGTGTACAGTGCTTTAAAGGGAACGCACATACCAAATAAAACAAAACAAAGTAAGAAAAATGGAGATGTTGTACACAGAAATTATTGCAAACTCCAGATCATTTTGACACCATATGTGAACACCTAACAAAGCATGGTTATTAATTTCCTCAATAAATCTGGCAGAAGAGAATTATAACAATGTGCTGTTGTTAGTCTACCAGCTAAAAGATTTATGTTGAGAAATACATCAGATCTCTCATTTAGCTCCATTCACACAGCTATAATTCTTTTCACATTGTATCCTCACTGACAATTATTCTCCTACATCACGGCTACTTAAATTGCCTTGGCTGCAGAACGGAGGCTAGTGTCTCTAATTCAATCCGGCTCACTATATCATAATAGTTTAATGTGTACATAAATAGTGCCTACAAAAAACATAAGTAATTGCATCTTCTAGCTGAGAGCTAGTCCGGAGGTAGGTCATGGGGTAAAACAAATGAATCTTGTCTCAACTTTGGGGGTGCGGGAGTTGAGGGGATGATTAACAGTTCCCATGGAAACCATTGGTGTTTTGTTCCATCGTGGTCTGTCTGGAGTGCTGCACAGAAAATTATCTCAACAATGATGCTTATTTTGTTTTGGTTCAAAGTGTCCCCATGTGATGTCCAATTATTTATTCATCTATCTATTTATTTATTTATGTATTTATAATACAAGCTGATTTACTTATATATTAAATGGCATAGATTTTCTTTGTCATGGGCACTTAATACTTTAACAAGAGGCACTTGAATATAAATACATGTCTAGATCAATGTAGGAGGCTGATGTGTATGAGACTGTGCAACACTTAAATTCACACCAAGATAACTGGTACTTGTACAAGTACAAGTATGTCAATTTCATGTCAATCTGACCAGTTGCCAGATTAGTCCAACATTGTAGCTGTGGGATACGCACTTTCTCTCAGAAACATGATTTAATAGCAGTAATAACGATGATAATGGGAGACTTTGGGAAAAAATCTGTTGAAAATTTAGTTTTTGTTTTTAGATCAAAGCTTGATCTTAAGGATTTTGACTATGAGCCCCATTAACTACCACTGACATCATCACAGCAGAGAAATCTGGACACTTTTATTATGTTTTCCCCATTGTCTGACTGTGAATGACCATAATGTATGTTGTCTTCAGGTTTCCATACCTGTAGCATTGCAATCAAACAATTATGTTTTGAGCTTCTTTTAAGTTAAAGTTGTTACACTGTTTTAGCCTTTTTTGGCACCTAAATAGCTAATTAGTATGAGCATGATCAATCAATCAATCAATCAATCAATCAATCAATCAATCAATCAATCAATCAATCAATCAATCTCTATTTATATAGCGCAAAATCACAACAAAAGTCATCTCAAGGCACGTTTCACATATAGCAGGTCTAGACTGTACCCTTTAATTTAATTCAGAGACCCAACATTCCCCTATGAGCAAGCACTTGGCGACAGCAGCAAGGAAAAACTCCCCTTTAATGGGAAGAAACCTCAGGCAGAACCGGGCTCTAGGTGGGGCGCCATCTGCCTTGACTGGTTGGTGTTGAAGGAGAGTGAGAGATACACCATCTGTATATGAATATCTGCACCTTCACAAACTCTACTCTGTTAAGCTCTTAAAGTGTGCAGATGAAACAACCGTCATTGGTCTGATCCAGGGTGGGGGCGAGTCTGTGTACAGATGGAAGTGGCGCAGCTAATATCCTGGTGGAGCAATAACAGTTTGGAACCAAACACCCCCAAGACAGATCTTACAATAGACTTCAGGAGATCCCCCCCCCCCTCACCTCCTTCCACTTGCCATCAGTCATTTAAGGTCCTTGGCCACTACATCTCCACCTACCATCTCCAAGGATCTTAAATGGGACATTAACATAAGCTGCATAACCAAGAAGGCCCAGAGGATGTTCTTCCTGAGGCTGCTGAATCATCCATCATGGTTTAATCCACTGAAACAACCAAAAAAGGACATTCAGAGGCTGCAGTGCCTCATTCACTCGGCTGAGTGAATGAGCCCCCCCCCAACTGATCAGCTGCACCCCTCCAGGGCCAGGCGGCGTGCAAGCAAGAGCATCTGCCAAGCATCACCCTGGACACGGACTCTTTGAACTTCTTCCCTCAGGAAAAAGAACAGGAACAGGAGCTATTTTCTGAAAGTTGTTGCTCTACTAAAAAGCTCAACTGTCCTATTATCAAACAGGACTTTACATTTCATATCCCTCATTTAATCCCTGCCTTGGTCCCTTTAATCTATTTCATCGAACTGGATTTAACATGGTTTAATATATTCCACCTCCACCGTTAAATAATTCAGTTATTTATTGCATGTCACATTTAATCTTTGCACTTGTCACCTTCATATAGTTTTCTACTTGATTTCTTTGCCCATAGCAGTTCATATTTCCTTTATCCAGTCAAGTTCTATATCCCATTTCACAACCATTAACATTTGATATTTAATTTTAATATTATTTTTCTTATTTCTTTATGTATCATGACCTTATTTTTGTTCTGTTTTTTTTGTTCTGTGTTGTGTTTATTGGAGCAAACACTAAGACACATTCTTTGTATGTTTTAATGATCATCCATGAAATGTGTGAAGAATTATGATTGTTCTTTTAAGGGCTACAGTAAATAGCTTTGTTATTTAAATATTATGTTAATTCACATTTATGTTATGACACTACATGTGTTATTTTCCCTTGTAGACCACAAACATACCCTCATAGCCATCCTTCTATTGGCACGTACTGTACATGTTTGTCCACTGCACTTCTACAATAAAACATGCTCTGATTCTCCAAACCACTTCCATATTCCCCAAACTCCGCCTTTATTAAAATGTATGCTGTCAAAATGATCATAATCATGACCAATCCATGACCTGGATTACCATTTGAGAAAAGTTGGTAACTGCTGAAAGGGCAACCTGGCTGAGCCCTTAAGTAAACATGTGGCAGTATCTGAATTTAAATTGCTCCATTTTTATTTCTATGGTGCAGCAGGGAAGGAGGACCACTGACATTTAACAAAACCAGGATGCTCATCATCGAGGTCATATCTAGAGCAGCATGTTGGGCAAGAGGTTACATCCTCACTAAATAAAGTCATGGGTTCAAACTTCCCAAGGGCTGCTTTTGCATCCTAGTTTGTATATTCTCTCTGTGTGTTTGTATGATTTCTTGGGGTGGTTCAGTCTCTTCTCACACCAAAATACAGTTATGTGTTTTAAATCCTCCCGCTGCTGTTACTAACCGATGGCTCAAATGCTGGTGGGACATTAATGAATAATTATCATCTTTTTAAAAGCCAATCTTTGCATGAATCCTTTTCACTCCAGTTGCATTCCTTCTGAGGTACACTGGATACAACTTTCTGTCACACATCAGCATCACCATCTTGAAGTCAGGAGCTGTGTAGCATGCTGGTTTCTCCCTCCCCCAAAATAATTGGATTTTCTCTGCTCCAAATTGTCTGCACTCCTCTACTGCTGCTCTCGTCTGTTTTACTTTAACGTTTAATCTTATCTACTGTATGTGACAAGGATAAAATCTAATCAATCTGTAGATTATCATATTGATTTAATCTGTAAACAAATCTCACTGTATCTTATTGTTTATATGTGTCTGTTTCCATTTAAATCAGGAATAAAGCAACTTTGCAGAGATGAACTTCAGCAAGGAAAAAGAAGTCGAGGTACGAGGTAAACCAAAGTGAGAAAACTGTTTTTTCTTGCCTCATCTCAGATGATCAGAGTGTAATCTGGTCAGAACAACCTCTACCTGAGAAATACAACTGGGAGCTGATTTAAGGGCATTTAAAATTCAGCTGTAAAAAATCAGACCCTTAAGAGCTTTATGCAAAAGGATGCAAAATACTTCAGTTTCAACCAAGTATAATGATAGTACAGACAGGCAACAGTATGCTCCTCTAAATCACAATACGAACTGAAATAATGGGGCCTTGACGGGGGATGACAGCCCATTTAATCCAGCCCTGATGAGCTCCAGCATATCTTGGTGACATTTTATATCCTCACAGTCCTCCTAGAACACTGAGGTCGTCCGAGCAGCAGCAGCAGTTCTGTCTCAGAGAGCATTTGAAGGTGACCAGCCGTTTTCTGTGGCCCGGGCCAAAATTGTAGAAATCTAGGCTAAAAACCCACTTTGTTTTCTCTAGTTCTTTAAATGTGCCAATTTGTGTTTTTGTCATTTTGAGTCTTTTGTCAATTTCTGTACTTTCCTTTTTTTGTGTAAGAGCACTCTGGCCACCCATTGGAGTGGTTTCCAACCTGGGGATCAGGACCCCGTAGTGGGTGACAAGATAAATCTGAGGGGTTGTGAGATGATTTATAAAGCATGTCTGCTATAAGGAGTTTCCAAAGTTATGAATTAACTCTGAAGTTTAAATTTTGGTTTGGTCTCCTTGGATCTCAAAAAAGCTTTTCAAATGACAAGGAGTAAGGAGTAGACATTGCTTTGTTTTAAAAGGTCACAAACCAAAAGATGTGCAGCACCACTGATCTATTAAGTCGCAAAAATCTTAAAAACATAATCCCTCACAAGAAGTTCACATTTGCAGACAGAATCAGTCAGTATAATAATATATTATAATAATTATAATGGTATAATGCCAACAGACAATAATACAAAATATGTAATTTAAGGATGAGCAAACAGGCTGTAATAGGCATCATTAATATCTGATAAGATGTATACTGAAGATTAACCTTGTGTTTTGATGTTTTTGACAGCATTGTAATGGTTTTAATGATTGCACGTCCATATGTCATCAGGAACGCCAAGGGAAAAAACAATTAAAAGATAAAAAATCAAGGAAAGAGTTGACTGGCTCCCTACAGCTGATAAATTATTCCTATAAATAATAATGAATCATATTAATTATAAACCATTAACCAAGCTCGAATTGTGCATGTATGAAGCAATGTTTAAAGTTTTGTACTTAAATGCAATTTTGAAAACTTTTCTTTAGTATTTCCATTTCGTGGTACTTCTAGTACTCCACATTTCAAAGGGTAATATTCTTGTATACAACACACATCTTATACATTTAACTAAGCAGTATGTAAAATAGTTATATTTAATCCACATTAAATTAATATACATGTATAGTAACATTACACTAAAAGGGTCCATTCTACATAATAAGAACTGTTACTTTTGATGTTTTAAATACATTTTATATATGATAATTATTCTTTTACTTTATTAGGCAGCATTGTTCCTTTTAATTGAGTGTTTTACATTGTACACTGTATACTTCCTCTGCCACTACATCTATCCAGATTAAAACTGTATTATATCAGCAGTATCAGCTTCATCTTGAAAACTGTAAAATAGGAAGCATTCATACAAATGAATAATAGGACTTAACATGAATTATCCTTCCCAAAAACTCAAAAAGATTCTGTTCAAGGGATTATACAATCTGTCTCGTGGAAGTGCAATATATGAACTGTGTTTTTAAGAAATCATTTTCATTGAATCATACTGTAGTTGTGAACATTTCTTTATTTAGAGACTCTTAAGCAATCGCTTGTCAACAGGTTGCTACCACGACGGCAGCCTAACTGAACTGAAAAATCAATTTGCTCATTCTGACAGTTAATATCACTTTTCTGATGAAAGAAAATAATAACTGAGGTGATGCAAGTGATTTTCTGAAATGACAATAACACTGAAATTGGCACCACTTTCTAATAAAGCGTAATGTTAGAATTTGCTACCAGTTCCAGTTATCCTGTGTTATAAAATAACTTTTATGAGCTTTGAGTGAAGTCAAAAACAAAATACAGTGTGACCAAATTAGTAAGGATTTTGACTTTGATCCACATAAACTGCCTCTGATGCCATTCTTGTCTCAATTAAGGAAATTACGATGTTTAAAGAGGAGTGAATTGTACATTTAATTAGCATAATTTGCCCAACGTGAAAACAAAACTGTATATTTTTCATTTGAAGAATTAACAGCCAGTCTTCATGGTTTGTCAGAGCAAATTACACAGTAATCCCAAGTGCTGCATGTTCAGATCATTGTGTTGTCAGATGCTGTATTTGTCAGATTAATCTTACCGCCTGGTTGTCAGAAATTATCTCCAACATGTTCATTGTATTGAGGTTCAGAGCAGATTGATGTGTGAACTCTGAAGATTTGAATCAGAGCTGATTTGTGCATGTACAGGAAATGTGATCCCCTCTACTCATTCGAGGATAACCGCTGCACAGTAAACATCTCAGCTCTGCCATTAGGCCTGCGTAGAGCTCTTATCATGCAGTTCTTGCACAGTCCTCATGTGTGATTGAAATTCAAAACTCTTAAGTGGGGTATAATAGAGGGAATGTCTTTGATGGTTCACTCACTGTCAGTACAGTGACAGCTCCTGCTGCTAAAAGCACTGCAGGAACAGCTTGAAGGGTTTCCATGGTGTTGGACCAGAGCTGCTGCTTTCATGTTCGTGGCACAATGAGAAAGAGTGGTTTGTTAATGCTTGACTAGTGGCTGAACAAGTGATGTTTTCACAAGTGAAATCATTTGGTATCATTGCTTGATTTTATAGCCAGGCTTTCAAGAGAGTACGGTAAACATCGGGCAACAAAGATCTGAAAACCTCATAATAGCTTCTGATGTGTTGATCAAAAACACATATGACTAAAAGTCTGCAGCCAACTAGCTGCTATGTCAGGTGATGTGTATAGGCACAGTGTGCATTAGCGAAATTAACTACTAGATATTGTTTTAAGGGAAAAACAAACAAACAAACAACAAAAGCATGGTAGCCACATGTGACCCAAGTATATGCTAATACAGTAATTATAATAATATGCTGATGTCGTTATGCTAACATGCTCACAATGAAATCGAGAAACCATGTTGGTCATCAAGTACTGCTGGGGCTAATGGGGACTGTCATTAATGTAGCAGGTATTTTATCATGAATCAAAGTACTGGACAAATTAAAACATGATGGCGCTGGACCACAAAAGTTATTATAGAGGTCAGATCACCAGTCAGCAGGCTTCGTCGTCTGGGCACCATGCATATCTGCACAAAACTTCATGGCAATTCATCTAATAGTTGTCAAGATATTTTCATATTCAAGTGGTGGACCAACTGAACAATCGTTACATCTGTCAGAGCTGCTGTAATAGCAAAAAAAAGTGGAAGTGATCGAAATAAGAGCCAAAAATAACTACGTACCTCAGAGTCAGTTATGGTCCTGATGTGGGTATGAGGAAGCTTTTAGTGGGATCAATACATCCAACAGGAGTTAGTACATGTTGCTCTTGCTCCACGATTACACCGTATAACTGACATTTAGCACAGGTTACCTTCAGAGACCGACTCGCATCAGCTCGCTACTGGAACTCTGTGAGCCAGACACTGAATACTAATGTGATGATAATGACAAAGTCCCGGTGTAACGTTAAATACATCTGAGATTTCATGGCATAATGTGGGATGATAAAACTGTGTTTTTTTATTTAAATAATTCACTTTAATTTGAAAACACAAAGCTCATTTTTGTGTGCTCAAATTGCCTTGAGATGGCCTCCTCTGGAGCCATATATGCATCCCTGCTGGCCTAAAATTGAATCGTGCTGGAGCATATTCTTCTGCCTCCACCTTTGCTGTTCAATTGTCTGACTACAAATGGGCCTGAACAATTGTCTATTTTTCTCAAGAATAAGGGGTACAATGAAAGTTTTATACTTTGCCTGCTGTCAATGAAAGAATGCGTCACAGTGAAACAGAAGCTGGAATGATTAATTGACTCATTACATCGCACAGAAATCAAGCCAAATTAACTATTTTGTTCAGAGTCAAGCACTTATAAATTTCCCTCATATACAGGACATTTCTAATGCTTCAATTTAATATTTGTCTTGACTATTATATAGGCAGCTTAAAGTGAAGCAAGAAATACAGGAGTTTAAAACAACTGCTCATTTTAAGAAGGCAGGCACCTTTTTTTGTCTGTTCAGACCCTTGAATCTCTGAATTTCCTCGCAGGCAGACATCTCCCTCTCCTGGCAGCAGTCTTCATCTTCCTCACAAGGCTTTCTCCTTGAGTCTAATTTTACACAATGACATTGTTAGAGTAATTCAGTTTCCACACAATAATTGGTTTAACATTGCATTTGTCTTAATGAAGTTTCCTTTGCAAATAGACAATGGGGTTTGAACATTTTTGTCAAGCAAAGTCCGACAATCAATGATGGTTCTGACGGTGCCACTGTTCAGTGTCCTTTAACAAGTTTGAGATGTTTCTGTCTGCTGTGGCTGAGTGTCTGTAGAGCCTTAGCACCTGCTCCACATGTCTTTATTAGCAGGCACCTAGAGGACAAAAGAACAGGACAGGGTCGGCTTGCTCTCTTTCCAGAACAAGGAAACAATCTGACAAAGGGGTTGTACAATTATCTCCACAACACCACACCTCTCTCTTCAAACTCCTGCACAGAATGTGTTAATGTGAACCACATAACCTTTCTTCTGCTTCGTCTATGTAGCACAAAACACAACCTTAAATGAACAATAATACCTTCATTAAGCTAAATTGAACAATGTAAGACATGAAAAGAACACCAGGTACATGTACATGGGCCGTTTCCGAACATTATCATTCATTTTGAGTATTGTTTCTGTCCACCTAGTGAATGTAATGCCAATATTAACCCTTTTTTTTAGCTGTTTTTGCTCTCTACTGACTCCTGAGAGAAATATTTGGCTCCTTATCTGCTAAATACCCCACTATGTTCACCAGCTAGTCAACAACTGTGTGTGTTTGCAGTTTGGTGCTGAGCAGGTAGCATACAGAGGCTTTTTAAAGCATTTTCTTTTTTTTAAACAGCTGCCTTCTGCTGCTGAAATTGACGCAATGAGAGCGCTGAGAGTGAACCAAAACAGTACAGTCAGCCAGACAGCCAAACAATGAGCTGAAACTCGCTACAAAGCTCTGTAAAGCCGAGGGGAGCTGCAGAGTCTGAATCTCTGCAGGTTCATCGCTACGAGTGACACCTCTGACATTACACATCTGATTTATTGTTTATTAAAAGTAATGAGTATAGATGCTTTAAATCTATATTTTTAATATGACAACTGACGCTCTGTTAGGTGACATTTAATGTAAAATGAATGATGATTGTTGGCCATAAGCTTTTATACTGTAAAGGTCAAACACAGAAATGACACTTCTAACAAATGATCTGTCCTTTCATGAAACTTGGAACAGTCACCGCTTTATTTTGGGTATCATATGTGCTTAAAAGCAGCAAATTCAAGCGACAGTTACACTGATTAAAGTTTATTTTCTTCCACCCAGTTACATAAATAATAGAGGTAAAGCTGTAAGCTGTTGACGTCACATTAAGAACAGCATTTAGGCTCTGTGATTGTTGTATTATTAACATACAGTATGGTTTACATATATTACTTTAAAGTGTATTTAACTTTCTTAAGTGCTAAAAAATAACAGTTTGTAGAAATGCTCTTAACTTCTAAGATCAATCGTTATCAAGAAACACATCCAAAATCGTTCAGCATTTGTCAGCGTCTAAATGAGAAGAAATCTCATTTTCTTTCTCAAGATGAAAGAAGAGATTTAATTTTCTCTATCAAGATGAATCACAGGTTTCAAATGGGATTTCCACATTTCATCGGAAATGTGATTATAACCGATTCAGCACAGAGATATCTACTATTTATCACAGTGTTATTAGTTAGCAAAAAAAAAAGAAAAAGACCAAAGTACAAAAAGTACAGACAAAACCCTTTTCAAGCCTGACGGAACAGATTTTGAATGAAATATTTCTGAGGCTACCGTGATCGAGAAAGTCTTTTGATGAGGAAGCATTTTTATCACTGAGTTTCCCCAAAAAAATCCCCACATTAGCTGTTGTAGAGAGCCACTACCCTGTCTATAATTGCCCTGCAGATTGGGCATTTCTTTGGCACTGGCAGGGCCTCGTAGCACTGGGCGCAGGCACACACGTGTCCGCATTCGAGAAACACGCAGGACCGTTCCCGGCTCAGGCAAACAGTACAGCTGGTCGGTGACACGCTGCCTTCCTCAATGTTGAGATCACGCATACGCTTCCTCTGATGCTCCTTGAACTCCTCGAGCATGCTCCTCTCCTTCTTGCTCTGCCTGTGGTGCACGTATCGCTTCCACAGGATGAAGAAGAGCGTGGAGCAGGCGGCGACACCGAAGACGACGGTCAGGATCCTCCACAGTCTGACGCCGTTACCCTGCTTCCTCAGAAGAGACTCGTAGTCCAGACGGGAGAGAAAATATCGAAAGCCCTGTTTTGGAGGTTGGAGCTTGATCAGGTTGTTGTCCAGGACCAGCTCTCCTATGCCTGTGACGCTGTCTCCCACCCGGAGCATCTCCTCAGTTTCGTGGATGCCCTTGGGTCGTTCGCCGCTGATGAAGTGGCCGATAACATTGGACAGGGACTGGACTGTGGGGTGGAAGTTCTCGTAGGTGGTCTCCAGGTCCAACTCTGCAGCATCTAGTGGACGTATGATTCGTATCGTGGCGGCGATGCCTTCGTCATGAGAGCCGAGGGCAAATGGGACTGTGTTTGTGCGCTGGTGGATGACTTTCTCTGTGTTGTTCCTGTTCATGAATATCACGGTTACTTTTGTCTATTACTTTAAACACAACAGCAAAAAACTGCGATATACAGTTCGTAAAGGTTTCACATACTACTAACTGTATTTCAAAGTACTTAACCCATTATTTCAACTTCCCACTGACTTTATTTTACTATAATCTGTTTTGTGAGGGTGGGGCATTTATTCATCGATTTGGAGATGTTATTGTCTATTGTTGTATTTCTTATGTTGTTGTTCTTTTTTTGTTGTTGTCTTGTTTTTATGAAACTGAAAACAATCAATAAATCAGTCAAACTTACCAGAGGTGAGTGGTGCGATTCCACACCATCTTTTCCTCCTTCAGGGTCAGTCTTTCAATGACACCTTTGCAATTATCTACAAACTGGCTGTTCAGAGTCTCCTTCACAGATCTCACAACACCTGCAATGTGCAATAAATAAAACCGGTATTAAACCACTGTTAAAATAACGCAAGTTTAATTATCATGAATGAACTGGCTGAGTAAAACTTGATTTAGACCTTCGATGACAGCGTATGGGACACATCTTCCAGGAGTTTCAGACAGGATGTTTTTCAAATCCTGGTCAATGGTTACTTTCTTGGCTTCCTGTGTGAAATAAAAAACACAAAACAAATGAACAAGTGTAACATTACAGTCGTGTCACAAACTGATTATATCCACACAACCCAGACATTCACAGGACTAAGACAGACTGTGCACCGATATGTTGCTGACCTTTAATCTGGCAACTGTTGTAGCTTTGCTCCTGTATATTGAATAAAAGACTGCAGTCAAGGCCGAGCTGGTGGCTAAAACCACGATCTGTGCAGTGGAGGGTTTCCCGCTGGAGTCCATCCTGCGATCTGCAACATGCAGCGCTGTTGTGAAAGAGATGACGAGCACAGGTTTAGCTGTCTTTGAATTACTTCTGTGAGTCATACACATGTTTGTTGTTACTATATAAAACCAGTGATGGAGAGTAACAATGTTAATATTAGTACTGAACATAAGTCAAATGTAAAAGGTAATTATATGAGTATTTCCATTTCTGCTACTTGATACTTCAGAAAGTGACAGTATTTTCACTTTGAAGAATTAACATGCAAATCATTTGAGTGTCTTTTAAAATGCAATTGTTCATGAATGCTCATTATGTTAAGTACTGTAGGCCTACAACTAATAATTATTCTAATTATCACGTAATCAGCTCTATTTTGTTGATGAATCAATTAATCGTTTGGTCTAAGAAATGAGACAGAAAAAGGGAATATTGTCTATTAAAATATCTCAGAGCCCAAGGTCACATTATCTAATTACTTGTGTTGTCAGAACAAAACTCAAAGATATTTAATTACTATTAATTATGAAAAAAGAAAAGTACCAAATCCTCACAGTTAATAAGCTGAACTAGAGCATATTTTGCATTTTTGCTTGAAAAATTATGCTGAAGATCATTAGATCAGCAAATAGCTGCAAATTTTCTGTTGATGTACGAAAAACGACCTCGTCAAATGCTGTTTACATATTAATCCATCAACAATATTAATCCATTAAAAGGATAGGTTCACAGTTTTTTAAGTACATCTTAAAACAAAAGTTAAGAACATTGAAGCATGTTTATCTTTACCATAATCATTCTTCCTGTTCATATAGGTAATTATGACATCCCTTCATAATGTTCTTTCTTTTAATGTGTTATTGTCTTTATAATGGCAAATTCCCTTTTTTGTTATGATTCCTTCCACTGCACTAAATGACAGTATACTTTACTAAATAAAGATATCCACATTAATAAACTAACTCATATCATATTCTTTACAGATTAACTTTTGAATACATTTTTTGCTCAAAACAAATACAACCCCCCCCCCCCCTTCACTTACATTGTATTTGCATTAGGAGGAGTTTCTAATGGCCAGTATGAACAGGAAGTAACAAGTACATCAAGTAAAACCTGTTTCAATGGTCATGTTGATACTTGACTAATTTTTAAGAAAGACTTGAAAAAATTAACTTGAAGCAGAGTAACTTTTTTTTGTGCATTATTATGTTACATATTTCCTTAGTTAAGTGTCTGAGTACTTCTTCCATCACATCATAACTTATTACAACACAATGTAAAGTGAAAGTAATTGAGCTCAAGTCGTTTAGATGGCTTTAAATAAAAAATGAGCTTATTTTTAATTTAAATGCCTGAACCACCTTGATAATCGTTGAAACAGACTGACACAGTGCTAAATAATGGCTACTTTAATGACATGATCGACAAGTTTTGATTCATGGAGTCCAATATTTCACACGACATAATGAAGAAAACTCAAGAGGTTAATGCTAACTGTCTCGAGCTTGCATACTGATTAACAGCCTCACTTACTATAAGCACTAGTTATAAATCACAATATAAAGGTTTTTGCATGTCAAAACGTGGCTATAAAGTAACTAATACAGCTGCAGTAATGTTAGGTTTCCAGCACTTCCTTATTTTTAGGGCTAGCTAAATTAGCACTCTGCTAGCAATGCTTCAGACAGAGACTGCACGATTTTAATCACCAGTTTTAAAGATACTGTAGCTGCAGTATATCAGGTAAAAAAATGCTAATATAATACAGGCCACATCAAAATTGGTCAAACCTGTATTCACTCGTCCCTCAGCCAACAGATGTGCTTAACAACAGCAGCTGCGTCTCCACAGCTAAAAACAAAACAGAAAGACTCCAACCTGCAGTTCACCACTTTCTGCCAGCAGGGGTCACTGTGGGACCACTTATGGTAAGACACCTGCTACTTCATCTAATAATAATAATAATAATAATAATAATAATTTAAAATCAGACAAAATATAATATCCCAGTGTAAGATGTAAGCAAACAAACAAACATATCAATATAAAAAGCAATACAAACAAACACAACACTGTCTGGAAGTCTAAAAGAGATGCAAAGTTAGATATAGATATATAGATAAATACAAAATATATAATACAACTTTTCTTCAATAAACCATCTATTTATAAATTCTTCATGAAACCAAATTTGTCCTTTAAATCTCAATCACACTTAAGTCAGTTATATCAAGTTTGATGTCCATGGGCATATCAGAAGACTTGACTGTGAATGACGAGCGAAAATAAGGGAAAATAGTAGTGCATTTTATTTTATTGAGTCTTGCAGAATCCTCTCCCACTGGTTCTCTGCGTTTCTTTTTGCTGGATTCTGAATCCCTCAGGGAACCAAAACTGGCTGTGCTCTCGCTGCTGCTTACGTGACACCAGAACACCAAGGCAGATAGTGCTTCGGCCTGCCATAAATGACCACAAAACAGAGTTGTCTGTACTCATAGATACATCTGTGCTTGTACTGCTGTCACACTATGAGGATAAAGACCCCTCGGTAGGGAATATTGACCTGCCAAGGCCTGTCCCAGTCCAGAGGTATAGGAAAGGCCCTCAGCTAGGTTCCTAACAATGTGCAGGCCACTGTAATCTGTAGACAGGCTTCCCACACAGACATGGCTCTGCAACCAAAGACAGAGCAAAGCAAGTTATGTCTGAGGCATGTCTAGTCTCAGTTTTCTTTAAGATACATTGAGTAGTGTAATGGTATTAAGTGAGAGTCTTCCTCGGTTCATTTAACTGTATGAACTTGATAAAGTAACAATAAATGGGATGATAAGTCCATAATCTTTACTTTACTATATAATCACATATATGAAAGCACAACTGAAATACAATAATGATTTAGAGCCATATATTTTACTTTGAGCTGTTTGTCCTCACCCTGAACCTAACATCTAGTTGTTTTTAATCGCTTTAGTTGAGATGACAAAGCAGTGTCTTCACATCTTATTAAAAAGACATACTGTACATGATACGAGCAAAGCATTGTTAAATATAGGAAGAAATAAATCCTTCTCATACATTGCAGCACTGGCTCCACTTACAAATGCTTAGTGGTTCATTCAACTTCAGTGGCTTCTATTTATGGTTAACTGTATAATAAAAGGCAGCTACTGGCACCTTCAGATGTTGGGTAACAGCACATTTGATACTATCTGAAGAAAAATTGCAGGAAAACATTGTATATAATGTAAATCATCTCTTCTCTGTTGTGACAGTGCACACATTTATTTGCAAGTTGTTCAATAGGTAGGAATGATGGTACAGAAGCAGTCTGTGCACCCTGCAGACTCAAAATATGTCTGTCTGAGGATGCAACATGTCAGAATGGTTTATGGTCCATGTTGATGTTTTCCCCTCTGGATTTGATTCTTCTCATGCAATTCAGTCATAGAAAGATCTGAAAATATATAAATATATAAAATCATTGTGTTCTTTCTGTTTATATACTGTAGGACTTTACAATGCACGCACACACACACACACACACACACACACACACACACACACACACACGCAATTCAAGGATTCAAGCAAAAAGGGAAAAACAATGCAAAACAAAAATACAACACCATCATTGAAGAAAAGCAAAACAAGTGGATGTTTTTTTTGGTTTTTTTTAATGGAGCTTTAGTGAAAATTCAGTCAGGCAGACCGTATTTTGCATGCTCATGTCTGTAGTTTTACTTCTCAAACCATCTGTCATTCCCAGCTCTCACGTATGCTCACTCACTCATAATTTCTTCCCTGTAATTGCCCGGGGGCGTCAATTAAGATATGAGGTGTTCGCATCTATCCAATAGCACAGTGACGTACCCTTATTGTCAGCTTGTCATCTTGTCTTTCTAAATGTTTCCTCCCTCTCTGGCTTAGTGCTTTCAAGCTGCATTATGCATGCCCCACTACCTCCCCATCACCACCTTAGTCTCTGCAGATTCATCAGTGCATCACTTCATCAACCTCATCGGCCTTATCAGTCTCAGCAGAAGTCATCAGCCACCACCACCAGGATCTGGACTCCATGGGGGGAATTATCTGGCTGCAGCTCACGACTGAGGTCCCTCGAGTACAAAATCCCCCTGTCGAGTCTGAGTCTGTCGAGACATAATCATCAATATCATCTGTATAAACAAGTCTTTTTTCTTCATTCACTTGTCTCTCCTGATTGAAATGCCAGTTGAGATGGATGATAGTGAAAGCGAAAGTATTCCTATGTTTAGCGGCAAATGCACAGTCTCCTTACATTTGAGGTTGAAGCTCTGAAAATCCATCCAATTTCTATACGGAAACAACAGTTCAGGGATGTACTTGAGCCTACATATGTGCTGAATGAAGCCCAACCTCAAGGTGATTTTATTCTGGAACTGGCACGCTACACAAGCACCATAGCATTATAGATCTTTTGTGTCACAGCAGGAAAAACACAGGTGTAATTACTGTAATGATAGCTTTGTTGCCTTTAGGAAGGCCATTCAGCCATGCATCTATTACTTATATTATTATTTACACCTGCATAAATCAGCATACTTCATTTAAAAAGGCATCTCTATGCTCTGAAGTATGTGCCAAAAGAAAAATGATAGAACAGTCCAATTGTTCTTCATTTATTATTGGGTGACTGCCATTTATGAACTTATTATTAAGTAATTGGTAAACTTCCCATCATTTCGATAATTTATAATTATTGTAATTATAGTATTATAATAATTATTGTGTCCAAACAGTAAATTACTCTGTCATTTTATAAAGGAGATTTAGAATGAGGATTGCAGCCTGGCTTTATTGGTATTAAGAGTGCTCTCCTTTTTGTCCATTTCTGTCTCACATTTCATTTGTCTGCTGCACCATTCATACATTTTTCTTGTGGCACTGCAGAGGACATAAAGCCAGAGCTGTAGTAAAATTAATACAGATTCAAACCCATAGAAATGTGAGGGAGCACCCACGTGCTACCTGGAGGGTATGAGTGGTGTCTGCCCTGCGTTGACCCACTCAGTGGTTCAACCCAGGCTGCATACAAATTATGCTTTTTTCCCACTAGACTATAACCCAAACCATGACTTTGGGTGACTTATAATTCATACTCATGCACAGTTACATTTGAATAAAAGACAGAATAAAGCAGAGTTTGAGTCATTAGAGCAACCTTTTGTTTTAATTAATGATAATAGCAGGATACTAAGAAGGCAATATAACAACAGAAAGCCAAGGTTTTGATAGGTTGCTCCTCATATTTCGACTGAACGACTGAATTTTCTTTTTTATATATTGCCTCTTTGCACATTCTCGTTGCATCATGTATATGGTGTATTTCTACTTCTTGTTGAGTTCTTAGCACCCAAATGCTGAAACTAAGATGTTACTCGTCTTACAAATTCATGCAATTTTAACACTTGACTGAATCTGTCCGTAATGCCAGGTGTGGTCTAAAGATTTTGGGAGTTTGAGTGGCCCATATACATTTCACATAATAATTAGAGACATCCAGATGATATTGGCAACATTTAGCCTAAACCATTCAATTGTTTGTTTGCTGCAGCATCTCCAGCTGTCAATGATGTCCTCTTGTAATCCATTAAAACACTGATACTGCACAGTGTTTGTGAGTGAATTTCCCACAAGTGAACTGTGGAGCAAATAAACAGCAGCCAGTTTCGGTCAATAACAGCCTGCATCAGAGCTGCCTTGATTTTTTTTTTCTTTGATTCAGTGTTATTCTGCAGGTACTCCTCACTCATTTGTAGTTCTGCTGTTGAAAACTGCATTAAATGAGAATTTCGTCATACATTGCTCTAGTCCGTGTACAGTTTTTACATTTAGTAAGTTCAAGGAGAAGGGTAGTTGCTTACACAACAACTGTTTGCTTGTTAAATAAGCAATAATGGATGAAAAGGTGGCAAATAATTAAAGGGAATCTGACATTTGGAGCCACAATGTGTGCTGTTGTTACTGTGTGGGCGACTGTGGCTCAGGAGGCAGATAAAAATGTTAAATGTGTACTTCTTACTTTGGTTATATGCACAAAAATTTTGGCTGTTTTTACAACAGCTATACCCCCTAAAATCACTACTTGTAATTCTTACATTTCTGTTCATGTGCTGGTTGAGGATTACATGAAATGCATCATAAACAGGACAGCTTTAAAGGCACTGGCAGGTTTCTTTTTCACTTTGGAAGGAGTCGGACTACTTGTTTATTCTTGTCTCTCATCTTTATGCTAAGCTACGCTAATTTCAAGCAGACACATGAGATGAAAACAAACAAACTCATCTGAACATCAGCAAAAAACAAAAACTAATATGCAATTATTCCATTAGGAAGCTGCTCATGTACTTTTTCATGAAGTCATATCTGCTCAATCTGCCTTGTCCACTTCCAGTTCATTTGATGAGTTTTCTGCAGTGCTGTAGAGAATTGTCAATGCTGGGTTCCTGTGATGGCATGCTACACAACTGAGCTAATGGAGATACAGACATTTCTTCTTTTTTAATGATGCACAAATTCAAAATGTGCGGATGTAGCGGATGTAGACCCTGTTGAGAATTTTGAAAAAGGAAGGTCACCAAATGTAACTATCCATCAAAACTTTAAATGTTCAATAATATTACAGGAATAGCTGCCACAGAAAACTCCCCTGGCAGAATCAGCCTGACATAATCAACCTGACATGTGAATGATTAGCCTACGAGAATTTGCAGCTTGCTTGCTTGATGGGAAAAGGTGCAACCTTGTTTTCAACCCTGGTAAAAGAACAGTAATATCCTGGGGGCTTTTATTCAACATTAGTCACCTTGTTTTTTGGACTGAGTCTACCTTGCAGACACAGTGCCCCCCTCTGCCCACGTAAACCTCCCACTGCTTTACTTTCTTTGTGTCTGCCACATAATGACTTCCGTTCAAATGCCTGCTACGCACACATTCACGTGTACTGCAAACAGACAGAAATAGTGACAGCAGATGGAGGCAACAGCTTTATAGGAGGAGTACAAGAGGCGAGAAGAACATCACATGGGTCCTCTGGATGCTGTCGTGTCGAAAAGGATGACAGTTGGAATTTTCTGTGGCTGGTTGAGATAAGCCCAGCACCTCGTCTGCCTGTGCAACATCCAAAAACTCTCATCCCTTTAGAGTCTAGGCACTTACAGTACACTCAAAGAAACCTAAACACACACCAGTCGCCTACATTTATTGTAATATTGTGTCAGATTCACCACACAGATGCTGAAACTAGAAACTGTGTAAGGTCCTTTTTTAAAATGCCACAGTAAGTCAGTGCAAACCAGAAGAAATTGTTATTTTTATGCAGTCAAAGGATTAACTTTTGAAATGTAACACATTCAATTATTAAGCTTCTTTCGTATGAAGGAGCAGAGCAAGTTGTGTAAAACTGTCTAAAAATTTCTGCACACACTTAACTTTTAGGTCATTCTGACCTGCAAAATACCATTCTTTAGTATATAGGATACAGCAGCAGTAACAATCTTTATTTAAAAACTTAATTCAGAATTGCCTTTCATGCATTTAATATCAAGGATGCACCAAAAGTCTGTAAAGTAAGACATTTCAAAAGCACATTATTGCATATAAAATCCATTCAGAATAATTATAAGATTTTTATTTCAGTTCTCACACCAAAAACTGCCTAGCTATAACCAAGCATACAATCTTCTTACTCTACCTCTGAAAGGCACATTATTTGGTGGAAAAGCCTCAGTTCCTGGAAATTCTGAAATCAGCTGGCACTCTGTGCTTGGAGGATTGCCTGTGGGGATTACCTAACAAGAGCAGAGGATGTATCCTGAAGCTATTTGGCTCATTTCTTATCATGGTTTGTCATATTCTGTCTTTCAACTTCAAGTGTATTTATGTTTGGCCAGGCGGGTAGCTCCCAGTCTGAAAGGTGAAGCCAGTGCAGAAGTGCCTTAAACCTGCAATCTCTCTGATGGTGAGCAGGGGGCGACTCCACTGGTTGCAAAATGAAATCCATTTGAAAATCAGGGTGTGGCTACCTTGTGACTGACAAGTGGCAACCATGGCAACAACATTGACAACATAACATTACCATGGTGGAACCTCAGAGTCACAGATTGTAGCTGCTGGTATTTCATATTGTGTTATCAGTTCATGAAAGTTAATTGTAACATTTTGGTGTTTGGTTGTACTAAGAGACCCTCTAAGTTGTCAAGTGTGCAGTTTTTCTGGTACATATATTTAGTTTTAATCTTTGGCCTGTTTTTCGCTAGCGGAAATTAGCTTTAGTATTACCATTACAGTTTACCATAGACTGTTAATTCAACATGCTAACCAAGCAGGGTAATGTGAAGCAGTGTTAAAATGTTTTAAATTCTCAACTAGCATGGACACGTATGCATTTCTGCTTGAGAGAGAAATTATGTTGCTAGTTTGCATACAGCTGATTTTTAAAAAAATGTTCAATAAACACAAACAATCCAGCAGTCAAATGCATGCAAATCAATGTCACCACACCAAGGAATTTTTGGCACATAATGCCGGTTTAAACCACAAATTATACCGATTCAATTGTCGAGATATAACGTGGTAATTAGTGAACTTCAGAGGTGATGGAAAGAGGAATTTGTTACCTTTAGACAGACTTCACAGAGTCTTTATGCTAAGCTAAGCTAACCAGCTCCTGGCTGTTGCTTCATATTTAACAAACAGATATGAAAGTGTTATCTAATTCTCTGCATGAAAGCAAAATGTTTTAATCATTTTTTCCTTTAAGTGTTTTGAGTCCTGATCAAAAATTTTGATTGGCCCTGGTTTTGATTTCTCTTTGCTAATTGGCTGTTATTTTTTTCTGTGACCTTACATGCAAAGTAATAAATCACTGACTATAGGGCAGCACTTTCCCTGTGCTGAAGTATAAAAATAAATGAGAGGGAGTTGACCTGCTGGTCTCCTTTGATTGTATCGTTCTCCTGATTAAAGGAGGGAATGAGCGTCCTGTACCTAATGTCCTGCACTCTCCCTGTTCATTAAATTATGATTCAGTTGAACTGCATTGTGTATTCAGGCAAGCCGCTGGGAATCCATAGGATGGGAATGAGATGGTATTGATTTCCATCCACTGAGGTATAAAATTCCTCTTTTTGTAAACAAAGAAATGACGTCAGCTCTTAGAAAGCTTCCCTTATCATTTTTGTGAAACTAATATCCTTTTTTTTTGGATTGGGTGTAGACGTGTTATCTGTGGCAGCAGTCTGATGTATGAGCACAGTAGCCCTTTCTATCATCATTCCATCTCTCTCGTTCTTTACTGTGTGCAGTCCTGCCTCGCTGCTGCCCTCACGTACAGCCATAAATCAGCCATCTGAGAGCCGGGACCCTCTCTGCCAGGCCCCTCTCATTGATTACACTGCACTGGGTAACTGTAGCGTGATGAAGAGAGAACCCAATTCAATTAGGCTGCCTTGCTAGACAGAAATATGTAGCAGACGCAGCAGCGGATAAAAGGATGTCTTCAAAAGCACTGGAAAGAAGCTAAGGATAAGGGGAGAGGAATTTGGGAGGTGAAAGTTGGGTGCCACTTAGATAAAAGTAATTGGATTTCTATGATAACATTTTGCGCCCTGGGGTTGCTTGTGTGAGTTGATAACGGATGTTCATGTTCAAAGGAAAGAGTAAGAAAGGAAGTTACAGGGACGAATCAAGAGTCAGAGGTCTGCAGCTCATCTGAAAACAATCTCTAGTGATGGTTCAGTCGGTCTGTCAGTCAATCGGTCCACAACTTTGGTCCAGACTGAAATATCTCAACTGTTACATGAATTGCCATGAAAGTTTTTACAGACATTTAAGTTTATCTGAGGATGACTCCAAATGAGTTCGGTTATCCCCTGACTTTTCATCTAGAGCCACCAGCAGGTCAAAGGTTTAACATATGAAGTGAAATATTAACATTTATGGTTGGAGGGGGATTGTCATGAAATTTGGTACAGAAAGTCATGTTCCCCTCACCATGCATTACAACATAATTTTGATGATCCCTTAACTTTTCATCTAGCATTAATTTGTCCAATACTTTTATGACCAAATGCTGCATATAATTAACATTTCCATCAGCCTCAACTGATTGTGTAGTGCTAATTAGCAAAGTTAGCTAAACTAAGATTGTGAGGATGGTAAATATTAGTTATACCTGTTAAACATCTGAATTTTAGCATTGCCATTGTGAGTGTGTTAAGACACTGATGTTAGTATTTAGCTCAGAGCAACTCTGCCTAAGTAAATCCTCACAGAGCTGTTAATGTGGATGTAGATTTGCAGTCTTGTTTCGTACTTTCCCCTCCCTTTTCACAGATGAGTTAATGATGAAGCACTGATGCATTTGTGTTTTAAATTGACATTAGTTCCAATGGAAAATGCACTTAACAACATTGGACTGTATAATAAGGTGTTTTTGTTTTGTTTGTACCATGCCAATTTAGGAAGTTCTCCAACATGATTAATCATGTTAAATCATCAATTGCTTATATGAAGTGTACACTTAAAATTTTAACATTTTATAAAGTGAAGCTTCATTCAGAGGCTTCGAGTGTGAAAAAAAGTGACGTTCTCTACCTTAATATAAGAAGGGTCAAAATGACGGCTCTTTGGTAGTTAGTAAGCTATTAATTATGGAATTAAGGTAGTTTAAGTGTTAAAGGGTCGTGTCATACACATTTTCAGGTCTATATTTTTATTCGGGGGATCTAGCTGAATACCTTTGAAAAACTCCTTATTTGTTTCATAATGTTTGTTTTTCCCCTCAGTTCAGCCTCTGTATGAAACAGGCTGTTTTAGCTCCTGTCCCTTTAAGGCCCCCTCCGGAGGAGCACACTCTGTCGAGCTCTCGGAAGTTGCAGAGGCGGTTCTGTTTGTTACATAAACAAACTCTAATAGAAGAAGTTTTCTAATAGAAGCATTTTTACACATGTTAACCTCAAGTTTTGGGACCATGTTTAACATAGAAATCCAACATTATAACAGTATGAAACCACAGTAAATCACAAAATACACGATATGTCCCCTTTAAAGATGAAACAGGCACAGATTAAACTGTCAGTCAGGAGATAAAGCAACGACATGCAACACATAAGACTCGAGACATTTCCTAATTTCATTGAACAACCCTCTTACACAAGCTGATAACTCCAATGGCAGATAAGTCAACACTGAATACACACGTCTAATTCTGTAAAGGCCAAACCATGATGGATTTTTTCAATTTAGCATATCAGGGTCTGCATTAATCTTCTGTGGTAAGAGATGAGATCTCACATCACTGATGTGATTTATGGAACCACAGCTGTTTGCATAAGGCCTCTCTGTCACATTGTGTCAGGAAACTTGAGACAATGCTATCTTATCCTTGATCAGATCATGGTCCCACTTTTTATTTACTCCAACTGGACTATGAGCAAAATCTCTTCATCATTTCTACAAGGTAGCATCCCCTTTATGGCTACTGCCCAGAAGCATTTTATCAGTTTTCACCATTTCTTAAACAATCTTTGTTTTACCCTCATAAACTCTGGCTATGTGTGTGGTTTAATAAGAAGCATTTTTCAGTGTGCATCCTGACCCATGGAGAACAACTGAGATTTTAAAGAGCAGCAAATGTATATAATAGGGGGAAACAGAAAATAAATCAAAATAGTTCTGCACTCAGATTTGCCTCCGCCTTTTAATAATTGGAATAAATCTTGTCTGCATATGAGATAGTGCCTACAAAGCTATTCAATTTATTTTCCTATTCATGCTTTTCTTTCATTCACAGCACACACATCAGGGCCAAAAACAGACATTTACTCTCCAGTGTTGCCACAGTAACTAACTTCCATTTCTCTCGAGTCATTTTCTCGGCAGGGAACTTGATCAACCATCTACACACGACAATTCAGTACAGGCAGCCTCAGTGGCAGACACAGATACTTATTTTGATTAATTGCAGCAGAATTCTCCCCTGAAAGAGCAGCCACCTTTTACCTGCCCTCGTTATGAGGTGTTGGCCTTTCACATTGATGTTTGGACACAAAGCAGTAACATCTGATGTTACACATATGATTTTGTTCTCTTAGTCATGCTCCAGAGAACAATGCACTGTAGAATTTCAACCAAATCTGCAGGAAAGTATGTTCATATTGCCTACTTCTGATTTGTTTTGTTTTTTAAGGAAATATAATGCAGTGCAGGGAACATTTTAATTAACGTATTGCAGAATGTTTGGTTTGTTTTCCTACATATACCATCTGCTCTTGCAATGCCACAATCCGCAACAAATCTGCCAGTAGTACAGTAACTAAAGCATGTAGTATACGTACATAAAGCTTTGTTTCTAGTTGTTTTGAACTCAAATGGTAACTACCATGGCTTGAGGTGTGTTCATTTTGGCAAATTTAGTTTTAGTTTTAGTCATCTGCATTGTTATAGTCTAGTTTTAGTTGACTATCATAAGATTTGAGTTGATTAAATCTACAGTTGTGTAGTGTAATGCATTAATCAAACATTTCTTTTTAATTATTTTTTTGTATGCACACATATTACTCTACAAACTCATTATAGACTCCTGGATAAAACATCAATTTACCCGTTAAAATGAAATGGTATTAAAGTTTGAATGGCAATACAGACACAGTTATAACTGTTGTGATATGAAACATGTCTTTATTTATCTTAAATATATGTTTTTGCAAACCACCATCTCAAACATTAACAAAGTAACACCAGTGAGCGTTAGGCGAACTCTCCACAAATAATTAGATAAACGGTAGTGTCTCCATCATTAGAACAAAGTCCTCATCCTCAGTCGTTGTGACCAGTAATCCTGTGCGCCCAATCCATTATCTATGCCCTCCTCCTTGGTATGTTGTTCTTTAGAGTCACTTTTGTACTTAGAAGCACTTAAAGGACCTGTTGAAGTATTCTGCAGGGATGCACTGGCTTTATTTGCACTCAGTGACCTGTCCTTGTTATCAAGTTCTGATCTTTCTCTCTCTCTCACTCCCCTCTCCAAGGTCTCTCTAAACTACATTCCTGCTCCTTTTCCCCACTGTATGTCTAAGATTAAGTACATGAACATGAAGTTTAACATTACGTTTGTCAGTAAGGTACTGAAACCTCAATGTTAACATTTCTTCAGATGTGCATCTTCTTGTTTGTTACATATTCGCATACATTTTTAGACAGTGAAACTTTACACTTATTATCTTTAGTGTCAATCAATTTTTTAAATGTACTTTTCTTTCTCTAATCTAAACAGAGCAGTAATGTTTTCTTTGTTTGACTGTACTTTAGGAACTTGGATTATCTGATTAAATAATGTAAGCTTGGAAAACTTTTTTTTAAAGTGTGTTTACCTTTGTATGAAATTCAGGATGACTCATCTGCAAATGTCACTTCAAGTTCATTGTATTTTTACTGGTGACTGTTGCTCTGGAAGGTTCTTGTTTCTTGTTGCAATATTTCAGTAAGTTTATTGTTAGGTGATTATGATTCCTGTCTTTTTGGCACTGCTCTTTGTTCCCAGTAGCAGTAGCTTTCAGTTTGGTCCATGATAGTGGAGCATGTTTATAGAAACCGAAACGGCAACTCACCACACTCCTTAATTGTTAGGTCCTCACTCCAATTGGTAAAGATGTAACCTGCAAATCTGGGTTTCAAACCAGCTCAAATACAAACCAATTACATCATACCTTGTTACATGTAACAAAGTATGATGTAATTGGTTTGTATTTGAGCCAAGATAAACAGAGACTGTTTATAGATATATGTATGTATATATCTTTAAACAGTCTCTGTTTATCTTAAAAAAAAAAAAGAAAAAGAAAAGGTGTCATTTCCCTGCAAGTGTGTGTGCACAGCATAGGAAATAAATGTTCCAATTGCATATATCTATAAACAGAGACTGTTTATAGATATATGTATATATCTTTAAACATTTTCTGTTTATCTTGGTTAAAAATGAAACAAGAGTCTGCAGATATGCTCGTGACTGTCACGAATGCTTTTAGCTAAATGTCAATGTCAGCATGCTTAAATGCACACAATGACAACAAGGTACATGACTTTAGTAAAAAATCAGAAGTGTGTAGAATACATTTTCTGTTCCAAATATACTGGGACTCCTTATTTCAAATGCATAATTTAAGTTTCATCCTCTTAATCTTCAGCTGTAACTTGCTCTTCGAGTTGCTCTTAAATTATTTAATAATAACATCCATCTCTAATGAAAGTCCAGTCTGTAATTACCCTGACCACATACTCAAGTGTTTTTGTCACATGTTTCTAGTAATTGTGCCAGAGATGCAAATTCTGCCTTTAGTGTCTTTCACAAGTAAAATTACTGTTTAAACAAACCTCTTATAACAGTACAGGCAGTCCATGATTTGCTTGTTATTCAGTGTTATCCAACCCGATCGAGCAATTTGAGAATAATACCAGGTTGTTATTTTGTGTTTTGGCTTTTAGCAGTGGAGTCAGCATCACAGATTATGCCTTCAACATTAAAATATGATGAGAACAATTTGTAAATACACAGCATGTTCAGTCTTTAAAAGTATCACTAATAACAGGACTAGCAGGACAGGATGATTATTTTATGGACATTTAAACATCACAGTAAACAAGAACACTTAATTAAATTCTGTGGACTTAACTGACTTTTATCAGAATTTACAAGTAGTCACATAAAACCCCTGAGAAGGAATGACGGGGCAGTGTACCCTCTTCCTCAGGTTTACCAGAAACATCAATACAGTGATACATCAGTGCAAAGCCGGACGGATAAATAATGCTTTGGTAGGGAGCCATTTGGAAGCAAAACAACAAAGCAGGGAGGGGGTCGAGAGTGCTTGAACACTGGGCTGAGACTCCGGCACTGATCAGCGCTGCATGACGCAGACAGAACAGGAGAAAGAGGAGTAGGAGGAGGAGGAGGAAGAGAGGAAGGAGGAGCGAGCAGTGGAACAGACTGGCTGAGGCTCGCAGCCCTCAGTCTCTCTTCTGAGCTTTGCAAAGCAGCTTCTCTCTACTGTTCTTCCTCTCACTCTCGTATACACCGGCTCTCCTACTCTCTTGCCTGAGCTGACAAGAGCAAAACGAAGCGACAGAGGGGTTCACTCGCTCCAACTCCTCCAGCACCATGCTGCCCTGGAGAAGGAATAAGTTTGTTCTGGTGGAGGACGAAGCCAAAAGTAAACCCAAGAGCCTGGGGACGGGGCTGACCTACCACTCCATCCTCTCCTCTCTGCTGCGCTCCTGTCCTGACTTGCTGCCCGACTGCCCGTTCGACTGGGTGGGCAGCATCTTTCATACAAAACGGCAGAAGGTGCAACTGAACAAAGATGAGCCTGTTTACAATGTGCGTTACCTGGGAAGTGTGGTCACCATCACAGCAAAGGGAGACGGCTGCACCCAGGATGCAGTGGCCAAGATCTGGGCCAGGAGCAACTATGGGGAGGAAAGTGTCAAGATGAGGTTAACAGTGGGACCACAAGGGATCCGGATGAGTGCCGACAAATCCGGTAAAAAGAAACCCATCCATCTTTACTCTCTGAACAGAATTACCTACTGCAGCCCTGACCCGTGCCGGCCAAAGATCCTGGCCTGGATCTACAGGCACCAGGTCAAGAACATGGCAGTGGTGCTTCGGTGTCACGCCGTCCTGGTTAGCAAATCAGAAAAGGCCCAGGGCATCGCCCACAGCCTCTACCAGAACGCGACCTCCGCCTTCAGCGAGTTCAAACGGCTGAAGCGTCAGAGTGACTTCCGGCACTGCCAGCAGCAGCTGCTGGGTGAGGAAGCGGTGCCCCTGATGCCACTGAGGAGGCTGCTGAACGGGCAGTGTCACTACAGACCCCCTGCCGACAACGCCAGCTGTGCAACCCGCCTCTGCTCTATCACAGAGGAAGAGGAGGAGGATGATGAGGAAAGCAAAGATGAGGAGGCAGCAGTAGAAGAGGAGGATGTGGAGAAGCACTACGAGAAACAAAAGGTTTTAACAACAAACACAGACCCGACTCAGTTATTATCAGAGTTGGACCTCGGGGATATTGCCAGACTGGAGCAGTGCCAAATCAACTTTGTCAGTGACAGCAACAACAACACGTTTACGTTCATAACCTCTCTGGTGTGACTATTACGCAGTTCAAATAATTCGACTCTGCAACAACACTACAGTAACACATTCCTCTCTTTGCCCACTGGTACCCCACTCAGGCTCCCTCCTTTCCCGTCCATGTAATGTGAAGTGTTTACCAGAAAGTTCTCCCACTGCCGCGTGGTAGAGAGAAGACAGGCGACCGTTGTGTGGGAGTAATTTCTATTCTGGCCAGATGGCTCAGAAACTGGTTTGCCAGATTGACTGTAGCAGTTTGGGAAACTGTGCATGTGTTTACAAAGAGGGCTGGTGATGCACAGACTAACGACAGCACAATGACGAACGAGGACAATGGTTTCAGAAAACACCAGAGCGCTGACGCTGAGATCACTGACATGCAGGTCACATATTGATCACAGCACCAACTAGGATGTGTTTATTAGTCCTCTATGTCTTATTTTTGTGAGTATAACTATCGCAGTGTTTGCCAGCAGGGACATTTTTCGGATTGACTTGTAATATTTTTTTAAGGGAGGCTCTTTGTAAATTTCTGTAATTTTTCTAATATGACAATCCTCACTGATCTTGTTCACAGACTGACCTTTTTGAGTGCTTACAATCGCAAACGAGTTTATTACTGTTTTACTAATGATCACGGCCGACTAATGAATAAGGCTATAATTTAGGAAGCAAGCCATTCAGTTGACATGTTTATTGCCGCCATTTGTTACAGTCCTTATCATTTATGCATGACATGTCAGCAGTAACCTTTCATGCTGAGCTTTTGTCTTTTTTTTCATGTGACATCTTTGATCTTTCAGCTTTTAAAAATGAACACTGTGATAAATGTGTGACCAGGGACAAACACACAGCAGTTCATGCAGCAATGTCTAATATATGTAATGTATTTGTTTTTGTCATCTTGTTTTCAAAAACAAAACAAAAAGAACCTGATCTCAATTTGTCATAGCCGTGCTCTTTTTTTATTTAGCAAAGTTTTGCAATGTTTTCCCACAGGAGCCCCGTGCAAAAACACAGATGGACCCTCAAAATTTAACACAAAATGTTTTGAAAATGTCTTTAGCTAATGTTCTGTTGATAATATCTGTGCCAATGTCTAAAGACACATTGTGATTATTATTGGATGAAATTTAAATATTTATTTTCAACATATGATAAATAAAAAACACCCTCACTTGGGTTTCCTTCTTGAATCTCGGAGGGAGGGTATTTCTGCATACTATCAAAGAGAGTATTCAAATGACTCGTACAACTCTGCGTCCCAGCAGTGTGCATTTGCATGTTTCAGATGTGAAAATATGGGTAACCTACACTTCAAAGACAAAAAACCAACATATTTACACCAGCATCTTTCCCCACTAGAAAAGACAAGCAATGTCAACTTTAAACTGGCAGTCAGTCTCATTAGATGTTAATGTGGTTTGATTTGAATTCCTGCAGGCCTTGTACTGGCGTCCCAGCCCTTTACTCTGAAGGGAGCAATTAATCAGCAGATTGAATTATTCAGGAAATGAACATAAAGCACCTGCCTCGACAGGACCGCTGTCAGGCTCTGACAGAACCGAGTGATCCAAAACGGGGACCAAGAAGTTGACTCACCCATCAACCATTTTACTGCTAACATCAGCCATTTTAGAGATGACAGAGTCTTTAAGCTGTTTTACTGAAATCACACAACATCAAGCAAGAGAAAACAATTAAATATTTATAACTGTTGTAAGCATGTTGTGGGTTTTTTTATTCCAAAGGGGCAGTTTACTCTTTAACATCTCTGAACAACAATTCATACATTTTTCATCGACCGCAACATATTATCACAATATTACAGTGCATTGCTATAAATACATTAATGCTCCGTGAAATTATTGATGTCGATACTGTTCATAAATTCCTTTTAATTGTCTTATATAACAACATCAAAAGCTGCTTGATTTGACAGTACCGAGTCCATATTAGGAATTCTGATTTTGAAGAGGAAGAGGTGCTGCTCTGTTGATGTTTCAAAAAAACAAATTACGTAGGTTTGAATCACTGAGATGGATTGTTGTGGAGGGATTCTTTGAGCTGGAACCTTTGAGATCAATATTTTTTTTCTTTTCCTGAAATAAAGCACCTCTGTGGAAGAACAGGATCTAATGTCAGAAGATAGATGATAAAAGATTCCTGTGTCCTTGTCAAAAATCCATTCAAAAGAAGGATGACTGCAGTAACTGAGAGAGAAACCCTTTGTGTTTATATGGCTTCGTTATATTTTCCCTGCATTTTAATCTTCAGCCAGTTTGACAGGCTCCTGTTCTGCATAGATAAACATTCACACAATGCGATAAAGTCACACTGTTTGCACTGTAATGCAATGTGTCTGACATCGCTGCCAATGCCACGCTAACATGGAGTGGTTAGCCGAGGAGCCACAGTGCTTTTATGTAAACATAACTCTTGTCAGGCAAGCAGAGAAGAGAGAGCAGATGGCAGCAGCAAGGTGCACGCTGGGCAATATAACCGTCATCTTCCAGAATAGCAAGGGCTCGAGTCTGTGATCCGAAGCTTGTTTTGTTTTGTCACATCGTCAGCTTCGGGGGACGCTTTTAAAGAACACCAAATCTAATCAAACACAGCACTGACAGACACTGGCCTGTCAAGTGTCACACATAAGAGTACTGTGCCATTTGACAGCGGGGTGTCTTCTTTAGAGACCCAGAAAAACTGCTCCTGCCTGCACACACAGCTGTTTAAAGGCTTTATCGTCCCCACACAGCGTCTGTGTAGCAAATACAGGGAGGTGAGTGACAGCACCACAGGCCAGCTCGCCTCCATCAAGACGAATAGGAGCAGAGGAACAAAATGTTGTGTCCCAGAGCAGCTGGCAGCAGGTGGCAGTCCGTTTTGTTCCAGTGTGAAGTATACAAAGACAAACAAAAGATGTGTGGGTAGCTTTCTGTGTGAAGATAGTAGAGAGGAAGAAGTGTTCATACAGGGAAAGGAGACTGCAGATGAACGAGACCTTGTAGAAAAGTTGTGTCTGCGTGTCTGAGTGTGTTCATGCTGCTGACTGTACAGAGATTTTATTCCACATATTATACCTTATTGCTTGCATCATTTGGTGATCCGATCCTGTTATAGTCGAAGGAGGAAACTTGAGTTGTAAGTTCAAATGATCAGACTGTCAAAGCTACCAAGCAGCATTTTCCATCTCATGCATATCTTATAGCACCTTCTGAGAAAAAGAGTCGCACACCTGGCAATTTGCAAATGAGAGGCCCCGAGTTTTGCTGCTCAGCAGTGTGTCAAAATAACATTGAGGCAAAGGACGCTGTTCAACCAAACTGCAACATGCACATTCATGATTTTTGTTTTTCATTTGACTGAAAGACTTTGTGTTGAATATCATAGAGCACAGCTTCTCCACACGCTATGAAAATGAGTGAGGACTCATTAGACTAAGTTGTCAAATAACCTCCTGGGGCCATAACTACGCTGTTGAGTGGAAGCCGCAGCTCAGACTGCTTTGAAAAAAAGAAAAAGACAACAAAAAAAAACCTTGAGTGCCAGTGAGGATAACTATACAGCTAACTGATTCATGAGAGTCAGGGATTAGTTACTGCCATTAAACATTTATGCTTTTATCTTATAAAAACATAATAAGCAATGCCAAAATTGACGGGGATGGAGTCTGAGAAGAAAAATCACGCCTTAGGAAATGCGTGCGCGCAATTTCGCTCAATAATGCTCACATAAAAGTGAAGAATATCTCTGTCGTTTCTTTTCTCCTTGGAACAGCGCATGTTTTTCGTTGCAAGGCAAAAAGCAGCATCTAAATTTATGGTGGTGAAACGATTGAATTCTTCAGTCTTGAATAGCGTTTCAGTCAGCTTTACTGCTCATCCATGCACACTTTTTAGCTCCTGGCTTTATTGAAAATGAGCCACAGATGATTTTTCCTGTTCTTTACCCCACCATTCCTCTATTAACCCCATTTAAATTACTCTTTGCAAAATTGGAAAAGGTCTCTTTAAAGGTTACATGAATGATGTCACAGAAACTGGAACACGTAATTTTATAAAACCTACGTGAGGAAATTTAATTGCCCTGTCATCCACCACCTGATGTCTTTCTACCACAGGCTACTGAACTGGGGGGATTGCAGAAGGTTACACGTATCTGTCGTCCTCTTACGTCAACAGAAAGCCATTACACAGACTAATTATAAAATCAATAACCTGTGAGCACACGTTTGTGTTTCCAAAGTGTTCTTTTATGGCACCCAATTGGAGCTGGTGCTGCTCATGTCCTTGTGGGGGTTTGCTTCAATTGTTTTGTGGTTGTTGTACTCGTGCGTCAGCTGCTTCGCTGATTGAAATGGTGAGATCCAGTTACACGCTGCATCAACCTTGTCAGATACCTGCGGTGTATGCAGAGTCTGACTGCTGTAATTGTAGTCTGACATCATCAGTGCTCACAACAAAACACCGGTTTGGATCTGAATAGCAAAATATGAAGGGATGGTAATTTTATGTCATTTGACAAACTCTAATAATGCGCATTTGTGTGTTTGCCTCATATTTGTACAGTAGTTGTGTGCACCTGTTTAGCTAGCTACCACTGATTTAACTGTCCACTCATCATTTCATAGCCTTCCTATGAAGTTTTTCCTTAAGACTGCACTTCTCCCCAAGTTTGACAGTTTTATATTTTATAAGGGCGCGTTGATGTTGCCAGGTCTCCTGGCTTGAAAATTGAAAATGTTGCTTGTTGGCTAATGTCAAGGAACACAAATCTGTTGTGTGCAAGTAACACCACAGGTAACATAAAACACTGTAACATGATTGGCTGCAGCATTGCTCAGCAAAATGTGCACTGATTCGTATCTGTAGCAATTTGTCTTAAGTGTACAGTAAATGCGTCTGTCCATAGGTGGGTATACGACATATACCTGCATATATTATATAATATCCTGTATATTTATCTGCTGAGGAGGGAATGTTTCTCTAATTTTAAGTTTTAGTTAAAGACATGTACCTATGAGTATGATTACTGACATCACTTCTAATTTGGAGTTGTGTTCCTCTACTCAACTTTCACAAGTATGATGTGAAACCTTGAAGCCTCCAGTGCACATACACTGACAATGGACTTCACAGTGAATTAGGAGACATCTTGTATCTTAGAATGAGTCCTTTAAAGAGGGAGCAGGTCCTCTTCCATGTTGCACAACCATGTTTCTTTAGTAGCCCAGAACAGACGAACCTCCGAAATCAGTAGTCAAACTCACTGTAGTTCAAAGGCCACACACAGCACAATTTGATCTCAAGTGGGCCAAACCAGTAAAACCATTGCTTAGATATAGATATATAATAAAACTTTCCTATAATAAACCTATTTAAAAAAATTTCATAAAATCTATTCATAAATTTGTCCTTCAAATCTGAATCATACTGCAAGTCAGTTATCTCAGGTTGGATGTCCGTGGGAAGATCAGAAGCCTTGACTGTGAATGACGAGCGAAAAATAAGTGAGAATAGCCGTGCACTTTATTGAAAAATTTGAAAAACTTTTCTCTTATTTTCATACTTTGCAAAGTTATCCAGTGGACTGGATTGGATCAATTGGTGGGGAGTATGTTTGACACCCCTGCCTACATGCTAGATGCCACTAAATCTTACACACTGGTCCTTTAAATATGATGTTACAGACAGGAGGTGGTTAGCTTAGCTTAGCATAAAGACTGGAAGGATGGCGACCATAGACTGTATATAAGAAATGGACGTAGCATCCGTGAAGTGACCCATTGGTTTGTGGACTGCTGCTCGGAAGCCAATAGTATCAGATCTTAGCAGCACCATTTTGAAAATTTCAGGTCCATGCCGGGAAAAATAAAAACACGGATTCTACTTATATGGGCATCAGGAGGGGCATGAGGCGCCGCTCCTGAACCTGTGAACCAATCAACCTGTCAATCACGATGTAGCCACGCCCTAATGCATACACTGTTTTATCGTCAAATATAAAATCAGGGAGGCCAAAATGTCCCAAATGAACATCATACTGCATTGAAGAAGGCTTTAAACTAGCTAATGAGACCATAAACACATTTTGAAAACGTTTACTGAGGTTATAAATCAAGTGAGAAGTTGGTGAATTCTCCATTGACTTGTATTGAGACGGAAGTCCTTTTGACACCAAAATGGTCGCCCCCTGGTGGCCTTTTGATAGAATGCAGTTTTAAGTTACTTCCGCGTTGGCCTCATTTCAGAGGACCGGAACTCCCCGCCTGATGGCGACACAGTTAGCTTGACCAAAACTAAGAGCTAATAGCACATAAGCTAATTTTTTGCATGGATTAAATAAACAATATATAATTAGTGAGCTGTAGAGGTGCTAGTAATTAGATTATTTTAACCCCCTGATAGAACCAGGTTTGCTTTGTTTCTCCCTGCTTCTAGTTTTTATCCTGGCTGCTTCATATTTAGTAGAAAGGCATGAGACTGATAGTGATCTTCTAATCTAACTTGAACTCTCTGCATGAAAACAAATACGTCCCAAAACTGTCAAACTATTCCTTTAACAAACATGATACACAAGTGTAATATGAGA
The DNA here is from genome assembly GCF_963691925.1 of Scomber scombrus. NCBI lineage: Eukaryota > Metazoa > Chordata > Actinopteri > Scombriformes > Scombridae > Scomber > Scomber scombrus. The sequence continues at coordinate 26,415,254 of NC_084979.1, read as the reverse complement.
TTAGCGTCAGACTAGATCCAAGTCTTTCAGATATCTCACACATGCCCTTAATTTCACCTTCTCCCCTGCTTGTAACTCAGCAATCTCTAATAACATCTCCTGGGTTGCAATAAAGATAATGTGCACTTCCAGATGTCTTTTTTGTGTGTGTTTGTTATAAACCGTTGCTGCTTGCTACAGTCAGAGAGACAAACAACATTACAGTCATGTCATTTGCCTTCCTGCTTAAGGCTCCATATGTTTAGCTCTTACAAAAACAGTAGGGTGCGACATGAAAGTAATTGGCTGCAATTATCATCACATTTGCAGTTATTTGCAGTAACAGCGGAGGTGTACTTGTCATTATACCTGTGGGTCTCTGGGTTTAGTCTGATGCCATGTCCTTAGCTCTTTGATGTCTTAGTAAAAGGCATGACTAATATCATGACCAAACGGAAGCACTTTGAGAAAGTTTTTTTTCTTTTTTGAATGAGAAGAAGAAAACAAGGCTCCATCAAACAGAAAAAAATATCCCTATTTACCCCCGGAGCATTTTGTAGGACAGCGAAGAGGCAATCAGTCCAGCATCCGTTTGTTTCCAAGTTTCCTATTACCCTGGGAACGGAGAAACAAGCTACCAGAACACACACACAAACACAAACACAAACACAACACACACACACACACACACACACACACACACACACACACACACACACACACACACACACACACACACACACACACACACACAGACAAATAGTCATAAAAGAAACTGGGCCAAGACACACACACACACACACACACACACACACACACACACACACACACACACACACACACACACACACACACACACACACACACACACACACACACACACACACACACACACACATGCTCAAAGCTGGGGGCATTTCATTTAGATAGATAGTATTTGAGGATAAGATAAGACTTCTTTTCTTCTCTTTGATGAGCTACAGAGAGTGGCAGGTGGATAAAAGGGGCAGCTAAGTGGGCGGACTTGGCTTGCATGTGAGTAGGTTGGCACATGCAACAGAGGAAGCCACGAATGGACGTGTGCCATGTCCAACGGTACCTGAATAAACAAGGATTGCACAAAAACGAACAAACAAACAGGCTGGACCTCTGCCGCCTTTTAGAGGATACACAGCAGGGTACGTTTCTAGCTACAACTGTTTTATTTTCGGCATCACTTTATGCACTAATGACCACATTCAGTGTCAGTTATTGATGGCTGATTTAAACCTAACCTTGACTAAATGACATGTTTATGTATTCGCCACAAATCATTATTAACTGTACAGATAATGACAGAGAAAAGATAAATGTAATTATATTTTTCCTACATAAAACATTATTGAACGCAGAACATTTCAATTGTAGACTCCCCATGTCTATGAGTAGGTGTATCATCAAGCCCATGATGCTGCAGTCGGGTGTTTGTTATATCACAAATACACTGATGTAGGAGTATGCTGCAAAGGATTTCAAGGCAGCAAAATACAATGGCAAATTAAACAATAAATAAATACAGTAAAATAATAACAATTTAATCTTATACAGGTGTATTAATTGTTAGAACTTAGAACTTTATGTTTTCAACTGTGACTCAGGGACAGTTTAAATAATAATAATAATAATAATAATATTACATTTTATGAATAGAGTGCTTTTCAGGGTATTACTTTACATAAGTAGTGCTTTACATAACTTAATATGATCATAGCAAAACAACCCACTAAAAGCATATGTTGTAGACTAAACACCAAAAACATATAGCATAGAAACAACACACTTACATAAAAAAATATATATAACACATATCATGAATCATACATTAAAAGCAGTTCTGAAGTAAAAAGATAACTTTTGATTAGTGATTTGAACATGGACAGATCAGTGCAGTCTTCGATGTGTTTGGGGAGTGAGTTTCAAAGGGAGATGAGGGGAGGGGGCAGCTATGGTGAAGGCTCTATCGCCCCAGGTCGGGTGCTTGTTGCTGAGTGGCGGAGAAAGGAGGTTTGCATCAGAGGAGCGCAGGCTGCATGAAGAAAGTTGTTGCAGAATTCAATTCTGGATGTTATGAAAGTGTGGATCAAAGTTTGGCGGCAGAGAGGGAGGATGGTGGGCAAAGTTAGATGGCAAAAAGTGAACATGGCTGCAAGAGACCACTGTTCGCTTCCTGTTTATAACCATCAAATATGAGTCGGGACATGTTTTTAAAAACCGAATGTGGTGTTCTACTGCCATGCCACGTATGCATAACTTTAAGGAAGTACCATGTGCACAGTGTTATATGATATTACGCTCCTATGGGTCGTTCTGGAGTGCAGGTGGTTGTTTCATTATGAGCATGTGTTGCCTCAAATATTGTTCAGAAAATGTTTAATAAGATGCATGACCAGAGCATATGGCATATACACTGGACAGCTGCCAGGAGAACTGCAATAATTAAAAGAAAAAAAAAAAACTGTGACAGATATCAACTTTGATTGGAAGTTAGTCATATATGGCAACGTCAGTCTGTTGGTCCACGTCTTTTGTCCAGACTGAAATATGTTGACACCTATTAGGATTGTGTGTCAAGGTTATGACTATCCCTGGCACCACCTTAGATCTCATTATTGATCCCATTCACTCCTTATCTAGTTGCATTTATCAATGTTAAAGCAGTTAATATTGATATTTTTTATAATAATAGTATCAAATGATAATGTCTCATGTCAGAGGTGTCACTTGTAGTGATGAACCTACACAGAACTATCAGCGACTCTGCAGCTCCCCTCGGCTTTACAGAGCTTTAAAACAAGTTTCAGCTCATTGTTTAGCTGTCTGGCTGCAACTTTAATGTTGTGGTTCACTCTCAGCGCTCTCATGGGGTCACCCGCAGCCGGTAGCTGTTTTAAGAGATAAAGCTTTAAAGTCTCACTTTACACTACCTGCTCAGCACCAAACGGCAAACAGACACAGTTAGCTTGTGACATGCTGGTGAACACACCGGAGCATTTAGCAGCTTAAGTGCCTGATATTTCCCTCAGAGCTAAAGGAGGGTGAATATTCACCAGATGGACAGAAACACGACTACATGAATAATAATGTTGCTCTATAACTGCTGAATACGTAAATAAGCCCAACTTAAAAGGTGATAATATGTCAGTGTTGTGTCCACAACTTGTTTCGATTTTGAGCTCTTGAGGCATGTTTATGCAATTCCCGGCAGCCCACGCCCTACAACCTAAAATAAATTAAAGCCTTACAAAAATAACACAGATATTTAATAACACCTACTCATGAGAGAATTTAGGAATTTTCCATTTTTCTTGGAATATTTCATCATTCTAACGTTTCCCCAACAACAGATATTGCGTTCTAATTGGATTACCCCATCTGGCGATTTACATGCATGACAAATTCCTCTTGCTCTCTCAGACAGTGCCCGCGTTCATTCGGGATCAGCAGGAAATCATTACAAAACCTGCCAATCTCCACCTTGGAGCTGAGGTGAAGGGGGGGCATCCTCATCACAAGGCATGTTTCAATAAAGGAGACGACACATTGAACATGCAGCACATGACATCACATGAAGGTTTATGTCAGGCCGAAAGCCGTGCACAGCTTTAGCATTGTTTATTTTTAACTGCTTGAACATTCATGCATCTGTAAATTCACCATGTCTGCATTTATCTGCTCTCACACAATCATTTATTTACGGACAAGTTTTCTTCATTCTATCATCTTTTCAGTCGAGTCCTTATTTCCATTTTGTCAGTTATCTCTCCACCACTGCATGACACGCCTGAAAATGTTGACAAGAGCTGGAGGGGAATACTGATATGGTCCCCAAAAACAGCACACACACACACACACACACACACACACACACACACACACACACACACACACACACACACACACACACACACACACACACGCAAGCACACACACACACACACACACACACACACACACACACACACACACACACACACACACACACACACCAATTAATTTTGAAACTCATCATCTTCTGTGTCTGTGTAAGGAAAACAGACAGGCATCACCGCAGATCACTCAAAAACATCTCCCTCTATCTATTCTCTAGCTTCCCGACCATGCTGTGCTTGATTCCTCTCATCAAGAGTCTTCATTACATGTCGCAGGTAGAGACTGAACATGTGGCGCTGGCTCCAGCTGTTGGCTTGATGAAAGGTTTTAAGTGTCTTAACTTAAAATCACAAAATTAGAATTCCTCTCCATTCCCGTTTTTGCGTAAAGGAATATAAAAAGTGACGATATTGTTGTTATGCATATTTTTCCAATTATTTCTATTTCTAACACAAGATATACCTTTATTAGATAAGATATTCCTTTATTAGATAAGATATACCTTTATTAGATAAGATATTCCTTTATTAGTCCCACGATGGGGAAATTTGCATTTCCTGGAAACAGTGTGTTGAAACAGAAAGAAAGCAAATATTTGCCTCACCTCGTTCACTTGTGTTTGACTGCTGGACCCTGTATATTTTCCACCAGCCAAAATACAAACTATATATTACTAACTATACATTAGCTGAAAGTTATCCTGCAGCAGACACATTAATGATGTCTATGCATTTGTTTTCAGTTCATCTTCTGATTGAACTCAGAACTCATCAGAGTCTCCAGCTCTTTCTGTTATTTCCTTCCAGTTACTCTCCATGTCCCTCTTGTCTCTGTATGTGTCCTTTGAAGTAGATTCATAATGGCCCATTCAATATAAAAATATTCTCTTTTACTCTTTTCCAATTTTATGGCTGTTTTAGAAATGTGTTTTTATCGTGAGTGTGAGTAAGCATACATCCTTTTATATTGTGCTGTTGTGTATGTATATGTGTGTGGGTATTGATCTATTATATTATTGTTGCTAGTTTTTTTTTCATTTATTTGTTTTATTTGATTGTTTTTATTCATTTTGTAAAGTGTAATTGGGTGTCTTGAAAGGATTGTATTATCATTATCATTATTTACTTGAATTGATGTGACCCAAAGTTCAGCACTGTTCATTTTCTATGTGACATGAACGAATGGCTTTATAAGGCATTTTTTGGATTGCAGGCAATGCAGGACTGACTAAAGGTGTGAAAAAAAGTGAGGGGTCAAAAGTTGAAAAATTCCACTTTGGGAGAAAGTTGTTCTTTCCATTTTTATTTTACCCTTCTGTTAAACATTACACGGTGAAGGGAAAAAAAGTCAGCTTGGCAAAAAGTAGAAAGCATCTGAGAAAGTGAAACATAGCTCAAATATTACTTGTTAACACACACAGTCTCCCTTCCTTGGTGACATTGTGACAAAATTATATCAGCGTGCTTGTCAGTCGTTGCCAACACGTCCATACCGACGAGCACAACGCTGTACACACATTTTTCATTCAAACTGCACAATTTCAACTCTCATGGATGCAACTTCATGTTCACTTTATGTTCTGTCTGAACACACAGTAAGAATCAAGACTTTTGGACAAACCATAACCATATACAGCCTATACTGATAAAAGACTTTCCAACAAGCCTGCATAGTGTTATGTTCTGTGACCTAATTCAGTCATCTGTTCATTTACAACATTAATTCTCTGGTTTGTTTTACTGTAAATTTGGATTATACTCAGACTGTGATTATACTTTGATTGTATATACATACATATATTTGTATATATTCAAATTAATTTTCAAGTTTAACTTCCTCTGTCAAACTCTACACGATGTTAATATTAGACAGCTTTAATGTGGCAGGAAACACGCTCAAAGAGTGAAAAAGAGCCGTAATCCCTGCTGAGTTCCTAAGACGTACGTATGTGTAAGTGGAGCTGCCATGTTGTGAGTAGACTAAGTGTAAGCACGACATGAAAATGACCTCTGCAAAGACGTTTCATCTCTTCCTCAGGTAAAGTAGGATGCATCAAAATAATGACTCAAAATGGCAGGCTCCAGGCTGCTTTGAATAATGTTAAATCAGGGGAATGAATATGTCTTGTAGGCAATTCAGAGCTCCTCCCTTTTCAAACACAGCTAGCAGTTAAATTAATATCTTGGTTACTTAACCCTCATGAATTGAGACTAGACTTGTCAGTTTTATCAGCAGACCGAAGACAAATGAGTTGGACAGGATCCGAGGTATTCACTTGGGTACATATTGGAGAACTATGAGTTTAATATTCTGCTACACAGGACGGAGAACACCTAGTGCCAGTGTAAAATGTGCGTGTGTGTGTGTGTGTGTGTGTGTGAGTTTCTGTGAGAAAGGAAGAGGATGATGGAGAATACACACAACAGTGATGGAAAGAAAGAAAGAACCAAAAGAAGGAGGCAGAAGACGCAGCTTATTCATTAGAGCAAAACATTCGTGTTCATATCTCATTTAAATCACATTTTTGTTTAATTCAAGCCCCCACATTTCTTCCCAGATGGAGATTTTGTCCTCAGGCAGTGCTTTCTCTCTGGCAGACTGGTTTCTGGCCTTTGATCTGCAATTGCTCAGCTACTGTATATCCAGACTGTCGTATAGCTCTGCTCTGCTGCATCAGCTCTATTGCCGGTAAACACACTGATGAAGAGGATTTCATGGTGATTTATGATGACTAATCAAATCAAAAGAGATAGCCAGGTCACTTATGTAACATCTAACTGTACCAAGGGTTTATTTTTTGCTCATTAGGATTCATGAAAACGTCTTATTGTATATTTAAATTTATATTTATATACACAAGCATTGCATTTAATTATGTATACTGTCATTTGTCACAATTTTGAGTGTGTGACAGGGCAATTTGAACAAAGATACTTTTATTTTCAAGCAAATACATTATATATGGTCAAGAAATTATCATCACACAAAGAATATTTTAACTTTAATCAAGAACAGAAAATCATTCGATGTTCAATACATTTGCATGTTTGCTGTAATCCAAATGAAAGCGCAGTGACCTCTCTCGCCATTCCCTGCTCTCTCACGTTTGTCTTCTTAATGTGATTAAGTCAGATTGCTCGTATGATTATTGGTCACTAGAGAAGTAGGGGAGCAATGCAAAAGCTAAGACACAGAACACATTTTTCATGCACAGTGGGGATTTTGGTTTGCCGATATGTAAAATTGCAGAAACTGATTTTTTTAGTCACTTGGCAGCAAAAACATACAATAAACAAAATGCTGAAATATTATCACCAAACAAAACTGATGTGTTGACAGCAAACAGTTACTTATTCACACACCCAACAGATTTAGAGTAATATATAAAGAACCTGTTGAATACAGAAGCATTTGGTGTTGTGTTTCCGGCCAACTCATGAATGGAAGTCCAATATTTACTCTTGTTTTAACAACTCATGAGGGAAGTATCTACAGATATATCTCAGACAGCTAGCAGCTACTGGTGAGAATTAACAAATAAACAGTAAAGTAGGAGGCACAATGCTCTGAAAAGCTTTGTAGATTTGAAGAGAACTGAAGAGTCAAATGATGATTCTCTGTGGGTTCATCAATATGAGCGACACATTTCACATAGAAGTGGTTAATATACAAAAATTCTGATTATAGCTGCATTAATATCTATAAAATATAACGTATGTGCTTGTAAAAGGTGGCAACAATATGTGTTAAGTCAATTAAGAAACATTCATGTCTGTCTTGGTTGTTCTCCCATCTATCCTCCTCTCTTGGTTTTGCGTCCTTTTTGTTCACTTTCCCAGCAGATACGGATGAAATGTCATCTGTAGGCCAGGCAGGATTGTGAGGAAGTTTAGCATAGTCAGGGATCCTCTCCATTTAACCATGAACCTGACTTTGAACCCGTCTCTTCAGGCGGAGGCAGCTGCCGCTCTGCGCTCAGCATTCACAGAGCTGTGACCCAAAGTACCACAGTAAAGCTCAGTGCCTCACAGCCTGTACCAGACAGAAATATCATCATCTCATCTAGTCTCATTTAAAGGTGTAATTTCTTTTTTTGAAAGGCAATTTTTTTTTTTTTTTTTTTACAGTTTTATTTACTTAGAAATGCAGAAGCCACTCACTGTGACAATGCTAACAAGCTCATATTAAGCAGATAATGTTCATGCTAAGATTTGGTAATTAGCAGTAAACACAAAGTACAGCTGAGGCAAAATGTCAACCACATGGTAGGAAAAGTCAGGGGATCACCAGAGTCATCAGGATTCATCCACTAGGAACCATAAATGTCCACAGATAATGTCATGAAGATCCATCCTATAATTGCTCAGATATTTCAGTCTGTACCGACCAACCCACTCAGTAACAATGCCCTGAGCTACGCAGCCAAACATGGCTAGAAACTAGAAATACAAATAATTAAGAGCATTCATTCTTTATTTGATTGATGAAGTTCCCACTATTGAGATTAGGTGCTGACATCCAGTTAAGCACCATTCAACATCGATACAAAATCTGACTTTGGATCCAAAGAAACACGTCGATTCTCATAGGTGGAATTATAAAAATCATAGAGTTGCTAAAAAATTGCAGAAAGTTGTTTTGGAAAAGGTTTTGGAAACTTGTAATGAGAAAAACACCCCAGTGACCTCAATCTGCAACAGGAAACTTAAGTGTTCTCATTTGCAAAGAAATGCATGTAGTAACATCTGTCTGTGCTGTATTCAGTAGCAGCTCTGCCTGGAGAAAAATATAAATTGATGACCACATTTTCCAACATCCTTTTCCCAGTGACAAAAAATATTCACACTGTAGACAGTGGGCAAAAAAACACTCACAGTAAAGATTCATCACAATGTAAGACAGAAAAAAAAATGAATCAGTAAAACAGTAACAGCCCCACTAATTGTTTGGAACAACACATCTGACAGAGGGAGATAGGCTGAGACGCTGTCATGCTGCTGTGTTTTTCTGGCACTTTATTGCTTTCTGGGAGTATTTCAGCGATGCGTACCGAAAACAATTACCTCCAATTCATGCTAGGGAGGGAGAGACTAGCAGGATGTGCTGCTAACAAGGCATTTAACAGCAGAAAAGGAATGGTGCAGTGCACACAGCAAACCACCTCAAGTCTTCATTACTCATTCATGGATGCTATTTGCCAAAAAACGGAGGGAGTAGAACGGTGTGGTACAGTACATCCTCCGTAATGACCTGAGAACAACTCAACTTACAATAAATTGGGCCACTGTGGATAAGCAATGCCGGTGTGAGCTAAAAACCCACCCACCACACCCATATGCATAAATTTGCATGTGTGCATTTTGCCTGGAGACTTGAACAAAGACGCAATAATTTCTTAAAACATATATGAGCCTCAAAATGCTGGAAACCAGAGAGACAAAGCCTCCATCTGTGATATCACCAAGAGACCAAACTTGGAGCTGTTACACTAATAATTAATGTCGAGGAGGCTTTTTGGGACTCAGAGTTTAGCTGAGTGTTTTACATCCAAATTAACTTTTATTAACTGTTTTTTAACTGTTGTGCTGGAGGCTTTAAAGTCTCAAAAGGAAAAAAAAAGAAAAAGAAAAACATAGTTATTGCCGCCAGATTTTCATCCACTGTCAGTGAGGCAGCTGTAGGATTTGTCTTTAAGACAGTCTTGGCTCCCTCGTCTCTTGCTGGGAAGAACCTTTCATGTTCAAAAACTCTTCAAACCCTCAGGAAAACTTTCAAATCCTCATAAACAAGAATCAAAAGGATAAAATAGTCACCTTGAATGATGCTGCAGTTTTTAACAGTTTCATGAGCTTAAATTGGACTTTGTTGTATATTTTGTGTAGATCTATCATCGATGTTTACTTCAATGTGATTTTGTCCCTACTTAACATAGAAATGAAAGCCCTCTCATGAGGCAGGTGACATACATTATAAGCTGACCCTGCTCTCCATTAGTCCCAACACAAATATCAGCTCAGAGAGTATAAATGGAAAAACATTGGGTGCCCATGGAATACATAACCTATAAAACATTGAAAAAGAGATACAGTACAAAGGACAGGGATTTTTTTTAAGCTAACCCAATTTTACAGACAATAACACTTTAAAGGGTTTTGAAAGTAAAGTGAAATATGAACCATTTACAACATAAAATATGGAAGAGACGATGTGATATGTCGCCTTAGTGAAGATGTTAGAAATTAATTTATTGTCCAGATAATGAACATGGCACCCTCTTAATATTAATTAATTTGTCAGCTGTTGTAATCAGTGGATTAGCCCTGTGTGTGTGAGTTAGCTTAGAAGTTGGGAAAGGCTATTAGTTGGTGTGGAAGCTCCATGTCAGCCCACTTCGGAAATAAATTGGATGCGAAGGATTTACGGCATACCTGAGTGCAGTGGCTTGGGGGTAATGAGAACCTTTTAAAATGAGATTGCCTTGGGGTTGGGGCATCGCTGGAGGGCCATAACCTCTACCCCCACCCTCGACAAGACTCTAACAGCACTGCATGACGTTTTGAGTCATCGTGAACAGTCGCTCCGCTGCCTCCTACTCCCGCTGCTCCGCTGGAATAAGCACACCTGCCAGTCACAGCAAGAGGTTGCCCCCAGAGACCCAGACCCAGCCTTCAATTCAGCGGGCCTGCTGTAAATTCGGCAACAGTCATATCAGTGCCTGGCAGCGGTTGTGGCTCAGCTAATCTCCTGAAGCTTTAAACAATGTGGTTGTCAGAGGCAGGCCCTGCCAAGCCCCTCAGCTAAGCCGAGTCTCAGAGTGGCAAATGATCCCCAGCACCACTCGTCTCTCTGCTGTGCTGTGCTGTGCTGTAGCCACATGTGGAGTGCAGAAATGTGGTGGAATGCATCCGAGTGCTTGAAGCGTGATGTTTAAAGTATACTGCAAAAAATTAAGCTTTTACCTCAGTCGGTCCAACACTTAAGTCCAGAGTGAAATATCACAACAACCATCCAATGAATCGCCATGCTATACATTTATTGTGTCCAGATGGAGAATTCCTACTTAATCTGAGTGAAAGTAAAAGTTGTCACCTTTTCAATATCTCAACATCTGCTGGATAGAATATTACTGGTTGTATTGTATTGTAGCAATCTTGTACACCACTGTGCTCTGTATGCTGCTGATAAGTGGTCATCCATGTATGTCCGCAGACTTTCTCAGTGGTTGACTTTAATATACAAATCTCACAGGCTTCTTCTCTGTGTACATACATGTGTACAAACCAAAACAAATATAGCATGCCGCCTGCGCTCTCTCAATTTTCTACAGATGTTGGTTCACCCACTGAGTTAGGATGGAGCTGGGCAAGGAAAGCTGTTCCTTCCTCCTGGAACAATGAACAGAAGGACTTAAAGCTGTCAGAGTTGATTACTGTGAATTGAAGTCAAGTCTAAAGGATCAGGAAAATAGTGCTCTTGGTTAGAGTGGTGGCTTTTAAATTGCTTGTTCGTACTTCAGTTGAGATAGTTTTGGAAAATCGTACCTGTTTATACATCTTATAATACTCTTGGTGCATCTTATTCAGATTACTTTTTTATTGCATTTTACCTGGATATTGCGTTCACTTGTTCGTAGTGTATGATGATCGTCTTAGTCTGTTTATGTTGTTTTTATATGCTGTTTGTAATGTTTATGCTGCTTTCTTGGCCAGGTGTTCGAACATTTTGTACAGACTTCATGGTTCCCAGATGGAGGACTTTACTCTTTATTAGGATTAATTGTAATAATAACCCTTAAAGTGAGTAAGTTTTGAATGCACACATACACATTTTCTCAATTCAGTACAATCACCAGTTTGTCGACATCTACAACATAGATCGCTAGCTATATTGTGCGGACGTTCATGGTGTCCAGAGGATGCATCCTAATGATTTTGGTGATCTTTTTGACTTTTCAGGAGGTTCACATTTGTGGTTTTTGATTGAAATGCCTCAACAACTTTTGGATAGATTGCTATGAAATTTGTTTCAGACATAACCCATAATTCCTATCGGGATTAATCATAATGATAACCCTGAAAGTGAGTGACTTTTGAATGCAGAAAATATCATATTTACTTTACAAATGAAAAGTTAAAACACATAAGCAATTAAACACACATTTTCTCAACTCGGTACACTCATCAGTTTTGCTGCTATGAATTTAGTTGATGCAGCGTGGGTTCTCCTCCACTCACTCACAGAGGAGAAAAACATGCAGGTTAGGTTAATTGGTGACTCTAAAATGCCTGAAGGTGTGAATGTGAGCGTGAAAGGTTGTCTGTCTTTGCCCTGTGATTGACGGGCGACCTGTCAAGGGTGTAGTCCGCCTCTCACCTAATGTCAGCTGAGATTGGCTCCAGCTCCTCTGTGACACTCTAGAAGATAAGCAGTAAAGAAAAATGGATGAAAATGAGTTGGTTTTGCATGATCAGTAGCTTGTGGTAACAAATGTAAGCAAACTTGCTGCTGGGTTTTTTTCATAGTCTCACTGTAACTTTGTAAGCCATTCCCATCAGCCTCAGTGTTTAGTGCTAATCAACAAATATAACCATGCTCACGAGCTAAACTAAGATGGTGAATATTACACCTGCTAAATGTTTAGCATTTAGCTCATTTCTGATGCCCATGTTGACCTTTTTCATTTCAACAGTTATGCATGTGTTTATCAGACCATATTTTAATTCATGTGTTATCTACGCTCGGATATGAAGCATATGTTTTTCTTCTCTTTCCTCTATATTACATTAACTCAGTGAAGGACACCTGGGGGACTGGCTGCTGATGAGCTCCCAAATCCATTAGATAAATCAGACGGGCAGAATCAGAGGAGAGGAAGGGCACGGTGTAAATTTCTGAGCGTATGAAAGCATTGCCTCCCACACTTGACACAGTTCATCATGAAGCTCTCACTGGTGTCCATAAATATCGGCACATTAGTCAGTTTAGACCGCCTCAATGTTCTGAATGAGGAGCGTAGATGACATCACCCGTGACTCCAAAACAAGAGTGTTTGTGTCCACACACTGAGGCCAAACATTGGAAAAATCTATTTCACTGAAGCCATTATGTTTGTGCTATTTATGAATGCTGTTGAAGAAATCCTGACGCTCTGTGAGGGAAATAAAAACAGCTTTGGCTGAATTGTATCCAAGGAGACTGGTGAAGGAGAATATTTTTAACTGATTACAGTCACTAAAGTGTTTTCATTGAACAATTTATAACTCTGAGATCACAAAGACATTGAGGAGCGGGCCAGAGTGATTTGAACATTTTTGGCTCTGTCTTCTCCATTTATGGTTGTTTATGGTTTCATTGAGTCTGAATATATCTTTAAAGTGACTCATATTGTAGATCAGCATAGCAAGTATACAAAACATTATCATCATCTTTCTGAAAAACACATTTGTTTGTAGTACATGTGGACACAGACATTTACAGAAATGGATACATAAATACAAAAACATTTCAAAATATTCCTTGTTTTCTATTATGTGGTATATGTGTATATAATTTAGTCAATTGGTAATTGTGCTAAATCTAAATTCTTCAATACAACGCATCATTTACTGAAGCCCAGACCTTCACATTTCACCTTCATCGGTTTGGAAACTGTGCTATATTGTTGTTATGGACTCCAGATTCAAATAATCTGCATCAGTACTGATATAATGTCAGTCTGTTTCCACTTGGCATTTATGTGATTCACCTTTCAGAGCAGAGGTACAGTAATCGCCTGAGAGATGGACGGAGAGTGGCTGCGTAAATGTCAATTAGATATTGTCTGTCAGATCTGATATTGAAGATCCTCCTCCCCAGACGAGTCCTCATGGGGCAGCCTGAACTAGCAAATAATAAGTGAGCACAGCATTAATTGTTTCGTACGCAGTCAGACTTTATGAACTTTGGAGCCGCTCAAACCCCAAAGTGTGCTGTTCATTAAGAATCTGCCTCCACAAAAGCATCTTAAATGCAAACTATCTGAGTCGAGATCAGACATGCAGCTTCAGTCCAGGCTGGCGTGCAGCATTTCTCATCCACTGAGAGTGCCAAGGCTTTGAATAATATGTGGCAGAATGCTTTTTGACATCATATATTATAATAAAGCTTTGCAGACTTCACCATCCAGTCTGTGCAGCACTTAAAGGCCCCCGAAAACCTATTTTCTGAATTGGTTTCTCACTATGAACGATAGGATCTGACATGAACACTGAACCATCTGCCAAAGTTAGAAACATGTTTGGTTATTTTGATTGAGAGGTTACTGCACTATTTTTGTCTGTCCTCTTTTTTTTTGTGGTGTCTTTTTTTTCTTTCTGGTTCCTGTTTCTGAGCACCAATCAGGATTTACCAAAAAATCAAATGTGAATGTAATGACAGCTGTGGGTTTGTTTTTGTTTTTTTTAGCTGGGTCTGTGTGCACTATATACTTTGACTATCTGAAATGTGAGTGTGATATGTATGCACTATATGTGTCCTCAAAAATTCAGACAAAAGACTGATTGATGGTACCTCCAATAACCCCATGATGCAGTGCTCCCTCCGCATGTTAAATAGCTCTGTGACATCACAGCTGATTGTGATGACGCAACATTTCATTGATTAGTCAATCTGTGAAATCTCAATTTACAACTCATTATTGAGTAAACTCTTAAGTGTCTACCAGGAGTAGTGAATGAATGAATGAGGGAGTGATTTGTGATACAGTCCTAATCGAGCTACTGGCAATCAAATCAGATTCATGAAGCAACACCCACACAGTCCTGACACGCTGTATATAAAACCCTGAGAGTATTGAATGAGGAAAAAGTGGTTTATATATTGCTTATGAACTCAACTTTTAATTTCTAAGAGGAAGAATGTGTAACTTTTTCTTTAGTCATCCTTTAAGTTTGAGCATCTCTTGTTCTTTTCCAGTTTATTTATTAGCTCTTTAACTCTCGTCGTCTTCATAAATGCACTTACTGCTATACAACACAATTTATAATATACACTGTGATATCTCTACTATGATGAAAACAGCAGGGCTTCCCCATGTATCTCTTTTCTATATTTACTGCACAATGTTGAAGGTTTTCAAGGCATTTTGATAATGTCTGACTATATTGTAAAATGTAATTAACCACATGGGGTTGAAAGTGTAATATAATCTATAATGGCTCGACCCATTAGTAGACTGTGTGACTCATGACTATTAACAAGACAGAACTCTTTTGTAATTCTTTTAATTTCAAGGGGAAATATTTTACCGTTGGCACACGAAAACAATTCAGCTCATAATGAAAGCCTCTCTAAACACGACAGAGTGAACTGAGTTAACTCAGCGCCGCTCCCTGCGGAAAACTCAGCTGACTTAGCTTAAAATTTCCCCCAACAAATATTTACACAACTACCAAAGATGCATGAATCATAGATCTCTGAGGAGAGTCGTCTCGATGGAAGTGTGAATCAAGGAAAAAAGCAGAAAAAGCATCTGGGGGATAAGCTTTTCATTTTTCTTCCCTCTATTTTGACTGAATGGGGTCTAAATCTTACTGATGGCATGAAGGAAACAATAATAGCGCTCATCTGCAGAATAATAACAGCGGTGAAAAGGACAAGAAGAGACTGACAATACAAGAGGGGCTTAAGCAGCCACCATGTTACATAAAAAGGAAATAGGTCGGGAAAAAGTGGAGCCAGTTGTGGGAATCTCTCCTCAGAGCATACATACAGAAATATCAGAAAGAGGGCTCGCAAAGCAAAATTATGAATTCATGAACCTCATGGTTATTTTCACAAAACAGAGCAGAGCCTACTTGACTTGACTGAGATATTCTGCTGGTGTTACTCACACCACATCCACAGCTAATAACTATGAGCATAACAAGAACACAGCCAGAAGCACAGAGCAGACCTTTAATTGCATTAAATATTCAAATGTAGTCGCATCAGCTTTCTGCAGTCAAACTACAAGAGATAATACTTTATATCATGCACAACCCACTTTGCTTTTCCCCCCTCCCCACTCGGCATGCTAATAAACCTCTTGCAGCCTTTTATATATCTAACAGACTTAAAGGTGATGAGTACAGGCATCTTGTTATATATGATTTACAGACTGCTTTGTATTCTGCACCCATGTGGATGTGCTCTGAATGTGATATTACACCCTCTTAAGTTTGTTTTAGACGGCGGGTTTCTTTGTCTTGTGCTTGCACTGCAAACTGTTGAAGTGCTCTGCCTCAGTAGGAGAGGAAAGAGCAAATTTACATTTCAATTTAGCAGCTGGTAATTAAGCTACACAGCAAAGCTCCTACGCAAAGTCTGAGTCAAGTTAATTGTGGATTAAAAAAATAAAAGGCTCTCATTAATGGACCCCAGAACTCCCAGCGTTTGAGTCTTGATGTGCCCAAAGAGTACTGATTTACTGTTCAGAAAGCATCATCCTCCCTGTGGATCCTTTTTATGGTTGTTTATTCTATAAGCTGCATCCCTGAGGTGAAGACGATGTCAGCTGTGTGACGTCACGAAGAAGAAAGTTTGAGAAACTGAAACCAGCCGTTTGTGTCACTCATGAATCCTTTCAGGTCCAATCACTGATCTTGATGAACACATGTGTTTCATGCTGCTTGATGATAGTATTTATTTATTCATGTAGGGGAAACGGATGGCTTATTGAACTAATTTTCATAATCATTATTCCTCGAAACACAATGTGACGTGTCATTAAATATAAACTTGTCTGGTTTCTGCTTACATATCACTTCCTTCTGACATCGCTCTCCTTTGGTCCGTGTAAACTTAAAATATCTCAACAACTACTGGATTGATTCACATGAAATTTGGTACAAACACTCGTATCCCCCTTGGGATGAATTGTAATAACTTTGGTCATTCCCTGACATTTCCTCTAGTGCCTTCATCAGGTCAACATATGAGACATTACATTTGTTATTGACCAAAATACCTGCTAAACTAATGACATATCCATCACTCCAATAATGTGATGGATGGTCAACATTGTACCTGCTAAACAGTGTGTTAGCCTTTAGCTCAAATTACTGCCTCTGTTTAACCTCACAGAGTCACTAGCCTTACCCCTTTACACTGTGTGATCTTAAAGGTAATAATTAATGGCGACTGGAGCAAAGAATTAAGCCTCACTACCTTTGTGTGTGTTGATATCTGAGCTTCTTTGTTCTCTGTTATAGTAGCCACACCAGTCACCCGTGTATGTTAGTGCATGTGAATCCCTCTGTGTCCTCCACATCCGTTAATGGTGCTCACATTACAAACTTTCTCAAATTACAGCTAAACAGTATGCTAAAATATATTTCTGAACACATATTTGATCAGTAATACCTAGTTTAACACTATCAACATCTTGATAGTTTTCTATCTGACAAGCCTAAAATTGATATTGTATAGTATGATATGCAGAAAAAGATTTGATTTTAGCATCAAGTTTGAATTCTTATTAAAACACACTGGAATTAGAACTTGTGACTTTTTATTTGATATTCATTTTGTATGATATACGTAGTTTAATAGCACAAACTGATGAGGTGGAAGGCTGCAAACGCACAAGGAGAATTGCAAAAGGCACATTATGTATAGCACACTCTCACTTTTAATGATGTACAAGCCAAAACAGAGCAGTGATCAGTCTGCTAAATGACCCTCTGTGGATTTCCACCAATTGTCCAGTTTCACAGGATAGACTTCCTATTAAAAAGCAGCCGCTGGAAAATGAGCAATCTAAGCGAGGGAGCCCAAGTGAGACATTAGAGTGGTTGGGAGGGGAAAAGAAATGGTTTGCAATTTACTACTCCCACCTAAAGACACGCACACATGCACATGCACGTAAAAAGAAAAAGAAAAAACGCTACCTGTACACAAGCACACTTTGTATTTCAATCTACAGCAGCTGAACCGAGGAGACGGCACATAAATACGACAACAGCAACTATTTAAAAGATATTCAGCATCCAGAGGGGGCAGGAAAGAGCTATTTTTTACAAACTTCCTGACATGTTTGTCTTGTTTGATTTCAGTGAAGGAACATAAAGTCACATGAACACTGTTGTTACTGTAAGACAATGTGTTTGATATCAGAATGCAGCGCCGGATGAAGGATGGATGAGGTTCAGTGTCTGTTTCGAATAATGGTAATTGAGAAATGATTACAACCAGTAACTTCAATTAGGGACTGTACAAAAATGATTAAGGGGGGAGGAGAGATCAGAAAAAGAACAGGTTACTATATATATATATATATCTTTATGTTGAGCAGAGGGTAGGCTGAACATTTTAGGTGAGTGTGGATCGCCATCAGATCTTTCTAATCCAAGATTATATATCATTTCATTGCTACCTTGTGAGATTCATTGTAGGAATAAATGAATAAAAATCAAATACTTACTTACATGGCTTTTGTGTGTGTGTGCCACAGGTCGTGGCCATATGCAGAGGATAGTAATCCTGTCTCTGATCGTGGTTTTATTCTCTTCCTCAGCTCCAAGGATCAATATGAAAAGCAGAAGAGATGTGAGATCAGAAGGAATTTATACAAGTGTGATTCATTTTTTCAACAGCTTGCAGTGTCTCTCACCTTCATTTCTCTGCATTATAACAAAGCAGCACTCTCTCTCTCAAACAAATATAAACATATGATTTAATATCTATCACTGAACTCTTAGAATAGCTGTTTGGAAACAACTTTCATCAGGCCTTGACTCTGGCTTTATGATATACATGATTTATGATGGAAAGTCAGACTTCTGATCTCATACATATCAGGAAATATCATCTTGTCTAATTCACATCTTCCAATGGGTTTGGTTTGTAGAAAATCTGCTTGCAGGGCGAAAACCACTGCAGTGCTCAACTCAGCAGCCACAGATCCTCCGCCCGAGCCTGGATCACTTTAACATTTATTTAGCAGAACTTATTCACATTTTTGCTCTGTTTGCCATAAATATATTAGTTTGAGATATGAGGTTATGGTATAGCAGTCTTTTTTATAACCCTTATATACTATTCAGCTCAATTCTTTACAGCTGAGAGCAATACAAACATCCTCAACCCACCTTTGACCCAGGCCATACAAAGCTGTAGTATTCCAACTTTTTTTTTTGTATTCTTGTGCAGCTGATAAACATTTGTGTAACTAAATGGTGCTCTTGTTGTTTCACATTTCAATATCATTCATTGAAATCATGCCAGGCTGTTTTAGTTAACATAGAACCATAACATCTTGAGATTGTAAATGTTTTTTTCTCCATAAACACATAGCGTAAAACCTAGAGAATGTACTTGCTCTCATCTCTGAAAGCCTAATTACAGATTGCCCATTTATCTATTTATAATAGATTAATGGGCCAGAAGTTTGGAGTCAAGATAATTATGAGGGGGATAGTGTGAATGTGAAGGTTAAATCAAGAAGCTCCAAAGAAAAGACTTAAAACAAATAAAATAAAATAAAACAATTGCTAAAAGATAGAAATGAAATACTCTGCACTTCCCTACCTCAATATTTTTCATACAGCCTATAATATATTAATAACGCCATATACGGTATTGATTCTTCAAGGAAAGTGTGACACATTTTTGCTGCTTTATCATCTTGATTCAGCCATGTCTTACCAGTAACAACCGTGTAAAGTAAAGTACTAACTAGAGGCTGATAAGTTTAAAAGAAAAAAGGAAACCTGTTCCGCCTTGGAAATTGTCTTTAGGTTGCCGTGAAGATGTATAGTCTCTAGCACTCAAATGATAAAGAATAATTATAATTGAGAATGGGAACATGGCCAGAAGAGACTCCTGGCTTTATCTCTGTGAAGGTAATATATTTCAATGGATTTGTCTGAAATGCAGGAAAAGCCACGCAGACAAAAAGAAACTTTGAATAGAGTAAAGAAATGAGAGAATAGAGAAGGTTATTCTTAGCGGTGATAGAATGGAAAATCAACCGTCTTCAATTGGTGTTGAGGACAAGAACTGTTGTTACTGCCCGAAAACATCTATTTGATGAAATGAAACACATTGATCTGAGAGTTTCAGACTATAAACTCAACCTCATTATAAGCGATACACAAAAAAACTTTTTTTCCATGAATAAAAATCAGTGTAAACGTCCAAGTAGTGTGTTGAAAACTCCAGGAAGAAGTGAAGATGAGCTGCCAGGAGGAGTTATTGTCTATCTCCCCAAAGAAGTTTTTTCTGAGAGTGTAAGCATTTTATTTAATTCATACTCAATCTATATCCTCGTTCTGTTTGAGCACATTAACGCTACGGCAGATTAGGAGAGTATCAAGGCTTTCTAGCATATTCACCAGGGACTTTGAGCTGAATCAGCAATATTCCACCACTTTTGTATATCAGCATGGTGTGCAGCATTTAAAAAGACTACTATACTATAGCTGTGGCCTATATCAGACAGCCTTTCAAATAAAAAAAGAATGAGACCAGCATGCGTCGGGTGCTCGAGGCTTGGATAAATGAAGCTGTGAGTGGTCACTCAGCGTGATTCATGGGTTTACAGGCCGCTTGTTTGCAGTAACAGATGCTGCCTCTCTCTCGGGGCTCTCTCTCATGAAGCACATGACGTATGAAGAAAAACACTTTGGAGTAAACACAGCATCTTCTCAGCTACGATGAAAGGATATGATAAATAGATGGATGATCTCCAAGGGGGCCACGTTTTTTTCACTTAATGATGATATTATAGCAGCTAGCGGTAAAGGCTTGGCATGAATTATTATATCCACAGCAGATAAAACAGAACAGAATCCTGATTGTATCAGAGTCATAGTGTGCGAACTACGCAGAGAAAGGAAAACACTGAATAGATTCAGAGCAGCTGATCAATCAATCAGTTGATCGGCAGAAAATGAATCATTATTTTGATAAGTGATTACTCTGATACCCGGCAGAGATTTTAAAAAGCACAAATGATAATCAATATATCTTAAGTGAAAAAGGCCCATGATGCTCTCTTCTCTTCTGCTATTTTATATGGATGTGAGGCTCAAATTTAAAGGACAGGTTCATAATTATTCATGTCTGATTGAAAAAAATTGTTGTATAAATTAAGGGTGGACAAAATCCAAAAAAATGTATGTAGGAGTTAATCTGAAGCTAATTTGAAGCTTCAGCAGCCCGGGTTAGTCAGATAAAGTGGACAGCTTCCAAAGTAACAGCCTTTTTAGTTTAAATTTCTCTCTTTGTGTCTCCCTTGACAGTGTTTTCCTGATGAGCTGTGCTGGAAGGACTTGGGTTTAAAAGTTCACATTTACTGATAGGCCTATACATTTAAAAAGTGCAATAGTACATTCAAATGCAATGAAACACATGCACCATGCACTTTCAGCCCTTATAATTATATATAAATAATAAGAAAAAAACAATAAATAAGAGACCCCACAAATAATAAATCACTGTGAGTCATATAAAGTCCTTACTGTTCAATAATCTAACTGCCTTGGGGTAAAAACTGTGTTTGAGGCAGCTGGTCCGAGCTCTGATGCTCTGTAGTTGTTTTCCTGTAGGGAGGAATGAGAACAGATGTGCTGGGTGGCTTCCTTCTGCAGCTGGAGGTGTTAATGTCCTGAATCTTCATTTTAGCTTCAGATAAATTCAGTTTTGCACAAAGAGAAGACGGGAATTGTACATGCATTATGAAGGGGTCTCTTAATGTCCAGTGTGAACAGGAGGAATGATCACATCAAGAAAAACCTTGTTGTTTTAGGTCAGACTTGAAAAATTGTGAATTTTTCTTTATCTGATTCCAAAATCGAAAAAAAAGAGATGCTCTACATAGCTGGTGTGAGAGCTTTGCTTTGAAGTAAAGACCTCCACCCCCAACTTGACCTGTTTTTTGGAGGCAGAGTTTACAGCCATAACAGCTCAGTGAGGCTGTACTTATAGATTCATCTGTATTCAGTGTACACACACAGAGCTGATATCGATCTTCTCATAAAGAAAGTGAATAAGTGACTTTCACCCAAAAGTCAATCTATTGCATTACATCAATAAACAAACTAAGTGAATTCAATTGTGCATAATTGAGCTTCAGCTTCTGCACTAGTTCTGTGAACATTCTTTATGAAGTATCTTTCAATTACTGTGATTGTCTGAGATAGCTACTGAATCTGAATCTAAATTGATCTAAATGAGACTCTTTCCTGTCTTATGCATAAGTCTGTATTACTTTACTATTATGACACCATGTAAAGTCCACCTTAAAGAATCAACACCA
This sequence comes from Scomber scombrus, assembly GCF_963691925.1. Lineage (NCBI taxonomy): Eukaryota > Metazoa > Chordata > Actinopteri > Scombriformes > Scombridae > Scomber > Scomber scombrus. The sequence goes on along the minus strand of NC_084979.1, from coordinate 26,393,089 downwards.
AAGGCTGACACAGATGGAGGTTTCAATGCAGGGATGTTGGCTTGTTGTGATGAAGGCTCGTTAATCCTAATTAGTGCCCTTCACTAATGAAGCCATTAGCCCTGTTTTGTAGCCAGAAGCACACGAGGCCACGCTGCTCCTGCTGCTGCTGCTACAGATGCGCTAGTTTCCATCTTGTCTTGTTTTACCCTCTCAAGTGGCCTCCAATAAACAATAAATCTCACACACTTTATTGTGGTAATTTACAGATTAGATGCACATTTAGTTTTATTTTAGTCATGCCTCATTACATTATTACATTACAAGACACCTCGGCGGATCGAATTTCACATGAAACCAGTGCCGTCAGAGCATCCTTTTTAAATTGCATCCTAAAGCCACAAATTGATTCTTGAATGAGGTGATACCTCTGAGTAGCAACTTTTGTAGCTGCGGTCGGCAAGGACATTTGTTATCTCCGCCAGGCGAAAGTCTGGAGAGTGTGTGTGTGTGTGTGTGTGTGTGTGTGTGTGTGTGTGTGTGTGTTTGACTTAAGCCACTTTTGGGGACACAAGCCAGGCTTAGCACCAGTTAATTGGGGGCAGCTTGTGCAATTGGTGACAAAAGCAGAGGTAAAACGCTGATTTTTGGGTCAGTGGTTAAAGTTACGGTACGGGTAAGTCTACAGGAGAAGAACGTAAACCTTTGTAAATACACCAAGGTAAGACTGTGTGTGTGTGTGTGTGTGTGTGTGTGTGTGTGTGTGTGTGTAAATATATCTGCCCACAGCTCACATACATCATCAGCTTATCTTTTGTGCACCTTTATGACTGTATGCTCAAGGACCTCTCCGAGATTCACAGACCTTTTTTAATAACATGACTCCTTACGATCCTGTTGTAAACACTTTCATATTTCATCACCAGTTCTCGCCATTTTAAGATATGTGTTATGACACAGCAAAAGTAATTTCTGATATCCAGAGGAAAAGTTTGTTCTCATCTTGAACCGGAGCATTTTCAGATTAATTCCATACCAGATATGTTATGATCCATTAAAGTGAGGCACAATGCAAGATGAATAAATCCCCATGGAATGAGATTCCCTATTGAGTGAGAAGTCTTTGGGAGGAGAGATTGAGGGGTTTTATTTGTTTTATTTGCATGATGTGAATAATGTTTAAATTGAGTCCCATTAATTGTTTCCTAGGCAAACCCAGAGAACATTATGCAACCAAAAGAAAACAGAAAGTAAACTCAAGAAGAACCGTATATTTAAAACTTTGCATCCATCCATATAAGAAAACTTACACACCTGGCGGGTATCTGCACCCTACTGCGTGCATTCCTCTAGTTGGTACTTGCAAGGAAGCCAAACAATATGCATTAAGGCTGAATATTTATTAATGTATGGGGAACAGAAAATGCCAATGAATAAAAGACTAGGCTGGCAGTGAATATGCTCGTACTGCACGTTGCTGGAAAGTCACTTAATTAATTATTTGGTAATCAAGTTTCATCATGAAGTGGCCGAGAGCACCGCTAAACCAAACAGATGCCAGAGAACAACACAAAGTTGAATAATTTATCAGTAAATTGTTAAATTGCACATTACGAGCTTTGTATAACTTTCTCTGTTATTAATGTCTCCATTACAGGATTTGCAATGTAGAAGAAAAATACACAACAATGGGCTGCAAATACAAAAACACACAACCAAATATTGAAACACTGCAACTTGTACACAAGTGCACATAACTGAGCAACGAAGCAAAAGAAGAGGCCATTAAAAACAAATTAATCAAGATTAATCAGTAATTGAGTGTGTATCTCATCAGTTTATGTAAATTGGAAGACTAGGAAAGCTAACACGACTTTAGATGTGTACGTATGTTAATGCTGCAATCACAATGTTAACATTTAAATACATTGTTAGTTCCTTTTCCTAAAATCACTGAACAGTTGTTGACTTCATGAAGTTCAAGTTGCATGTTTTTTTTTATTGACCTGTGGAAGCTTCATTTGTTTTGTCCATTTCATTTCATTTTGTTCTTGCAGCTTATATTGATGTTTCCTTCTGTTTGCAGTGTGTTTCTATATTTAGTTGTTTTTTCATATTAGAATGTATTTTATGTATTTGCATGTTGTTTCTGTGCTTGCTTGTGTTTTTGTGTATTTGCAGAGTGTTTATATATTTGCTAGTGTTTTGTGTTTTTGTAGCTCGTTTCCATATTTGCTTGCGTTTCACGTTTCACGTTTTGCAGCATGTTTCATTATACTGCACTGTCAGTTGGTGAAAATGTTTCCCCCTTTTCTTTTCTTCCATTTTTCATTTTCTTTGTTTTCATTTTCTCTCAGGGCCACCATAAAAAAAAACTTCTTTCTTTACTTGCTCAAACCAGGTCATACCAAATCCAGCTTGACAACTTTTCTCAACTATTTTGATGTTGAGGTCTCTCAAGGAGTATCATGACTTCGGTTGTTGTCTTGAGAAGAGATTGCTTCCTTCCTTGGTACTCATAGAAACTCCATGGAATAACAGCCTGTGCTTCAGCCGGGGGCTCTGCAGCCTCATACCACCTGTCTCTGTTTGGAATTGGTCAGACAGTAACATGGATCTCTTTAGATCAGGCTTGCATACTCCAATATCCCATCAGTCTCTCTTTCTCCATATTGATCACCAACCCCTCCTTCTTCTCTACGACTATTCACTGGCAGGCAGTGAAGGGGGGATGACAGGGGTTCTTGCATTCTGCATACAGATGAGATGTAATCTGTCTGCCGTCTCCAGCTGGAAGTGCTATCTGGCGGCCGTGGGGCACAGGAGCGGAAATGACTCTGTTCTGTTCAATCACTGTTCTCTCTTTAACAGGGTCTCTTGGATAGAGCTAAGAGCCAGAGGATTGTGCTTCCACACACACACACACACACACACACACACACACACACACACACACACACACACACACACACACACACACACACACACACACACACACACACACACACACACACGCACACACACACACACACACACACACACACACAAGGGGGGTCGGTGGGGGCTTGTCCCTTTGATGAGCAATTTCCACTTAGACTATCAAGTTTTAAGGCGGCAATCTCTGCGACCGCTGACCTCTCGGTGTCCATCTCTGCCTTTGCTTTATTTTCTCAGTGGCAGAGACAATATTTCTAAAGTTTCAAGTTGCGAGATTACCTCTGACATTGCAGTTCGGCAGCGAGAGAGCTTGACATCCTCTCTCAAATTGGTAATCTGCAGAGAGTCGCATGATGAAAGCGGCTCAGACTCAGATGTGGCACCGTGTCTGCTCTCTGACACGGGATCGAATGTACTCCCTTCCAGTGAAACTAAAAGAGCTTGTTAAAGTAGCTTTTTTTCTGCGGCGGAGATCCATTGAAGATTCAGACTGTTTACCGAGTACATTTAAGATTCTGTCTGAGTGGTTCAACTTCAAATAGAAATTCAGAGTCAATCCACAGCACACCCACCAATCACTGTCAAAAGCTGCCTTTCTCTTCTCTTCTCACATCAGCTTTGGAGATATCTTCCTTGTCTCCATCCTAGATGTTGATGGAAGCGTGATTATGGTCTCTTCTGAGTGGCAGCATCAATTTTAAACAGTAGAACTTTAGAGCAGCATGAAGATTAATTGCTCCAATTTGCCCTTTTTCTACCTATGTCTTTTGACAGTGTTAACACAGGACTATTCTCTTTTACTTTTCAAAATGCTGCCGCTGGTTTAATCACTGCCGTCTGATCAAAACATTGCAGTAGCTGTCTGAACACTTAGCTGTAATGTATTATTCAGTGTGGATGGGTGTTCTCCTCTTCTGTGCAATGTGACATGTACACTGGAGGCACGGGAAAGTACATGCTGAGAGAGATGCGGAGAGAAATGTTTAACCACAGCGTTGCCTTTGTGATTTGTTGTCATAAAAGAAAAAGCATCTTATTACCTTCAAACCCTCCCCCTCTCCCCCCCAACCAGATTAGACAGGAGACAGTGAATGTGTATTATTCAAATAAACAGAGTGGGAGTTGTTCGCATCCGAAACACAAAAAGCCTCATGGCTAGTTTTTAAACAGTGTGTCAACACTGATGGGATTGGATATTTAGTTTAAACGCCCACACATCGCCCACTCTGTCACTAACTCACTCATTCTGCCTCATCGTCCATGTGCACCCCAAATGTTCCTCTTTTCCCACCATCTGACAGTGACACGTAATGCAAACAAGGCACGGGCGTCACTTCTGCTTCGTCAAGTTTTAAATTAGCACGGTCGTTTACTTATAATTATCTTTCACTGTTTGGACCAGCGATCAGATTAACTGAAGGTTAGTTTCATCACATTTACTGTAAAAGGTTTTCAATGAGAGAGGAAATACTCTGATGATGTAAAAGTATCAGGACCACAGTGCAAATTCACTCTGTTACAAGTAGTTATTATCAGCAAGTATCAATTTTAAAACTACTTATTATGTGAATTTTTTATTGTTGTATTACATTATTGGGGTTTTCACTACAGATGCATTAACATATATAACATCTTAATTTGCAAAGTGACTAGTTAGTGGAAAAGTAGTGAAGCTAATGCTAGAAATGTAGTAGATATCTGCAATAAAATCTGAATCAACTGAATGATAAGATAAACAAATATCATGATCATGTTACCATGGTAACAACCTGATCATGATCTGCCGTTTTTGTGTCCCTTGAAAACTCTTTTTCTTTGGTTCTCTGTTCAACAACTAACAGGCTTCCTGTGGTTATTTTATATTTTCTGTTGTCGTAGCTTGTTCCTGTATTTATTTTTCATTTCCTGCAAATGTGTTGTCAAATTGATATTGTTTTGGTTTATCATTTGCTCATGTTCTGTCTGTTTGCATGTGTTTTTTATATATATTCATTTATTTGTTTACTTGGTCAACACACAATCAGTGGAGTAAAAAGTACAATAATCTCCACTGAAATATGGAGTATTACAAGTATAGAGCCGCATAAAATAGAGGTTATCAGGTATAGTGCAAGTACCTCAAAAATGGACTTAATTACAGTGCTTGAGTAAATGCACGTTGATACTTCCCACAACTGAGGGTACTTTGGAATAAATTAAAAATTCAAGCAACCATGACAATACACGCATTAGGATGTTTTGTATCTGTCTTGTTATTATCTGGTAAAGAGGTGGGGGAGTGTGTCAATTGTGTCAGTGGGCTCTGATCTGAGGCTTCAGGGGGGTTATCAGCAATATTTTCTTAACAGAACAAAGCACCGCCTCCCTTTGATGGCAGCCCTAAGTTAGGAAACATGATTAAAGTGCCCTACTTTCTGCTAATTCTCTGAGGGGAAACTTGATAAATCTACTGAGTAGTAAAAGGGACATAGAAGGGAAAAGGCAAAGGAAAAAAAATATGAGGGGGATGGGAGGAGTTTTTCCAAAGTGTCTCTTGTCATCCACCCTTTACAAGTTAAACCAATTATTCATTTGTCTGCCTGCATTTGTTAATTAAAGAACAAATAATTCAGTTAAATACTTTCAATTGTCCACCCAAAGAATTTCCCTTTTCAGACTGTCTCAATTGACTCTGCAGTGGCTGAAAAGAGAGATGACACACTTCACATCTTTCTCATCCTCTGTGGTAAATGTCTTTCATGGAAAGTGAAGTGCTGTTATTTGCAATTATCATCCCCATTTTTCTTCTCAGTACTAATGATTCTCTGTTTTCGTGCGCCTCAAACCATTTCAGGCTGTCTCAGTGTGATATTTTTCATTATACTTAAGCCTCTAAACTCTTTTTGTAATTGTTTACCACTTCCTCTCAGTGAATTAATTATTTCTGTTGTAGCTGTTGTGGCAGATGTCTTTTATTTTAGGATTAGTATGTTACATAACGAAGGCTAATCCTCCACATCTGGGTGAGTAGGCAACATGATGAGACATACCTGCAATGCTGCTGCCAAATCACAAGAGCTCCACACTGTACTGAAGTGATTTAAGACAGGCCTCGCACACCCAGCACAATGCCTCGCTTGCAAAATCTATTATTCAGAGAAAAAAATGGACGTGGCAAGCCCTATTATATTTAGCTGGGATGTATTACACCATTTATATATGTGACCCGGCTACTGTAGAGGATGTATCGCCTGCTCCTGTCATCCACTACCATATTAGACTCCATAAACGTCAGTGGGTTTTTAATATTCAGCTGTGCTCTCCGAGGTGTGTGCTGCCAAAACTGTCAGGATTTAACACTTGAACTATTCATCTCCATTTAGCAGCAAACTCTTCTCAATGGATAGAGGAAACAAATTGCCCCACTTTTGATGTAATGGATTAAAAAAAAACACAAAAAAAACATCAGAGAGAAACAGGAGAATTATGGGATACGGTAAATCTTAAAATGAGGATTCTGTCCTCCACAACTACAATCAATGACTTATTTTCTGTATTAGCTAATGGTATGCTATGTCTCAGTTTTGAAGCTTACCAAGACAATTGTCTCTGAGTGGAAGTCGTCTGAAGTCGAGTGGCTGATTCAGTCAGTCAGCCTGCTCATTATCCTGTGGATCCGTCCTCCTGTTTGAGACTAGCATCTATTTTTGGTGTCCAGTGGCATCTGATGCAACCATCAAGAATGTTGTTACTATGAAAAGCAACAAACAAACCCTGACTGCACAGTAACAATGAAATGAAATGACATTAGACAAAGGATCACATAGGGCCTTCTTTTCTGCAATCCTCTCTGTACATTTCTAAGTTGCGGAGTGTAATAATGATTGTCCTTTATAAATATTTAAAAAAGCAACCTGTGCCTCCGAGCCAATCCTTCCATCTTTTTTTTTTAAAACATATTTTACACGTTTCTTGTCCTAGATTCATGAAAATGCCTTTTGGCTGAAGCCATGCCAAAGAGTTAAGCAGAGAAATTGATGATAAAAATAAATAAATAAATAAAATAAAGTGCATGCATCTCCGCAGGGTCAGGAGAGAAAGAAAAGAGGAAGACAGGACAGAAAGAGGCTGTTTGTGAAGTTGAATGGCTCTTTGGTTTTGAGGAGCGGACGGCACAATAATTCAGTCACGTTTTCATGTCAGCTTCTGTCATGCATCGGAGCTTTGTGGCATCCCACTGAACTCAAACAGCTGTACAGCCTCCAAGTCTCTGCACCTCAGCTAAAATAAGTATAGAGGACAAAAGACATTTCAAGCTTTCGCTACAAATACTTTGTTCTTACTGTCACATTCCCTCCTCCTTCTCATTTTGCCTCTTATGAAAAATAATGAACACAATAAAACCACATTCATGACTGGCATCATGCACTTCAGTACACTTTAGTTACTTGCGGTTCAGCTGGGGACGTAGCCACCATGATGTCACCCGATGCTTTGTGTATTCACGTTTTGAATTCTCAAGTCTGCATTGTGACCGATGCCATGTTGGATTTTTGGATCCGTGTTTGGATGAGCGGGTGGAGGTGATCCTAATGTTAGCTGCTGGTTTAGTTGGCATGGTAGAGTAATAGTCTATGGTTAACAGGCTTAAAACCATGAAAACAAAACGTAGTACTTACTAGCAGAAACTAAACATCTTACTCTTTAGAGGGTCTTAGTAGTTTAGTACAACAAAACACTTTTTTGGGCAACCGAAATGTTAAACATTTTTTCATGAACTGAAAACACACTATAGCTACAGCTGCACCTATACTCTGTGACGGCATGTCTATATTACCTAACCAATGTTGTCACCATGGTAGCGACCTGCCTGTGACTGCACCCACGTCACTCAAAGGGCCACATCCTTAATAATGCATAACTTTGAGCATTAATAAGATTTAAATGGGTGAGTTATATAAAAATGTACTAGCATGTAAGGTTGTCATGAATGGGGAATTTAGCTACCATTTATTGTACCAGGCTGTAAATGTGTTTATTTCTGCTGTAATGTTGGGCACTTTGACATGAGGGTTAAAGGGTACTGGCCTGCTTTTGGAGCCAGACTCAAGTGGTCATTTGAGGAATTGCAGTTTCTGCACTTCCAAGTTTGCTTCATTTTTCAGCCCCGGAGGTTGCTGCTTGGTGTCACGATATACAGACGTTCTCTGCTCAGCTGAGACTTTCTTGGTTTCCACAATTACTCTGCAGAATTGGAGCCCCCCCGAATTTTAGACTGGGTGAAACCTCCGTCACAGTTCCAGCATTGTAATTTCCTCCGGGAATTCTGGTCGAGAAGAGGTGGCAGGATCCCAGAAATGGACGGCCAGGGCGATGAACAGATGGTTGGTGAGTAAATGGCATGGTGAGTGCAGAGAAGTTGGATCCAGACTGTAAGGATGGGCAGCCCAACAAACGAAATACTTTTTTAACATGCTGCCAGGAGTTGACAGGCTAGTGACAGACACTCTTGGATGGTCTGACATCTTCACTGTGTGTGCGCCATACTGCTTTTTGAACTCAATCATTCATTCATCTGGGGTTTGTGTGTGTGTGTGTGTGTGTGTGAGAGAGAGAGAGAGAGAGAGAGAGAGAGAGAGAGAGAGAGAGAGAGAGAGAGAGAGAGAGAGAGAGAGAGAGAGAGATGTAAGGGAGTGCATCCTTAAAGGCACTGATCTTACTAAGTTCAGCTAAGGTATGATGTAACCTTTTCAAGCACAGACTCAACACCTTAGAGGAGGACTTATAATAATCAAGAAGGAGGTAAAGAAGAGGAAGTGCCAGCAGGCCTGAACCTCATCTGTTGTTTTCCTGTTCTTCATGCTTTAATGATCAAATGCCCCCTGGTGGTTCAACTAAGTCATGTGCATTTTAAATCCTGTGCCATCTTCTTTTAAACAGCAACTACTTTATGGTGTGACATTGTTGAAACAATTAGTGTTTTTTCATATCTTTATATTAACAAAGCATTTATCTTCAAAAACGAACCTGCATATGGAAATATATTGTTGGCCCAAGCACTAATAGAGCTAATATTTATTGACCTAAATGTTTATGGGTGTGTATATCACCTCAGCTCAGACACCCAATATCCCTGCTTGAAGCTTTAAAGTAAACTTTGTTCTTCAAATCCATCACACATATTGGAATAGAAAGGATGCAGGTGGCCTGGTTTTTCGAGGAAGGAAGTCATTATCATTGAAAAACATGTCTCGTCTCCCCAGCTGTCACAAAGCACAGTCTGCTGGGAGAAGCTGTTCGGGGAATTTTAACAATCTGTATGCCTCAATCAATACTATTCGGCTTAAAACACGCACAACAACTCGGAGAGAAACACTTGCTTTTGTGTGCAGTGAGCATATATAGGGAACTCTGGATCAACCATGTCAGCCGATACACTCCAACGCTCCCCAGAGAAGCTTTCTCATGCCAGAACAAAAGAAATCAGCCTTTATGTAACAAAGCCTGTAAAATCAGAGGCATAAAAGCCCTGAAATCCATCAATCACACGGTGCGCTGACACACCCATGTGCACACAGCAAACGGGGCCGAGCAGTGAAACCAGAGATCTCCTTAAAGTAGGACATCAACTATTCATTCTGTTGTGATACGGCTACTCATATCAGGTGTAACACAGTCTGTACTGATTTCACCTGGCTTTGCCTCTGCCCCTCTTTCCAAAAATCACTGCTGGCTGCAAGCGCTGGCTCCTTGTGGAGAAAGGAGCACAGCAAATGCCTCAGAGCCATTACACAGATTGCTCAAAGGGGAAAGACTGGGCCGATGCATATTTCATGGAGGTATTCCAGTTTTGGGATAAATCATCAGCTGTTTTAGTAATTGCTGGTGACAAGAAACCAAGACCAAGACTCAATACCAAAAGGAATTGCTGTGCTTTTAAAAATTAACTAGTGTGTCGACTTATTAATTGTTCCCCTTTAATGACTTTACGGACTTGTTGTATAAATGACAGAGCATGAAGAGGACTTTACGGGTTATCTATTCAAACAGCTTGTGTAATCCTTTTCTTTAAGTCTCCACTCAGAAGCGGAGAGCGTCTACAAGCCCCCGCGCTGCGATATCGACAGCGTGCTTGCAAATAAAGACATCAGCCAGAGAGTGGGAGGAAAACAGGATGGGATGATCAGCGATTTATTAAAGTGTATAAAACAGGAAAACACCACAGTTCATACCATTGTTTTATAACACGCTCACAATTTCAATCTCCTTTTTTCTTTTTTACTCTAATTTCATGCATTTGCTCAACTCTCACGCTTGAAGGTGCTTTATGCATAGTGCTAGGTTTATAACACTACAAGTCCATAAATAACCACATGCAATTGGCAGGATTCATTTACTTACTTACAAAAAGTCATTGTGAAAACGGATGACAGTCACACACATAGTATAGATTCTTACTGTTTGTAACTGGGTTAGTTCACATTCAGACTGACAGAAATTCTGTATGCATTGATTAACTGAGACTGAGGGAATAAACAAAACCATTTGTGCATTATTTATATATCATGACAGCTGATCAAAAGCATGCATTTTGCCATTTGATGTTTGTTTTTGCAGTATAATTCAATAAACACACAAACAACGGGGCAACAAATGACTCTATAGTTGAATCAAGAATTATCAGACATATCTTAACAAAACTAAACATTATAAGACTAATAAAGGTGTTTTTTGCAGGGCTTTTTTATTTGGTTGCATGACATTGTGCAGTTATATCTGTGTACGGGAATTGACTGCTCATATTATTTGTGATGTGGTTGTAGCAATGTTTGTGAGTGCACTTCAAATATATCATCAGCAGTGATATGGCACCTCATTAGAAATGTGGTCAGTATGTCCTATTTTGCTAGAAGGTGTTTGTGTATTATAACTTTTTAATGTTTTAAACTGATCAATAATTGAAATGATAAATATTCAAGCCTGAAAATTTAAGGAATTTTGGAAAATGCACTTATTTGCTTTCCTGCCAAGGGTTAGATGAGAAGATCAATATGACTTTCATATATCTATCCATTAAATATGATATTTATGCAACTTTTAAAGTGCAAATTTAGCTGGTAGGCAGATTGTGTTACATTTGGACAGAGCCAGGTTAGCTGTTTTCACAAAGCTCCCAGTCTTTATGCTAAGCTTAACTTAACATAAATATATGAGTGGTGTCAATTTTCCCAACAAACTCTGCAAAAAGCAAATAAGCGTGTTTTCCAAAATGATGAGCTATTCCTTTAACACATTAATATATAATCAAATGTGCACAAATGATACATAATATGATTGTAAAAAAAGAACATAATAGACAACACTGAAATGAAGAAGCTAAAGTCTACACTGAGCATTTTTTAAATCTTGTTTTCTAATGTTTTTTACACTTGCTGTAGTAGCTAAATATGGTGTTGTCTATCCACCTGCGGTAATTGGACACAGCAGTGTAGACTCCAGGAAACTGGGCATCACCACAGCCTTTCCCCCAGGACACCAAGCCATAGACACGGCCTTCACATACAAGTGGACCTCCAGAGTCCCCCTAAACAGCAGAAAGGAAACTCCTACTATGTCAAAGCAATGGTGGACGAAGCACTCAGATACCTTATTTAGTCTAAAGTACCCATACAACAATGTAAAAATATACACTCAACTTATATTATATATTATAGTATAAAAATAAAGTTGCATAAAATATAAAGACTCTCAAAGTATAAGTACTTAACAAAATACAGTATTTTAGTTGATGTACTTACTGAATGCAGACAAAAATAAATAACAAAAAAAAGAAAATTTAAAAATGCAGGACTAGTAATATAAAACAAAGCATCTAAGAACAAATTTACTTCAATTCAAGGGAATGAATTCATAACTAGAAAAGGTAAAAGGAAAATATGTACATGTACAGGTATATAGATACCCGAGTCAGACTTTGGCCATTTGTGCAGACTGTTACTGAAACCACTCAGCTGTACAATAAGGAGAAGACTGAGGCCCACTTACCTGACAGGCATCTTTTCCACCAGTGGTGAAACCAGCACAGAGCATGTTCTCTGTGATGAGGCCATTGAAGGACTCGCTGCTGTTGCACTTTTCTACGGAGACGATGGGGAGTTGGACAGTGCGGAGGGTGGATGGGATCTGGCCTCCACTGGGGCTGGTGAATCCCCAGCCTGACACTCTACACATCCTGCCCTCCGCTATGGAGGCGCCGTGTCGGGGCAGCAGAGCGATGGAAACATAGCTGTTCAGATAGATCGGGGCCCTCAGCTGGAAAGATCGTGGACAATGTGATCAGTAAATACAGGAGGACCAATCATTTCTCAAGTGGACTTAAGAATCCAAAGCTATGGAAGTGGCTCAGAGAGGCTGAAATTATGCACAGTGGTCCTTTGAGTTGAATGCTCCAATGACAATGCTATCATGCTGATTTTTAGTAGATATAATGTTTACCATATTCACAGTCTTAGTTTGGTGTGTTAGCATCTTAACATTTGCTAATTAGCACTAAGCACAAAGTACGGCTGAGGCTGTTATGATAAGTATGAGAACACAATTTCTTCCAACCAACAGTGGAGACATTTAATTAAACAGCAAAAATGATCAGACAGTCAATAGGATTCATCCTTTGGGGACCATGAATGTTGGTACCAAAATTTGTGCCAATCCATATTGCAGATGTAGAGATATTTCAATGGATATGTGAAAATGTTAACATGCTGGTGGTGCTAGCTGGGGTTCAAAGTCATCAGGATTCATCCTCTAGGCACCATGAATGCTGCTCATTTTCATGGCTATACATCCAATAGTTGTCAATAGAATTTCACATTACTCCACCCAGCCATTGTCATTGCTTCATTCTGCACACTGTACCTTTATCAGCATAATGTCACTGTTGTTGGTGGTGCTGTTGTAGTCAGGGTGGGGCACAAAAAGCTGGGGCAGGATTTCTTGTTCTGTCCCCTCGTAGATGGCGAGGGAGTAGTCTCCTGCCACTATAATCATTTTTTGTATCCTGCAGACATAAAACAATTATGAAATTATGATGAGTCAAGTGTGTGGTCTATCAATAGCAGGTGCTATTTTTTACAAATGTGGAACGACTTCAGAATAATTTGACTTTGAACAGAAGTAGTGCATTGTTACTTTCAATGTCTTCAGTCGGGACAAAAGTATCACACGGGTGGGACATGAGCAACAGTGTGAACTTGAAATGTTTATATTAAAAATGTCCAACACCGTCCTTGTTAATATGTAATTGCAAACATATTATGTCCTTTATCTTAATACAAATTCATGAAATTTAATTTTCATGTTTCAATTTAATCAAACAACAACAAGTATAACTATATCTAAGAAAATCCAACTGTACAGTGTAAAAATAAAATATGTAATTCGGTGCATTACTACCATAAATTCTCATTTTTAATGCATTGCAACAGGTGTGACTGATACAGCGGTCTGCACGCTCATATGTCGCAGACCAGTGCAGAAAAAAAGAGACATTGACTGCATCAACACTTCCCCACGCGTGGATGAGCTGAATGTCTCCTGACACATAAGAAATGTCTCATCCTTGTCTGGGGAAACTGTAGCTGCAGTGGTTTGATGAGAGTACAGTCTGCTGTGACACACACGGTGTGACAGCATTAGCGGCGGGAGAGAAAAAAACAGCTGTTACTATCATCCTGACAATGACTCCTGACAGTGAAACCTGACTTGCTCCTATACTGAAAAAGCCTGAGATGGGAAACTTCAGTATGTGTACCAAGTTACTGTTTGTTTCTGGTAAGTGTTTTGTGCTGTTTGCGCTGATGCAGTTGGACATATCGAACATATATCAGCTTGGAGAAAATCTCCTTGTTGCTCATCGTGTTGCTTTCATACCAGCTTTCCTCTACTGCAAACAATGACAGTACATTAAAGCGTTGATTACCCTATAGAGGCTAGAAACAGATATCAATTATACAATGGATATTAATTACACAAATGACTGATAATTCCAACTAGTGTACAAAATTTGAGGTGTGGCATGTTTAAGTGAATTATGGTTCAGGAGAAGGAGACCAAAACTAGACGGGTTACCGAGCAATGTCAATCATAGAATTGTATAAACAAACCAAAATGAAAAAATCTTATGCACTCAAGTGAAAATCTTCTGTGTTTTTTAGACTTAAAAAAACATTTGGGGGTCTGTCAAAAAATATTCAGTACCCCCCCCTCCCAAGGGAAACCTCCCTTCGAGTTCAGAGTGGAGGATTATCAATCTGTATCTGGCAGTGTGGTCAGACACTTTGATTTTAACAAGATGGAGGAAATACCTGAGGCAGCTCACATTGTTCCTGCAGTTTTTGGCTGCTTGGGTTAGTTTTATTAGTGCTACTACCTAGCTGCCAATTCCATATGTGGTGTTGGCCAGCTGGAGTCGATCGATGGTGTGGTGTGTAGTAAATAAGTCTGGGAAAGGATGAGGATGAGTGCCACACAAGACTTTAGTGACAAAAAGTAATTTCACTGGTTAAGAATGCACTTTGCTTCAGAATACTGAAAATGTCCACATATAAGCTATCAGGACATTGTGTCTTTGTCAATGTATTTTCCAAACCCAACCACTCAATTGTAAATGGAAAACTTGTGTATCTCTACTGCTTTTAACACTACTTATCATAACCATTAACGTAAGTGAATGGGGAAACAATGCTGACTCAACATTTCCATTAATCCAATATGGGTTTTTCACGACAGATATGGAAGTTACCTAAACCAATAATACCAGTTACCTGATGTTGTAACCCTAGAGGTAAGATTAAAATCAAACATTAGCCGAATTATTGCTTCCTTACCAGCCAAACCATTTTCTTTTTATGATTTTTGGGAAAGTGTGTTGTCAGTAAGCCTGGAAGGCACTGATGACACTCTTTGTGGCACGCTTGTGTCAGATTCCTGTAAGAAAGAGCTCCATTGTTACTGGCATCACTTTCATGTGCTTTCTCTCAGTCTTGATAGCTCGCAAAATCTGATATGGCTCGAAATATACTGGATATGAAATCCTATAATGAAATCCACATTTTTAACCAGAGGAGTCACGTGGAGGTCTTCATACAGTATATAATAAAAATCTAATCAGGACACGTATAATTTGATCTGGGCTTATTTTACCTCTTTATCAAGTTTGTGTTTTCCTGCCTGGGTTTATGCAACTATTATAGCCTTTAGAAGTGAATTACAAGAAAAGAAAAAAATAGCTCACCCAATATTACAGTGTGCTGCTGTGATTACCCAGTACTTATTTATCAAGGATCCCCCGCAGATGTGCTGACGCTCTGTCGTCTGTATTGACACAATGTACTTGATTGAATGTGGAACTGGAGCGTATCCTCCAACAATACGTCCCTGTGCCGCATCTTGACCTGTGACACACAAAGAGGGAAATGAAGATGAAACACATACAACAGCCCATAAGGGTTTTTTTGTGTGTGTGCAAACCGCTTAAAGCTAACACAGTTGTAAGGTTACTAATGCAGTTGCAGCATCAGCAAGAACAATACAGAAGTCATAAAGAAAAACACTCGAGCACTTCACTGCACAGCTGCTTCTGGCTTTGCAGATCAATGAAAAACAATCTTATCCCTGATGTGCATTGATTCACAGTGAGGATGAGTCAGGCCATCTGATGTTGCACACAGTTTGGGTACAGTGTGCTGACTTAATTTGGATTTCTACTCAATATGTGGTATAGATATTCTCATATGGAGTCCATTAGGAGTCAGTTAAGTTTAACAAGGATTTAACCGAATTGAGAGGTTGAAAATATCTTAAGATCGTGATCCTTTAAAAAAAGAGAATCAATAGAGATGCATATGATCATCCCTTTAAAAAGATGAGAAGAACTTGCAGTCTGTCTTTGCTTTGGATAGACTGATATTTAAGGGTAAGACGAGAACTGTACTCAGTTTTTGGAAAGATTTAGAAATGATATGCTTCTGTTTTTCTTTTCTTTTGTCTTTGTCAGAGGGAAATGTGTTAATGTACTGCACCTGTGCTGTATGTTAAAAGGGTTTTAAAGGGCAGCTTCTACTCATACTGACCATTTAAACTTGTCTTCCTGTTGCATCTTCAATGAAGGCAATTGGGGACAATTTGTTCCAAAGCTGATCTGAACCTAATTTGAGGCCTCAATTTATACCAAAAAAGACTAACCTTACTTAAGTAGCCTATCATGTGTATTATATAAATAAATTAAAAAATAAAACATTGAACATTTGTGAACTTATCCTTTAAACCTGAATTTGATTTTGGCTATGTGTCATTTGTAAAGGAGATAATGTATCCCAAGAAAGGTAAATTAAAAAAACAAAACATATTTACTTAGACAGAACAAATTGCATTGGAGCTGTTTTAGGGTTGTTGTTGTTTTCACTATTACCATTTTTCATGACTTGTATTTCTCTGCAACCGAAGAGATAAAGTTGAGATTGCTGTTCATACCAAAAAAGCAATTATCATAATAATTTCTGTTTTCTACATTGTGAATACGGGAATCTTAATCTTAGTGACACAGAGCCATTTCAGGTTGAGGGATGAAGCAATACTGTCTCATTACTGTCCTAGATATTGATCCCAGGCTATAATTAGCAGTAGTGGTGCGTGTCAAGAGCAAAATGGTATTGCTATCGTATACACTGCATGGATTGGGTGTGTGTGAGAATAGACGCACACATACACATACAGGTGCATTGGAGAGCATTATGTAAGGCCTTGCAATTGAACCTTTAACAAAGGATCTCCTTCTGTGCGTAATGTGAGATGAAAAGTCAAAATAAAATGCATAAGACTAAATAAGGGAGTGGTTCTCAAACTTTTTCACATCAAGGAGCCCTAAACTAAACTAAATTATCACAAATTAAACCATGGATCATTTGATTTAGAATATTTTGTCTGCTTTTAGATTATTTATTACAGTAAGTGTACAAAACAAAGACTGGTGGGGTTCTCCAGGCCAGGACTTTGGGAACAACTGCTCTGCACTTTAATGCTGTTTTACATTATCTGTGATTTTATTGTATTCTCACAGCTATTGCAAATTATCAAGAGTTGTAATTCACCCAGTCCTCTCTAAACCAGTGTTGTCTATTCCTGCTGAAGCTGTTGATCTGCATTTACCAGGATGTCTTCTCACAAATTCCTGAATTGGTTGCACCAAGCATCAAAAACAAAGTGTCCCTGGACCTCTCTCTGGGACCCACTGAAATGAGATATTATTTGTGGTTCTTCTGAATACAAGCAAAACTGTACAGTGTTGCAAGTCGTGCATGTAATGTACTGTAAAGCTAGTTTTTTAATATTCTGCATATATTTTCAAATTAAGATAAAATAGGAAAAGGTTGTCCTTGACACTGGCAATATTTTACACTTATTTAAAGAAATGAGACTCATTCTGTTGTTCATGTTGAAGTATAGCCGCTCATCACAGAATCATAAGTAGCCTCCAGCAATGTCTCTTGTGAACTTCTTTTCAGTGTCAGACCTCCTGTAGACCTCCTAAAGATGTCTATTGGAGTCTCCTTTCACATTTCATCTTTTTGACAATTACCAGGCACAAAAGGGGGTGTTGGCCACAGTAACTTATTGTTATTTTGCTGTTTGCTTTCATCTGTTGTTTCGCCCGAGGATTCAAATTCTTCTTGCAAACAAACACACTTTCGTTGAACTTTTCCTTTCAAAATATATCTCTGTATTTCTCAGTAACTGTTACAGGAATATTCACTGTGTAACTGATTATATAAAAGTTGAAAATAGAAAAGAAAAATCAGCAGCTTTAATAAAATTGAATCTTGTGCATGTACAGTATATAGAACAGTATCATTACAAAGGATTTAGAAAAGATGAACCAAACCAGATCTTAAACATATCCCAACAAAATGATGATGTGCCCATTTTACTTCTGAAACATACTCATTCTTTTCATTTTGAGTAAAATATGCATAAAATATCCCAGGAACACTGCACACATGTATATAATCTCAGCAACATCTATATATTGCAGATGTATTTACACAGAGATTGTTTACTGTATATAGTATTTTATTTTATTATATTTTAATCACTTTCACCCTTATGCTGCTACTTTTTTCCCACTGTACTACTGTGACAATTTTAATTTCTCCCAAGGGGGATCAATAATCTTATCTTATCTTATCTTATCTTATCTTATCTTATCTTATCTTATCTTATCTTATCTTATCTTATCTTATCTTATCTTATCTTATCTTATCTTATCTCTTTCTGTATTTAGCCGCTTGTGTAAGTCTTGATTTCAAGCAGTAAGATGCAAAGTTGTGCCAAGATGAAAATCAGGAAAACTTTTCTCTCAATAGACCATTTTAGGGGAGAATCAAGACTGAAAGTCCCACAGAGTGCAGCTAAAAGTGATGTTTTTAAAAATTGATGGAAGGACTACAAATAGCATATTAGCTACACATACGGCCCATGTAAATACACATTCAATTCATATCTATTAGTATGTTGTTTTTTCAGGGTGACAACAGTATGCTTTCCTGTCACCAATACAGCCATTGTCTCCCAGAGGTGTAACTTCACTTAAAGCTCTTTCATGCATACATGAATTAATACATTGAAGGTAAAGAAGCTAACTTACCATTTACAGCCAGAATTTTCAAAAGTATACAAAGCCATAAATATGGCAGGTCCATAGTGAGACAATCAACAGTCAACGCAGAGAGAGAGACTTCACCTGTGTGCTACTTGTCTAAACTTAATGGGAAGGCATTGCACCTGCATTCTCAGGTTTCTTATAGTTTCCATTTCCGTTTCCATGGTCACCAGCTTGTCCTGGACCGATGTATAATTGAAGCATCAGCCGCACGGCCCCATGTCTCACCTCTTCCATGACCTGCTCAACCTCACCTCCTTGCTCATTGTTTATCTAATCACTCAGTTTATTGTTCCCACTTTAACTGTCACGTAATAGGTGAGGGGTTACTGCGTTTATTGAGGTGTGACCAACCTGTGAATCAGAACCACCTGCACAGTTTTATCATGTGATTGTAACATCTACTCTGATGTTCTAGCCCTGTAAACTGTTTCAAATATATGACATAATTTAGCTTGAGATTGAAGTTCCTAATATGGATCAAATGGGTTGCTGTCACCCAAAATGAAAGAAGATACAGTTAAGGGTCTTTGCAGCTCTTCATCATTGTACAGTCTCCTCTTATTGATTTCCCCAAGAAAGGATTAATGAGGGTTTTGACTAATGACAAGTAGCAGCTTTTGTATCCGACCAGGTCAAGCCAGTACTGCTCCACATCTATTCTCGGTCTGGGTGTCATTAAAAATGGAGCACAGCTCCGACAAGTCTCATCACTGCTTCCAACCCTCTGTGGAGTTCCTGACCTCAGCTAGCTAATAGCCCTCTCTCTTGCCCTCCCAGCTACTGATAGCTAGTCAGGCTCTTGGTACCTCACTCATCCCCTGAGTGCTGACCACTGCTTTTTTTCCGCATGACGCGCTCGTGAGTCCAAGCGCTGTCATCATTGCACATGGCAGCCAGCTACCCGTTCTCACATTCATCTGTCTGGCCCTGGAATGAAAAGTCAACTGTATATCACAAATGGCAATGCTCTTATTCCTGAAGTCTCATCTTTGTTTTAATACAAGCACTTCTCCACTCATCTTACTTCTGTTATTATGAACAAAGATGAACGATTGAGGATTGAAAATAGTCGGTGTTGTTTTTTAATTACAGACATAAGAAAAAATTAATAATTTATGAATCTGCAACAAAACGTTTAACTGAAATGGAGACGTGACGATCCTGAGATAATCTTGGTTTACAGACTCTAGACTGGAGTGACACTGATGCCTTATCCGTGCCAGTATCAGTATCAGTATCAGTATCATCACCTCTTCAACATGACTCAGCTGTGACTTCCTAATTATAAATGCCTTCATTTACAAATATCTTATGTTATGCATCAGTAGATATTTTTTATCAATCTGAACAAGCTGAAAAAATAACACATGACTTATTTTGACCAAATAAAGTTCTTATGGCAAATGTAAGCAAACAGATGAATATGCTACAAATCCAGCAGACACAGAGCAGCATCTGTATTCATTTAGTCTTATTTAGGCCACATGATGAATAAAAGTCTAACATTGACCCTCCATTTAGCTGCTCAATGCTTCACTGTATTAACCAGCTAATTGTTAACTTTGTTTCTCTGCTGTTGGATGCTTGGCTAATCACAAATATCTATCCAATAACAAGTACCTGCTGCAGCTGGGAACAACACTGATGATAGTAAGACTGAACAAAATGAGCTGAAAGGCACTAAAATGTAGTTCTTACTTTATTTTTGAATGCATACATAGGAGAAATATGTGTGTTTTACAGTTAGTAATATTCATGCAGTTTAAAATGACATTATTTGGTCCTTTCTTGTGACGTTTGGGGCATGACGTTTTTAATTTCAGATGCGTTGTGTAACTTTGATGAAATGTAATTTAAAATATTTCCAGCTTTCATCATTATTAAACTGCATTATATCAAGTTGTGTCTTTTTTCTTCACTCTAAAGAGGCCACATTAGCAAATTAAAATATGCTTTATCAATTAGCTGTAACAGTTACCCCTGATAGTTATTGGTAATATTTAGAAATAACTAATGTGTGAAAACTAGTTTGTGTGGTGCAGTCTGTTTTAATTTAGCAATGTGTGAATCTCCACTTAATAAATGTGTTACTGTAGCTGTCACCCCGAGGCTCTAGAAATAAAGGGGACTGGATGGTAAACTCCAATTGTCGGGGTATCACACTACTCAGCCTCCCCCCAGGAAAACTTATGGCAGTCTGATTCTATGTTACTCTCTGCAAAAGAGTGACGTGACAGACATGCACAAGTACTTTTTGAGAACTGTTTGATAAAGTGTGAAAACAACAGGTGGACTGGTGATGTAGGTGTTGCTTGCTGATGACACAGGATGGCTGTATGGTGAATGATGGGGGGAGCTGAGCCTGAAGGTTAGTATACTTAGTGCTCCTTCACATAAAGGACGACCCAAATGAGGTGATTCAGGTTGGTCCCCTCCCTGTAGATATACTCTGGGAAAAGACACACTAGAAGGATAACTAACATAATGAACCGAACCAGAGGAATGACATGCAGTATAACGTTTCCCAAACTGTGATTTAAATCAGGCCACATGTGACTAAAGGATACGTAAAGAGGAATAAGAGGGTGATCGAGTATTCGAGGCCAGATTGAAAGTTTTTTTTATCATACTATATATTGTACTATATATCATACTCTTTATATACATGATTTAGTTGGTACAGAGTCTACGGCTAGATGCAGCTGATATTATGTGAGAACAAGAAAGTTTGAACAAGAATCAGATTTTCTGTTGCACATTCAGTACGTGTAGTGCAACTGTATGTGTGTATGTGTTATTCTCAGTGTTATACAGTGTTATACAATACTTACGTTACGAATACATTAGTGAAATCAGATACG
This sequence comes from Scomber scombrus, assembly GCF_963691925.1. NCBI lineage: Eukaryota > Metazoa > Chordata > Actinopteri > Scombriformes > Scombridae > Scomber > Scomber scombrus. The sequence continues at coordinate 26,371,615 of NC_084979.1, read as the reverse complement.
CAGCCTATAGTTTGCTTTGTTTTCTGGTCTCAGATCTGAAACCTGCTGGGAGTTCAGCGGGTTATTAAATCAACCAGTTATTACTTCCATATTACAGAAGATCTACAGGAATTTTAATTAAAAGGGAAGCATTCAGTAATATTTAAGTGGAACATATAAGGCTGTGATTATTGGAATAATCTGTATTTTAATTAATAAAATTGAAAAGATTTAGAAATAACAAAAAATAACACAGATAGATGACTAAAAGAGAACATTTGTGAAAGTTTCTGTATTGAGCATAAGAGGCAGACGATGATACAAAAATACCAAGATAAGGATTTTATATATGTTATGGGTACAGTTCAGTTATAACAACACAGAAACACATATACCTGAATAAGAAAGGAAAGATATAGTCACATCAGAGCTCTAAGCAAATCAATTATTCGATCATACCCTTATGGTACGAGTCTGTGCTCCCTGTAACCTGCCACAGGATGTTTTTAAAGAAGAGCAATATGTACTATGTTCTAAAAAGTGGGATGTGTAAGTCAGCTACAAGCAGTCTGTGCTGGGGGACCGGTAGCTGCAGTGGGGAATCATCATTAAGAAGAAACAGGGTTGGTGAGGTTGTTATGGCAGTGTTGAAAGCTCTGGATAGGACACAGGCAGCTTCTGTCCAAAATGTTGAAAAAGCAGACAGTCCCAAAGCATATGTAACAAAATAGTTCATACATGGAAAATATGAAACTCAGATTACATTGGCATTTTGATCTCACATATTAATTCATATTATTTATCCTTTTATAAATTCTGTCAAAGTTCATGTGGCACTCTGGCTTTTGATGTTACAAAACTTGCAATCACTTCCCTCAGATTAGACCAAACTAAACACATTTTCATTCATCTCTTTATGTTAATGATGGTATTGTTTTATTGCATGTTTTAGCTAAAGTTATTTTTTGAGCTAATTAGGGATATTGGATATATTGTTTGAGTAGTAGGGCTCTAACAGTTCCTAAGTCCAAGCTCAAGACAAAACATCTTTTAAACACCTTCTTCAAGCTTACATAAAAAAAAAAAAAAAAGATTTCTATTTGTCTTGGCCTAAAGTTTTCCAGTTCAAATGCAATGCAAATAAAATTAAGAAATGTACAACATTTATTATTTTTTGTAACTTGGTGATGACACAGTAACTGTGCAGGAGTGTTCCCATCCCAAATACCTTCATATCCCAAGGTGAGGGCAGACAACTAAAGCTTGAAAACAAACATTATACAAGGGAACACCATAGCTTTGTCATGTAGTAGGTCAGCTTCATTGTTGAAGCGTGAGATGGTCACAGCACAAAACAAGACGAAAGGATAATACATAGATTTGAACGAGGATACAGTTACACTATAAAAGAAAACAGGAGAGCATTCGTCAGACCAGTTGGAGATACTCTGAAGGATTCTGTGTTTGGGCGTACAGGTGAGTAGAAAGTAATGGTAACCCATTACGTTAAAAATCTATAATTAAGATTCAGTCGTCTCACTAGATTGCAGAGTATGATGATGCTTTAAACTTTAAAAAACTCTACTCTATACTCTACATACTATTACAAATATAATATTATAATATAATATTATTAGTATATGAATTTTATACCTGCGTTCCAACGTGAACATTGATAGCAGATAGTCATAATGAAATAATCTACAAATAGTGACATTTCAGACACTATACATGTATATGTGCTATATAAGTTGAAGCTGCTAAATTCATGTTTCTGCATTACAGGTGATTAGTAAAAAGATGGCTCCAGTTACGACTCCACTGGGAAGATCTACTTTACTGCTACTCTTGGCTTTCTCAGTGACAGGTAAGTTCTGTTCAGTCCTCAATATTTTTATTCCTGGGTGCATAATGTCAAACCCTGTTGAAAGTGACTTTCATAAATGCATTAACAGTATAATACCTTAAAGGAATTGCCAAATGATGCCATGCTGATTTTCCCCCACTTTCCTCTTTGGTAGTCCACAAATTATTAAATTTGACATTTTTCTGTAAGTTTAAAGAACTCATTCAAAACAGAGAGTTTTGCACATATCTGACATGCAGCCTACTCTCCCTGTCGACAGACACATTTGCAGCGAGGATCATTGGGGGTCAGGAGGTTCGGCCGTACTCTATCAAATATCAGGCATCCCTGCAGTCCGAGACAGGGCAACACTACTGTGGAGGAACCCTGGTGCACCCTCAGTGGGTGGTGTCTGCTGCCCACTGCTGGAGACCGTAAGTACTGAAAGCAGATACTACCATACAAGGTACATAATGATGAGAAGGAAACAAGATGTTATCATTATTCAGTGTGTTATTATACATGACGACAGAAAGCTGTTTGTTTCAGCTGACACATGAAATTATAATTTTTCTATATTTTACAGTTAAAGTGTAAATTCTGAAGCACTGAATCTCTGTTTTGGCCCTCAGGAGCACTCTGATGAGGGTGGTGTTAAGTGAACACAGTCTGGCCACAAAAGAAGGATTTGAACAGGCCTTCAATGTCTCAAAGATATATGTGCACAACTTTAGCTACAAGACTTTCAACAACGACATCATGCTCATCAAGGTATGCAACAACAAAAAAGTTTTTAAAAAAGTAGTAGTAGCTCAAAATAACGGCTATGGTACATGGAGCTCTGCACACATACATGCACTCTTCTCTCTTAATAGACTGATGAACCGATGGAGTGATTGCTTAGTCAGAATCTTACAGATGTGGTGCTGTAACTTTGTTTATTACAGCTGAGCAGGCCGGCACTGCTGAATGCCAACGTCCAGCCAGCCGAGCTGCCTGACAACAACACCCCTCCACTTCGTGATGACGTCTGCACAGTGAGCGGCTGGGGTGTGACACAGATTTACAGTTACTACCTCTCCCCTGTGTTACGTGCTGTGGATGTGAGACTTATACCTTACTGCACCTATTACTACTGGGGCAGGATCACTTCAAACATGCTGTGTGCTGGATCTCGGATGGGCGGCAAAGATTCCTGCCAGGTACAGAGAATTTTTTTATTTTTTGATGTGTAGGTTTCTTGCTCTGTGCATTGAATACTATTTTAATTACTACCAAACAATGATCTGTAGTATTTTACATATGTATAGTTATTATGTATAGTACATAATATCTTTATTAACATTGAAGGATAGGTTCCCAAATAATACTTACATGCCCATATGTAGATTAAAATCATTACTGTTGGTCTTAATACAACATTTAATGTATCTTATCCAAACTAGTCGTGACGAGATCCCCTCTCTAAAGCGATTCCTTCAGAGCCTGCAGAGTCCTGAAAGATTTTTTAAAATTGTGTACACACATCATATGGATCTTGTGCCGATAACATATTAACATAGACCAATAACTTGTGAAACACAAGGGAAGAAAAGTTATCTTACTCCATAGATTCCATCTAAAGTAGGGTCCACAGTCCCCACTCACAAATGTGTCTTCCATCGTCTGAATTAGTCTAATTAAGTGGGTATCCTCCAAGGTTGTACAAAAAAAGACTGTAACTTTGGAAGGTACCCATTTAATTAGACTAATTCAGACTGCTTAAGCCTGAGGGTTGGTTTAGATCTAGTTCATACATTATTTTCAGACCAAATCGTAAACCAAAAATGCTCATAGTCATTCCAAACAGCTACACCTGCTATCATTTAAATACGCTGACACTGGTGCACGGCTTCAGACAGTCTCTCCTGCAAGGCAGTTGTTCACGTGACAAGTGACTTAAGGTGGATTTAAGGTTCTCCAAAGATGCTTATAAATGTCTCAGAAAAGGGTGTTATGGGTAGCATGAACACGTGAACATTACCCCCGTGTGCGTTCGCCTACTTGCCGGCTGGAAGACCATAATTCCATCTTCAGTGAAACACAGTAATTGTTATCTCACATTTCAGAAAGTGACAGAAATGGCTATTTGACCATCTGACAAGTAGTCCTGATGGAGTGTACAATTTTGGTTTAGGATGTGATCTAAAAATAACGATGTATGAACAAGTTTTAATCAAGAATAAATCCCCTCAGGCTTCAGCAGGGTATTTTCCAAACTGCACAAAAGGGGGATTGTGGATTTAGGCCCCTATCTCTTACATTAAAATTGCTTTAGTAAGGGATCTCTTCACAGCCAGTATGGAGGAATAATTACAGCAACCAATAACTGTCAATGCAAATATGGACATGTGAGTTGTGTTTTAAGCCCGGGAAAAATGTGAAGCTCTCCTTTAATATTCCCTTAGATCACATTAAGAATGTGATGAGATACACACTGCTTTATACCAAGAGTAAAATCCAATATGTTTGTTCATAATGTCTCGTTTGTCTTCCACAGGGTGACTCAGGTGGTCCCCTTATCTGCAACGGTAAGTTTGAGGGCATTGTCTCCTGGGGTATCAGCTGCGCCAACCCATACTTCCCTGGAGTCTACACCAAAGTGAGCAACTACGTGAAATGGATCAACTGGATTATTGACAAAGACACACAATGAACCTTCACCTGGATCCTTGATAGACAGTCTGCAGGGACGAGTTTCAAAATGTATTGATTTTGGTCACAGCTGACATCAAATTCAGCCGATTAATTGCTGTAATCTGTGTTATAGTCAAAGGTGATTTCTGAACACAGCTCGCAGTGTAACACAAACATAGGTCTTTATTATTATGTATGGCTTTTGTTATTATTAACAACTTTCTTTGTGTTTTGTGTGGTAAAAAATGTTAATTTGACACAAGTTTTACACATTAATTGCAATTTATATGGCTATGCTAACAAAGTACTACATCTATACACAGACTGTTGATTTCTTAATGTTACTACAAACACTGCATGAATAAAAAGCTGTCCGCATTGACAATAAAGATCAGGTGTTTCTCTTATGATCAAGACTGTCTGTACTCCCAGTAATCCCCTGCCCTGTGATACAAGAATAAAAAAAGCAAATGAATACAATTCTCACACATTGAATCAGTAACATTTGCAACAATCTTTCCATAAGTCTGACAAGGCCAAAAGAGGTTGCTTACTGTCTCTTATGACAAAAAAAACAACTTATTCTTCACCAGTAAATCAATATTTCTGCTAATTTAATTTAATTCAGATTTGGCATCTTGGCCAAAACAATAGCTGTGTTGGTAATGTAGAATAGTTGCAACCAACCTAAACTCAGACTTACATGCTATGTGGCTTTCTGTAGTACATTTAGGAATTCAAAGGACCATACATTTGGAGATTTACCTCTTTAATCACATGTTCTGCATACTATATTACATTTCTGAATGAATGCAACACAGTTTAAGATCGTGCTTAGGCATTACTCTACATTCATCAACATGAGTGTGTACCGTATTTTGATGCATGTAATTTCATATTTCTATAGCTGTTACATCACCATTTTTAATAACAGCTTATGTATGCAGCCATGGTAACAACTTTTGCAGCAACAATAACTGAAGACTGTAGCTGAAATTACTTATCTCGACTGGTATGTATGAAACCAATCAATAAAATTGTGTGCAGCAAAAGTCTAGGATTAGCATCATTTTGCTTTTTTTCTTAGAATAATGCACTTCCCAACAAAGACAAGATATTTTAAAAATGTATCGTGATAATAAGATACAATGTCCTTCCAAATACCTGCAATACAAACACAGTATGAAAATTATGGAATTATCAACATGATGGATTCAGCATGAATGCAATCAAATGTTCATATTTAACTATATAAATGGTAAAAAGTGCAATAATGTTTTATTATAAGCTCGAAAGGGTAACCATGAATAAGAAAACATTCACTACCGCACGTATAACTTTTAGAGGCCTGCTTTTGGCTGATTGAGGGAATTTTTGGAGTAAAAGTGTTTGCAGTCCTTTACAATTTACATTTTACAATACTGCAGTCAGCAGTAAGGAATGATACTTGGACTTCTCTCACAGTTACTTTTACCTCCTTTAGGCCAATACAATTTTCCTCTTACTATGATTTTTTGACACATAAATTCATCAAGAAGTTTAAGACCCTTCTTACTTCTTATAAGGTTTATACATTATGGTTCAGATCTCTTTATCTCACAGTTTGTATGGATCATTCAGGTGTGAAGGAGAATTGCTCTCAGTTTGTTTGACTCTTACTCCCTCTAGTGGTCAAAACTATTGTGGTTTTGCACCAAAAGGGAAAACCCCAGACTACTTATAAACTATGTTATTTTTATTATTAATTTTCTCACGATATGTTGTTAACATTTTAATTTATACATAAGCAAAAAATGACTGTGTGCAGCAACTGAAAAGAAGGGAAATAATCTAAATGTAATAATAATATGTAGGTCGGCGAGCTGTCATTTCCGCGCATGCTCAGTAGCAGCTGTCTTGTTTACACAACAGTGTCCTTGCTGAAGCAGCTGAAGTCTGACTGACACAAACTCTCTCTAAAGTTTAAACCAGCGTAATATACCTTCACGGGTAAATTATGTCTGTGAAACACGCCATTAGCCGGGGGCTCGAGATGGGCCGGTCGGTCTTCCAGCTGGGTCTCCTTAAATCTGGAGGCCGAGTGGCAGCAAAGCTCCGAGCTGACCGTTTCCGTGTAGGCCCGTCGGTCCGCAGCGCTCAGCCTCAGGCTTTCCTGCCGTCTCGGTACCGGTATTACCGGACCTCTCTGAGGGGCCTGGCGGCACAGCTCCAGTCCGCCGGCTTCAGGAGGATGATGGGCGGCGGGTCCCCGAGAAACAGAGCCGTGTTTTTGGCTTTCGGTCTCGGTGTGGGACTCATCGAGCAGCAGCTTGAGGATGACCGGAGGAGTGCTGCAACATGCCAGGAGATACAGGTAAATAATATAATATACAGGTTACTAATATAATATACAGGTAAATAATATAATATACAGGTAAATAATATAATGTGCATGTAACTAATTTAATATCCAGGTAAATAATCTAATATACAGGTAACCCATTTAAGATCCAGGTAACTAATCTAATATTCAGGTAACTAATATACTGTAATATACAGGCAACTAATCTAATATTCATGTATTATCATGAAATACTGCACAAGTACCAGGGTTATTATAGTTAACTAAAACTAAGACTAAAAGTAAATAATATAAGAATAAAAAATAAAGAAAGAAATAATTTAGTTAACTGAAATAAAAATGATTTTTTTTTTAATACAAAGCTAAATAAAAACTCAAATGAACAATGCAAAACTACAACTAAACTCAATTGCAGATCAAATCAGCTTCGTTAAAAGAAACAACTAAAACTAGACAATTCCTCAAAATAAAAACTAAACTAAAACTACTTAATCACTTGTTAAAATAACTAAAACTAAACTGAAATAAAAAAAACTAACTGAAAAACTAAATAAAAACAAAAACTAATGAACATTTACAAACTATAATAACCCTGATAAGTACACTCCAGAGGTGCTTATTCATTAGTGTTTACATTTCATGCTACTTCATACTTATACTCAACTACATTAATTTGACAGCTGTAGTTACTAATTAAACCTTAATAAACCTTACTTTTTACATACAAAATATATCATTATCTTAGAAAAACATGATTAACTCCAACAACAAAACGATTCTTACATGTAAACAAAACAACAAAATCAACACAACAATCCAACATGATGATTCTGTACAACAATTTTGATATTTTGAAGATATTTCGCTGGTATATTAGTTGCAAAAAATAATAAAAATCAATATTTTCCAATAATACGTAACAGAAGATGAACTTTTACTTAAGTAAAAAATTAATGCAATACATTAACTTGTTATAAAGTGTTTTTACTGTGAGGTACTTTTGCTGGCAATTCAATTGTTGTGTGGTGTTGTGGATTTCCTGACCTGAAAGGATTAAAGGTATCCTCTTACCCAGTTTGCCTATATTTAGTAAGATGATGCCTTTGTTGTATTTAGATGTTGTCCTGCTTGAAAAAGATGACGCATGTGACAGTAAATGTCAGCCGTTGCTATCTACAGCTTGTTATTTCTGGATTAAGGCTCCTAAAACTTTATTTGACTGAAAAAATACTTTACTGGATCTTTGTTGTCATATTCACATCTCAGAGTGGATTGTTCTTTTTCTTTTTTTGCAGCTATCTTGACCTTTGCACCTTTTGTTAAATGAGTGTGATGGTTCTAAATATGTGATAGGATGTTATGTGCACAAAACTACCTTTCTGCATCCTTAAAGAAAAAACATTTCTCTCAATCCGTAGGCTGTGTTTAGCAAGAAAAGATTTCAGACTCCTCTTAAGCCGTTTACCTCAGGATACAAACTGGAGGATTACATTATTGGGAACCAGATCGGGAAAGGTTCGAATGCAGCTGTGTATGAGGCTGCAGCTCGGTTTGCCCCTCCGAAGGAAAGCGACAGGAAGTGCTCCCTGGTGCAGCTGAGAGAAGATGAAGAGGAAGGGGAGACCTCTCGATCTATGACCTGCTGTTCCTCGCTGAGAAACTTCCCTTTGGCCGTCAAGATGATGTGGAATTTCGGGGTGGGTATTGCACAACATATTTGGTTATATCAAAGATTTTCCAACAAGTTATGGTATTATTCATCTATGGGAAAACAGATGACAGCCACTCATCATAACTGACAGATATTTTTATTGCAATTTGTTTGCAGGCGGGATCGTCAAGCGAGGCCATATTAAAATCCATGTCCCAGGAGCTGGTGCCTGCTGGCCCCCTGGCTTTAAAGCAGGAAAAGGAGCAAATAACTCTGGATGGGTAAGTAATATGCATTCAGTGCTGCCGTTGCTCATTACTGCTCCTTACTGCTCCTGTAATCCTGAACTGATCTCATCTTTCTACATGCAGACATTTTGGAGACCTGCCCAAAAGAGTGTCAGCACACCCAAATGTGATCAGAGTGTACCGGGCTTTCACAGCAGACGTCCCTTTGCTGCCAGGTGCTCAGGAAGAGTATCCGGATGTGTTGCCAGCCAGACTGAACCCTGCTGGTCTGGGCAATAACCGCACTCTTTTCCTGGTCATGAAGAAGTAAGACTCACTGTCTTTCCATCTGCTGGTTAAATTTCTTACAGGATGTGAAACAGGCTACTTTAAAAATACATGTCAACAGCTTAATTTCAAAGGTGCCAAAACTAACATTATGCAACCTTATCGCTAAGCAACCTAATTTTACTCGTATTAACATGTTTCATATATTCATTCCTTAATACTGGATTTCCAACTGTTGTGGAATTAATCGTGATGTTGATTATACGTGATGTTGCTCACCAAAATGCAAACCTTAAGGTCAAACAAAACTGTTTTTTCAGTGCATCTTCTTCTTCCTCTTAAAACATTTGCAAAGTCATTTTGTTCTTAAAAGTTTGAATCCTGTATTGTTTCCACCTATCTCTACTTGGTAGCCGTCTTCTTCTCTGCCTTTGTTGGTGCTTTTTGAGTCTCTTTGCACGTCATTATGCACCTGTAGATGAGTGGAAAAGCATGGGATCGCATCTAAAAACATTACTGCAGGATGCTATTGATAGTCAAAAACTACACAGGGTGCCTTTTTTGTGAGGCATTTTTGTGAAATTAAAGGCATCCATTTTTAGTAACTCTATCATCCTGTCCTCTGTCTTAGTTATCCCTGCACACTGCGACAGTACCTGGAAGTGTCCACACCTGGCCGCAAGGAGAGCTCCATGATGTTGCTGCAGCTCCTCGAGGGGGTCGACCATTTGTGCAGACAGGGTGTTGCTCACAGGGATCTCAAATCAGACAACGTGCTCTTGGAGTTCGACTCAGGTCATAATATGTTCATTAACTAAGAGAATAATGCAATCTTTAATGTTAAGTCACATCAACTTGATTACACTCGGTTTGTGTTAATATTTTAATTGATTTGAATTTATGCAGACGGTTCCCCTCATCTGGTGATAACTGACTTTGGCTGCTGCTTGGCCCAGAATGACTCTAGTCTGCAGCTGCCCTTCAACAGCATGTGGGTCAACAGAGGAGGGAATGCCTCCTTAATGGCCCCTGAGGTATGCTTAAGTAGCTCTGTGTTGTTGTTAAGAAGAAAAGGAATGTCTCAACAGTCTCTTAATGGCCTTGTTACAAAGTTAAGTTCTTTGAATGTAATAAAGAAGCAGAGAACTATCAGGCGGAGACAATAAAACACATCTGTGCAGTGAGGTGTTGTCAGTATCCATTATGTTACTTTAAATAAACACACATTTAACTACGGCTGTTTTTCATGGTGTCTTTATCCAAAGGTGTCCAGTGCACTTCCAGGGTCTGGTGTGGTGATCGACTACAGCAAGGCAGATGCCTGGGCTGTGGGAGCCATCGCCTATGAGATATTCGGCCAGCATAACCCGTTCTATCGACCATTGGCATTAGAGAGCAGGAGTTACCAGGAGAAGCAACTTCCTGCTCTGCCCTCCAGTGTTCCAGCTGATGTCCAGTTAGTGGTCGGATTACTCCTCAGGAGAGACCCAAGCAAGGTATAGCAGGGGTTGTCATAAGTGTAACTATTTTAAGTTATTATAAGTGTTAGCAGTGAGTGCAGTTTTGTTGATGCTCAACACAATTTAATCACTCCAAATAGCTACAAAAACAGACTTAGACCTGCATTAAATGATTTAAATGTTTATTTAACCTCAGCTGCTAAATGCTTCCTGTTATAAATGGTAAATTGTTCTGCTTATTTTAACCAAATATTTGATACCACAACACTCATAAGTGTAATTTTCCCTCCGCAGCGCCCCAGTGCTCGTGTGGCAGCTAACATGCTGCATCTCAGCCTCTGGGGACGGAAGGCACTGGCCAATCAGGACAGCACTGGCATGAGGAAGTTGGCTGATTGGCTGCTGTGCCAGTCTGCTGTGGTTCTCCTGAGGGGCTGTAGCGGACCCAGTGGGAACACTGTGGAGGCGGAGCTTCAGAGGAGCTTCCTGTCTAACCTGGACCTGGAGGACCTGCGCACCGCTGTGGGATTCCTCCTCTATGGGCGAGAGCAGAGTCAGGCCTGCATACTGTCTGAATAGATCCACTTTCACTCACTCAAACACATAACTTAGACCTCCTGTTATGGATAAACTGAGCCTCATATTCAGTCAGACACCTATATTTGTAACATTTATAGTCTGAGCTTTTAGATCTAATGGCTCTAAAGGCAAACTCCTCTGACACTCTTACACTGTTAAACGTAATATGGTACTTTCAGTGTATTCCAACAGCTATTGTGAATGATCAAGTGTTGTAATTCACCTGGTCACCTCTAAACCAGTGTAGTCTATTCCTACTGGAGCTGCTGATCCACATTTCCTAGTATGTGTTTTCACAATTTCATGAATTGGTCGCACCCTGCATCAAAAAACAAAGTGCTACTAGTTCCTCTTACGGAAAGGGATCATGGACTGTTGAGGCTGCTGTTGCTGGAGAAATAAGCTTGGTTCTTTGCTATACTCTATGATGAATTTATATTGTTTGTTTGTGCTGTTGTTCCGCACTAAATAAACAAACAAATAACTAAATAAGCCAAGAAATGCAAGGTGTCAATGGATACTGGCATGTCTGTTATAAGAGAGGGTATTTCATTTGACAAGCTCTTAAGCACTTTTTAGATATTTTTTTAGGCATGACCCCACAAACATAACGTGTTTGATAGAGATTGGTCTGTGTACAAGGTTTGGACTGATAAAGATGAACATCAATGCAGATATCTTAAAATAAAGCAATATACAGTACATGTCAGACCCTACTGTGTAGGGCTACACAGGTTTTTCATATTACAGGTACTATTCAGTCCTTAAAAAGCTCATATGTCCATCAAACTGTAATAAAACAGCTGGTTGTAAGTGAGTGTCTGTAGGGTTGCAAACCAAACACTTACTGTTAACCTATTCTGCACAACATAATGCATGTAAAAACCACCCTGACATGTTACTTCACAGTAATCACATCAGTGATGATAAATATTATTGACCGATCTCACGGATGTAATTTTGTTTTTTATGCTGTGATTTGCACTTTATGTCCATGTTTGCACTTGCTCAGAGCCATTGTTCCAGCTACCTTGTGTTTGTTCATTGCTACAGTTCTCTATAACACCTATTATACTCTGGTAAATTATGAAATCATAATGTCAAAACCCATGACTTGAATATAGTGATTTAACCCTCCGAACATCACTGAAATCTGTTATCAACACAAGTCAGTTAAGCCTGCAGTTTTGGCATTATAACATGCATCATTTAATACCGTATAATCATTTGGTTTGCTGGAATACAAGATAAAGAGAGGATTTACATTGTTTTCATATGAAAGATGGTGAGAAATATTTTGGATAAATGTAGATATTTCTGCTGTGTTTTAGAATAAAAATATCTGTCTGAAATGAGCTCTGAATGGATTGTGTTAATCATTGCTCTTGTTTCTTCGGCCCCTCCTGTTTCTAGGTTAAAGTGAATTAAAACTGACAGAGTTGGCGACATAAGCAAGATAACTGAGCAGCAGTAGTCAGGAGAAATACTGGAGCTACATCTGATATACAGATTTACTTGAACAGGTTATGTAATCTCGAATTAATTCATTTAGATTAACATCTATTTTTCTCTTAAGTAATGTTTGCGTTTGTAACAGCCCTTAAGAAATAAAATTCAGCATTTACATACAAGGATCGGTTGTTGACTTAATTGTAAATATCAACTACAGCTCACATTTAAACCATTTTCTTTCTAATTGTACAGCTCTTGTTTAGTGCAGTTTTACTTGCCGCAACAATAAATTACTTGTGTTCAATTGCTTAATTATTTAAAGAAGCTGCTGTTACCGTTAAAATAATTAAATATACAGTACCAGTCAAAAGTCTGGACACACTATCTTGAAGTCATTCAATCATTACACAGTGTCATTAGGTTCATTGTGGGTGAAAAACAAATCTGACCAAATGATTTAACTTGTGTTAATACTGTATAGTGTTAGTGCAGTGACATATTTTAAGCTAATTCCTAAGTGTCTTATCATGAATTCCCACAGCAGTTTTCCTATGGGACTTTGCACCAGACAGTCTCTGGCTTACATAATTAACATATTTAGTTTGAGGTAATCTTTGCAAATAATGTTGTGTACTCTGAGCTATGGATTAAAAGCTTTAAACACGTCCACAAATCACAGTTCAGACATTAACATGCATTTTTAATCTTATCTTAAAATGAACAAGAGTTTAGTTTGCTTCACAAACCACAGATAAAATGCTTCCCCATACGAAATTTGATGAGGGATATGCAGACTAGTTTTTAAACTATGTGTAATCTTGACATGTAACTTACTGTGTTTTTTGCTGTTCAGTCATTTCTCAAACACGTGATGTATTTCCTGATCTGATGACACCTGATGTTAAAGGATTTATAATGTTAAAACTATGGAGGAAAATCACCTGCACCTAATGGTTAATTCTTAAAGAAAAAAGATCAACACAGACAACTTCATGTTACAGTAAGTTTATTTGGAACAGGATTTCATTTCATTTATGTTTGTAATGCATTCATCTGCCTGTTTAATTATCTCCTTGCTCTGTTTTAACTCTCCTTCTCCCTCACACTAGAGCCAACTCCACCCTCCCTGTGCTCCTTTCTCAAAGCTGCCACATCCTCTCTAGCCTTTCTGTCACAGAAGCTTTAGAACATAGCCAAATTGGTATTAAAAGTATGTAAATTAGGAAAGTACTGGAGAACACATTGGACACACATTAAACAGGAAGTTATTTCCCATTTAACTAGCGCCTTTATGTCCTTAATATTCCTCTCCTTCCTCCTCTCCCTCACCCTCAATAGAATCGACTCCCACTTCCTCATAATCCTTCTCCAGAGCTGCCATGTCCTCTCTGGCCTCAGAGAACTCTCCCTCCTCCATACCCTCACCCACATACCAGTGAACAAAGGCACGCTTAGCGTACATCAGGTCAAACTTGTGGTCAAGCCGAGCCCAGGCCTCTGCAATAGCAGTGGTGTTGCTCAGCATGCACACAGCCCTCTGGACCTTGGCCAGATCTCCACCAGGAACCACGGTGGGAGGCTGGTAGTTGATGCCAACCTTGAAACCAGTGGGACACCAGTCCACAAACTGAATGGAACGCTTGGTTTTGATTGTGGCAATGGCAGCATTCACATCTTTGGGAACCACATCACCACGGTACAGAAGGCAGCAAGCCATGTACTTGCCGTGGCGAGGGTCGCATTTTACCATCTGATTGGCTGGCTCGAAACAGGCGTTTGTGATCTCAGCCACTGAGAGCTGCTCATGGTAAGCCTTCTCAGCTGAGATGACGGGGGCGTAGGTGGCCAGAGGGAAGTGGATACGGGGATATGGCACCAAGTTGGTCTGGAACTCTGTCAGATCAACATTGAGGGCACCATCGAAACGAAGGGAAGCAGTGATGGAGGACACAATCTGACTGATCAACCTGTTCAGATTGGTGTAGGAAGGACGCTCGATATCGAGGTTCCTTCGGCAGATATCGTAGATGGCCTCGTTATCTACCATGAAGGCACAGTCAGAGTGCTCCAGGGTGGTGTGGGTGGTCAGGATGGAGTTGTAGGGCTCCACCACAGCGGTTGACACCTGAGGAGCTGGGTAGATGGAGAACTCCAGCTTGGACTTCTTGCCGTAGTCGACAGACAGACGCTCCATCAGCAGGGAGGTGAAACCAGAGCCGGTGCCACCTCCGAAGCTGTGGAACACCAGGAAGCCCTGAAGGCCTGTGCACTGGTCAGACTGAGGACAGGGAGGAAGAAATGATGATGTAATATGAGATATAGTTTAATTGATTTAGTTTTATATTCTTAAGAATAATTTAGAATAAATTCCTTTTGTTCAGAATTGACCCACCAGTTTGCGGACCCTGTCCAGCACCAGGTCAATGATCTCTTTGCCGATGGTGTAGTGTCCACGGGCGTAGTTGTTGGCAGCATCCTCCTTCCCTGTGATCAGCTGCTCAGGGTGGAACAGCTGGCGGTAGGTCCCACTGCGCACCTCGTCTAAAGGGACAGATTGAATTGCAAATTACCTCAGCATTCACCTAAATATAATCAACAAGGTAACCATGGTATCTGTGCTTAATGAGAGCTTACCGATGACAGTAGGCTCCAGGTCGACAAACACAGCCCTGGGGACGTGCTTCCCGGCGCCAGTCTCACTGAAGAAGGTGTTGAAAGAATCATCTCCTCCTCCGATGGCTTTGTCACTGGGCATCTGTCCGTCCGGCTGGATCCCATGCTCCAGGCAGTAAAGCTCCCAGCAGGCATTGCCAATCTGGACTCCAGCCTGACCGACGTGGATGGAGATACACTCACGCTGCGGACAGAGAAAGAAGATTTGAATTAAGGGTTTTTGTTAAATCTCGATTCTTAATGAAGGAAACCTAATTTCCACAGTGATGGCTTTCATATTCAAAATGGAGGAACTGAACATGTGCATTTGACAGGGCTTTAAAGCCTTAAAAACCATGTGATGCTACAAATCAGTACAAAGGGTTTCAATTGTATAAGCACATTGTGTCTACACCTTTTATTTCTTCTATTGTCTATTTTCTATGAGAAGATGTCAGTCTGACTGAGGCTCAGGCTGTCATTTATTTTACAGGAGCCCCGGCATTTTGTGCTGGTCTCTGCTGCGACACGACTGTCTACTGCGCACAATTACTGTGAGAAGAGGGGATAAATCTAGGTCAGACATGTTGCAGTGTGCTGCCTCTTTAAAAAGCCTCATTCACATTCATAATGAGGTTGTGTGCCCTTGTATTGTTATTTGATTTAATTACCATATATAGCAAACATACATATTATAGGTGGCTTAGGTTTATGTGTCATATAATTTATATAAAAAAAATTCATATAAAATGGTCTTAGAAAAAGGAGCAAAAAATAGATGTAATATAGCATTCCTATAAATGCAGCATAGAGGACAGAAAATTAGGTGGACTGACTGGTTACACAGTGTGAAACCAGTGTTCATGCAATCTAAGCTGATTAAGTGGGAAGAGGATTAGGCGTTTGCAGTGAAGAAATGCATCGGACTACGGACTACATACGTGGAAACCTAAACACTCTTCAATTGTCTGACAGTAGGAATATTAAAAATCAAACAATTTATAGTCATAATAGGCTACAGAATCCATCAAGACAAGAAAGGCTTCATTAGAGATGTCTTAGAACAGCAATCTAGATGACTTTCCTCCCCCTCCTGCTCTTCCTCCCCCTCCCCCGCCTCCCCCTCCTCCTCCTTCCATTTTACGATGGATTAGACTCTCCATGCATTACATTTGCAGGAAAAATGTTAGAAATAACGTTAAAAATCAGACTTACCATGATGGCTTGTCAATATTATGCAATGTAATGAGACAAGTCTTGAGGAGTGTGTCTGAGGTGTGCAGTGTCTGAAGCAGATCTGATGACGCACAACACTCTGCCTCTTGAGGGGGACAGGTGAAGTGTGCAAAAATCCTCCTCCTCCTCCGCTTCCCCCTCCTCCGCTTTCCCCTCCTCCTACTATGCCGTTGCAGTGAATGTTTCTCACCCAAAATCATAGCCATGAGATAAAAAAAAAAGCCCTCCAAATGTCTCAGATAGGATGTTTAGCCAAAAAAAACTAATTTGGAGGACTAATGATGATTTTGTCAGCACAACGTAATGGTGGGATGAAATTAAATACATAAAAAAAAAATGGAAGGAAAATGGAAAATGGAAAATACACTATATTTAAAAAATGTTATGCATGAATGAAGAATGGGGCAAACAGGTTATATTTTGTACATTCATGGTACCAAGAGAATGAATCCCACTGACTTTTCCCCTAGTGCCACCCTGACATTGACATTTTTGTTTTGAGTTATTTTTAGTAAACTGTACCATGAAATGCGGAGCAGAATGTGCCAAAAAAAATCAATGACATTAAATCAGACAAAGAAGGCATCTGTCCCTAACTCATTTTATACATATTTGCTCAATAAACTCTAGATATATTGTAAAAATTACTCAACATGCTTAGACTATCCTCACAGAAATATTGACTTGTAATGGAGTATTTTTAGACTGTTATTGCTATTTTTAATTAAGTGAAAATTCCCAGTACTTCTTCCACCAATGGTAAATGCAAAAGTAACATGATAGGCTATTTATATACTGAAAATATGTTGACTGTAACGCTGTAAAAAAGGATCAGTGTGTATAATTTAGTGGCATCTAGTGGAACAGACTTGGCAGAAACTGAATATAATATTCATGAGTTAGTTTTATAGTTAAGTGTACAATTTCCTGAAAATAATAAACGTTGTACTTTATGTTATCTTAGAAAGAGCCCTTTATATCAACATAGGGAGCAGGTCCTCTTCCACAGAGCCTGCCATTTTACACTGCCATGTTTCTACAGTAGCCCAGAATGGACAAAACAAAAACTTGCTCTAAAGAGGACATTTCGTGTTTTCCGCAAGTTTCGCAGTCACCGTAGGTTCCTCTACACACAGGGGTAGAGGACGCTGAGAGGGCAGAAGAGGGGTATTCAGTTTGTGAGAATCTGCAACCTCACCACTAGATGCCACTAAATCCTACACACTGGTCCTTTAATATCAGCATTAATATCCCATTAATAATGATGTAATTGTTATTTATTAACGCGTTTTAAGGGGATAATTAATGGATTGAAATAAAACAAAATATTTTAGTGTATTATTTGTATAGTTTAAGGGTTTTTTCAGGGGTTAAAAACTTTAAAATTGTGCAAAAACCATGAAAACCACCCCTGAACTTTCACTTTTATGACTCATTTTGAAGTATGAACTAAGGGATGGTTTTCATGGGTTTCGCTCCATTTTAAGGTGTTTTTTTCAGGGCTTAATTAAGGAGAAATAATGATATTTTAAGTGACTCTTGTTTCATAGTGGATAAATAAATAAAAAACTACACACAGCTCACACACAGCTGCCCCTCCCACCTGCTCAGTTAGTGACTTTTAGCCATGCTGCCTTCATGGTCACAAGCACGTCGTAACTTTGATAATCACATACACAACCTGACAACAAAAGTAGCTCATTTATATCATATGGGGGTGATTTTATGTTGAATATAGTTTATTAAGTTAACAGAGATGATCCATTCATCAAAACAACAATATGATTATTTAATTAGACGTTAAAACCCACCGTAGGGCATTTTTGTGTTCATTTCCCATACGATAACAGGTTAGTAGTGAATATTACGAGCTTACATTGAAACACTAACGTAGCATTTGTCCATGTCAATAGTTCGTCCGATCAGCTTTCACACAGCTCCATATTACAACCACAACTTGCAGGAAATATGTCTTCAGTGCTGAGAAACCTGAGGCTAAGTCGCAGTCTTATTCTTCCCTTTTGCAGCCGGGCTGCAGTGAACTTTTTCTCTCTTCGCACAAGACAAACTTCGGCTCTCTCTCTCTGCAGCGAGTTTGACACGCGTCCATTCATAAACCCCAACAGAAAGTATTCAGGGAAACGCTTCAATGTGCCTCCGAGCGCCGAGTTTGTTGCGAGGGTGTCGGGGATCCCCACCATGGCCAAGCTGCCTTACCAGGAGACAGCTGACGGACTTGACGCCGCGTTTATCGGTGTCCCCATTGATACCGGGACCTCCAACCGACCTGGAGCAAGGTGCTGTTTTGTTTTTCTCTTCCACAGCTGCTGTTAAAAAAAAAGAAGAAGTGCGGCCCTGGCCTGCAGCTGGTTAATGGGGAACAGCTTTGTAATCATTAATTCTGTCATGAGTGTACAGTATGTGCCTGCAACAAGGGTCACTGTTAAGACTCATAATTTTTATTACAGAATAGCAATATTTTTCTATAATTGTAAAGGTTGTAACCCACTAAATAACTCATTAAATAATGAAGCAATATTGAAAGTTTTTCCTGTTGCATACCCTGCATATACAGTAATAAGGCAATTCAC
Organism: Scomber scombrus; assembly: GCF_963691925.1. Classification (NCBI taxonomy): domain Eukaryota; kingdom Metazoa; phylum Chordata; class Actinopteri; order Scombriformes; family Scombridae; genus Scomber; species Scomber scombrus. Next base: position 26,352,637 of record NC_084979.1, on the reverse strand, counting down.
ACCTACAAGCACAAAATTAATGTTCAAAAGCATCATTTTGAGTTTTCATACATATGTCTATTATTTGGATATTAAAGCATTAGGATGCTTGAATGTGTTAGCAGCATTTTATAGTTGTCAATGACAGCTTAATATTCAGCTTGGTCATTGATGTCATTGATCTATTAAAATTTAAAGTGACAAGTAAATGAAAAGTTACACCCATGCTGTCAAATAAGTGCAGTGGAGCAAAAAGTATAATATTTCTTTATAAAAATGTAGTGCAGTTTAAGTATTTTGTAACATATAATAAAGAAATACTGTGTCATATCTCGAAAGTGTGTTTAAGTACAGTTTTGGTAAATGTGCTTTGTTACGCACCACCTCAGTTCATAATAAAAGTCCCAAATCATCCAGTTTGCCTCATAGTTTAAGATTCAAATTGCTGCAATATGGAAATGAAGAACCAGATATTCTCTCCATCACCACAGATTTGGTCCCAGGCAGATCAGAGTGGAGTCTGCCCTGCTGAGGTCCTATAACAGCGGCACTACTGCAGCACCTTATGAGTCCCTCATGGTGGCTGATATCGGGGACGTCAATGTGAACGTTTATGACCTGAAAGACACCTGCAAACGCATCAGGGAGACCTATAGAAAGGTCCTGGCTACTGGCTGTATCCCTCTGACTATGGGTGAGAGTAACATGAGAAAAAAAAGACTTGTGTAATTTGTTTACCACCAAGCTGTGAACAATTATTAGCCATTTAATTGCCTGTATAAAATGTAGTGCATGTTCGATCAAAGGTCAGATGTTAAGGAATTATTCTGTCTGCAGGTGGCGATCACACTATTGCATACCCAATCCTACAAGCTGTTGCTGAGAAGTAAGTGAGCTTCTTATTTTCAGAGTGAAGAAAAATCCAAAGAGGTTATAGGGCTGCAGCTAATGATTGTATGCATTATTGGTTAACCAAAGCTTATCACAAGTTCTGAGAGCTCAAAGCGACACCTTCAAATGTTTTATTTTGTCCAACCAACAGTCCCAAACCCAAAGATAAAATAGCAAATTATCACATTTCAGAAACTGGAAAGAGTAACTACTTTGCATTTCTTGCTGATAAAACAACTGAAACTATAAACCAATTATAGTAATTATAATTATAGTTTGCCTACTGATGAAGGGAATATGTATGCCAACTGTTGAGAGACCGTTGTGATGCTGTCTATGAAAATATCTGTCAGTTATGGGAGGCGACTGAGGCAGCTCAGGTAGAGAACAGCATAAAACCTCTCTGACAACACTAGACGGGGAGCCTTTTCTTTTGTAACTCTGTCTGTTGCATTGGTAAACGCTCCGCTTGTACAAGCTAAATAAATTCAACTTAAACTTTGATATTTCGAATCCAGTCTCCTTTATTAAGGGTAAATCAGTAATTTCTTATATCACTACCTATTAACCATTTCAAACACAATGTCCTTGTGCCTTCTTCCATTGTGTAACCAGGCACGGCCCAGTGGGTCTGATCCATGTGGATGCTCATGCAGACACCAGTGATGTGGTCTTGGGGGAGAAGATCGGGCACGGGACTCCATTCAGACGCTGTGTGGAGGAGGGGCTGCTGGACTGCAAGAGAGTGGTCCAGATTGGCCTGCGCGGTACAGGCTACTCTGCAGATTCATATGAATGGAGCCGGGCACAGGTACTAGTAATATAATACTGTAGTGGATAACATGAAGCAAAGCCTCAGACAAATGGCAATATTTACTGCATATCCAAAGTATTAGAAAGCTGTTAATGAATCTCATGTCTCACCACTAGGATGGTACATGATCAGTGTTGGAGGTATTCAGATCTGTTACTGAAGAAAAAGTACCAAGTAGTGGTAGAAGTACATGAGTATTATGAGCTTGATTGAATTATCACAGTAAAAGTACTGCAGTATTATGAGTGATGCAGTATGCAGTATTACAGTAAAAGTACTGCAGTATTATGAGTGATGCAGTATGCAGTATTACAGTAAAAGTAGTGGTTTGGTCCCTCTGACTGATATATTATTATATATGACATCATTAGATTATTAATAGTGAAGCATCAGTGTTAGAGCAGCATGTTACTGTTGTAGCTGCTGGAGGTGGAGCTAGTTTACACTACTTTATATACAGTTAGCTAGTTTAGTCCAGTGGTTCCCAGCATAGGGGTGGGGCCCCTCCAAAGGGTCAGCAGATACATCTGAGGGGTCATGGGATGATTAATGGGAGAGAAAAGAAGAGAAGAAGAGAAGTTCTGATATACAAATCTGTTTTCTTTTTCTCTAATCTTTGATTTTTGAATATTGGGTCATATGAACAATATATATAGTAAGGTCACTTTATGCTCTTGAGGAGTAAACGGAAGCATATTGTCTCTTTTTAAGTAAAAAAATAATAATTGGCTTGTATATTGTTTCAGGGCTTCCGTGTGGTCCAAGTGGAAGAGTGCTGGTACAAATCTCTTGCACCTCTGATGGCTGAGGTCAGGGCTCAGATGGGCAGCGGTCCCGTGTACCTCAGTTTCGACATCGATGCTCTCGACCCGGGCTTTGCCCCTGGAACAGGCACACCAGAGATAGCAGGCCTAACTCCCATACAGGTAAACAAGGTCTAACACACTTTGATCCGTCAGTATCTTCTGTGACTTTAATCTGATGGCACACTGTTGTCAAATTGGCAGAGAAATCAGAGTCCTTGTGAGTGATGGCATTAAAATAGGCAATGTTTATCAAAATGATATATTGAGAATTACTTACAGTAAGCCATATTTGCTGTTTACAGTGTTCTCTACTGTATGAGCAGTAATGCTTTAATGTTATCTTGGCCTGATTTAGGGAGTTGAGATTATTCGGGGCTGCCGAGGTCTGAACCTTGTTGGATGTGATCTAGTGGAGGTTTCTCCAGCCTATGATACAACAGGTATTTGGCACATTTAATTTCTCATCATATTATTATTTGGTTGTTTTTTTACAACCATTACTTATATGTATTTTTTCCATCTACAGGAAACACTGCACTGACTGGTGCCAACCTCCTTTTTGAAATGCTGTGTGTCCTCCCAAAAGTTAAATACCTCTGATCAGTATAGAAGACTCACAACAAAGCAGAGCACATTTATTAACAATGAATACAGATGAATAAACCAGTGAGGAAGGCAAATTCTGCAACAATTACAATTTCATGTTAAAATCAGTAAACATAAAGCACTTTATTATAAGAAACAGGATAATAAATGCACTATTCATGAACACCTGCATCAACTGACAGTTGTTTTTCTCCATGAAAATGAAAATACCTGGAGTATTAAGTCCTAAAAAATTAAATGCTTTCTTTATCTTTTATTAATTAAATGTATCAATTACAAACACTTAAAAACATTTTTCCTATACATGATTATATACATTATTTACAATGCAAATTTATATTACTATCATTTTTTTACACTTTATATTGCGAAGACAAATCAATAAACAAGCAGGCGCACACAAAGTTTGACCTCTCATTCATGTGTTTGTCATCTATATTTTTCTATATTAATCATATTGATATAATAAATCATCAGTCCGTTGTGGACATTCAGAACAAGAAAACATTAAAAAAAAGATCATTGTGGCTTTACGTCCCACAGGGAACAAAGATGATTAAGTATATCTGCAGTGGAATTAGCAGCTGTACCTCTGGTGGTCACTTGTTCTGCATGAGGATGTTATAAAGTGGTTGATGGTCTGATGCAACTTTTGGTACACAAAGACAAATCTCACAGCTTCATTTGTATTGATTGCAGGAAATGAGAGACATTTTAGCAGCCTCTAAAGAGCCGAACTGCAATTAGCGCTTATGAGCAAAAACTCACAGCTATGAAGATGCAAAGATAAAATGTTTACTTAAATAATAATGCAATTACTTTGACAGTAACACCCAAAGATAAATGTGAAATGCAGTGTTTTTAGTAATCCTTCTGCACTGCATAGATCATGATTATCAGCATTATGCAAACAAGACAACCAGACATTTACTCTGCAATTATCTGAGGAAGAAAGTATTCTACAAACTGCCTGAGGTGCTCATTTGCTGCACCATTATGTAAACAGTACACTTTTCTGTTGACTGAGTACTGAGGTACTTATTGTGTCTCATAGCATCTAACACACCTGTTCCGACACCTGTAAAGAGAGGATATCCTCACCTGCAGATCGACTGTTTTAACTTTTCAAGAGGCCACGGTTTCTGAATACATTTGAATGATTTCCAAAGTCTCCATCTCCAGCAACACCTTTCCAGACAGGCTTGATGTGGATGGAGTTAAATCTCCAGTCAAAGGGGTTTTTTTTTTCGGTAGTTGAAAGTGCAATGTGTACTTGCTGTCAGAAGGAAGGTTGAAGGACTGTTGCTGTGTGGCTGAGTGTCATCAGTCTCACTCTAATGCACACAATTGCCATTTGTTTTCATTGGACAAGATCTAAATGGTTGGAAGAAATATCAATATTCGACATTCCTCTCATGCTCTCATCTAACATAGTGCACACACCCTTACCTTGTGATACTTAAAGTTATTCCTCCAATACATAGTATGTTAATGAAAAACACGTCTTCAGCACCTGAATTTGTGTCAGTGCCATCATGTTACCTGGTTACTACTCTGCAGATTGTGTTTGGGTTCATCTCAGGCCAGGCATGGTGTGATGCTGTCAGCAGCACTGAGGATCTCTGCTACAGCCTGCAGCAGAGACGTGACCCTGTCATACCAGGTAAGAACTACCGCTATGATTCATTTAATCAGAGGATTTTCAGACATGAAAATCACGATGCAGGTTTTTAGCTGGCTTGAAAATCAATCCTAAAAATGCCTTTCCACCATATTGACTGACAGAGTAATGCAAAAATGATGAAGTGATACCACAATATAAAACCACTCCTTTACATTTAAGTCTTGCATTCAAAAGTAAGTAAAATACAAAAGTAGTTTTTGAAAAACTTAGTTACTCAGTTCAGTGCCTGTTCACCAGAGCTATAAAAGGAATAAACAACACTTCGAAACCTCTATGTGAGCTGAACAATCACACAGGGTCCAACATATTTTGAAAATTGCTTTAAACAAAAAGTAAGAATCATTTCTTCTATTTATTTTAACTAGTTAAACTACATCTAACATATTTGATGACAGATCTCCGCATTACAGCCAATTTAACATAACCTGCCAACTTTATTTTTGTAGGATTAATCCCAATACGACTGCTGTGTGGTCATCATGACTGAGGGAATACATGTACTGCATGTTGGATTTTGGAGCAGTCCGTATTTGTGTTTGTAGCAAAGAAAACAATTCAGTTTGTTGTTGGGGCTTGAGGAATATCAGGCACTAAAATTGAGGTTATCTCTGGCTTTGTTGCAGAAAATCTCCCCAACTTTATGGAGGTGATAACTTGTCTTTATTTTTGTGTGTAGAAGCTACAGTTTTAAAATGTAGTCCATCCACTGACATGTAATAAAATCCTGCCACAACTTTCCCTCTGACCTACTCAAGTTCAGATCCAGATGACTTGTTAGACCCAATGTATGCTTATATGTATGTTTATATGTATGTTTATACTGTAGGTGAGTCATGAAGAAGAGCATGTCCCATTCAGCACATCACACACTGCCTCAGAGGGCCAGTCTTTGACATCTTTACAGGGAACACTCTAATTATTCCTCATCCAGCCTGTGGAGGGGGTAGAACATCACAAACTGCAACAGCTAATGCATGATAGGTACAACACACTATATACTGACATGCTCTTAAATTGGTCTCATAGGGAAACATTTGTTTTGAATTTCGTTGTTGTCCCTCAGGTGAAATAGAGACGTTTGATGAGGTCAATGCAGCAGATAACCAAATGACACCTTCTCGTGTCATTTAGCAGCGATGCTCTGAGTGTGTCCAATAACACTGCGGTGTCCAGAGTGTTGGTGTTTGAATGTGTGTGTGTGTGTGCGTGTGGATTCATGCATCTGTTTATTCTGGTGAATCATAGCTAAGTGTTTCAGATGCAAGTCAGCACCATAGATAGACTTGACTATGTCTGCCTTCCTGCTGCCACTTGTGACAAATACAGAGAGACAGCCAGTCGGGCTCCAGTTACTTTGAGACACTGGACTGCGTCATTGCTGCAAATGACTTTGTTACAATGTTGATGATGGTGAGCTTCTCTTACTATGCCAGCAGAAATAGACCATTTAGAGCACAGACACATCTGATTACGACCGTTTATTTCCAAATTAACCATATCTGTTAAACTCTGCAAAAGGATTCTGCAAACAAAAGCCTGATTCCTTTAACCCCCTAAAACCCAGAATGAGCTTGAAAATACTCAGTTTCACTTTCAAGGATGAGTCGGTTTCGACACCATAAGACTGTAATTTCTGAGGAGTATCAACAGTTGCAAAATTTAGGAATTAACTGCAGAAGTGATCATGTCTTGATCACTTTGGGGAGAGTGTTAGGAAGATGTTAAGGGTCCTGATTGACAGGGGCTTAAACGCTTATCAGAACATTAGTGAATCTTTTTTATTAACCTATCACCATTTATCATTAATAGGCATTAAAGTATTTTATTTACATTGTACTCATTAAACAAACGGTTTATGTTTCTTGCTTTTGGCAACAATTAACCATCTAAAGCCTCTGTATTGCCCAAACACCCCCCCCTATGTTTACATGAAGTGGTTCAGTCCTGCATCCAAACCAGGTGCAGTAATTGCTACCAGTGAATTGCAAGTGAGGAGGAGTGCAGCATGGGGAAAATGTTTCAACAGCTTCATAAAAAATGAAAAAGAAAGACAAGAGAAAGAACAATGTCACCCAATTTTTCAAAAAAATGGTGGATATTAACCTGTTAGCTAAGTGAAGTAGCTAAAGTGAAACAGTCTAAGGTTACTTTTACCCCCCAAACATTAGTTACTGCTGTGTTTGTGTTTCAAGCCTCTTTCAGCTGACATTAATCAATGCAGGTCAACTTTTAGCAGCTTTAATACTAAATCAGTTGTCCCCGCTCCTGGTGCCATCACCAACAGATGCATCTTCAGGCTCAGCAGACCTGTCCACCTCATAATAATGAACCAGCCCTACCTGCAAACTGAAGAAGAAGGTGAGCAGCATTGTGTTGAATGACATGTCATTTAGCCTAACTGAAGGATGTCTGTTGGAATTTCTTTTTATTATTATTATGAAAAAAAGAAAAATGATTACATCCTTTTAAGATAAGAACTGGTAGTACACTTACTTCAAAAAATGTGATGCTGATTTCATTTTTTTTGTTTATCCCATTCTATAAATGATAATTTTCATTTGTTTTAATTGAAGAGGTTCATTTATATTTAAGTTATATTTATCTTATGCTTTACAATAAGAATTTTACCATTAAAATTACATATCGACCGTAAAAGACAGTCTAGATAGAGCACTTATAGAGGGCATCAGTCGTGCATCAAATAGAGTTCTACTATATGCAGATTGTTGCATGAATGATTTCACAGTGTTATATTGTTACAGCTCTATGTCAGCACATATGATGCCATTAGTATTGGACTACAAGAGAGTTACAAGCCTGCACAGTTAAAAGTAATTTAAAGCTTTGAATGGGTTGGTTGAGTTCTGGAGGTGATAGTTGGCCTGTGCCTGGTGGTGTTGCCCAATGTGATATCTTTTAATGGGGCCCAAAATCCTTGGCGGCGGGAGTCGATAATCATCATAATGTTCAATTTGTACTCTGTTCAGTCATTTAAAATACATATCCTTTGCTGAGTCCTATGTTATGTTTCTATAGTGTACTGATTGTGTTGTCCAAATAGGAATTTGTGGAGTTATTTGATAAAAATGAGGGCAGAGACAAAAGATATGACAACATGAGAGCTGAATGAAAGGAAAGAAAAAAACCCTCCTGTGTTTCCTCCTATTTCTTCCAGTATAATAGAATGTGTATCAGACTCCAGGGGCTTTTGACCACCACTGAGAGCGGATGCATTTCATATACTTTGGCTGATCTGCTGCTCATTGTCACAGCTGTTTTCTGCAGCTGCACAGTCCAGCTCCAGTTGGCAAGGCACTCTGTGCAGCATGGACTCTACTGTAATACACAGAGCTGGCTGGTGGTATGGTGAGTCATCGGACATCTTCACCACCGTACCGCATGGCTGAATCTAATAATGTGTAAAGACTGCAAGCACAGCAACAAAACTGGGAGTGAATCAGATTTGGTTTGTCCGTGCAGACCGCTGGTGAGGGCATAACCATTACGTAATATCCCAACGTTAACTTGTCTCTCAGTAGTCACATAAATCCATTGATTGAGCCTGAATATTAGGATTTGCTTATTTGCTTTTACAGTTAATTCAACTTTTGACCCCAACATGAATCTCAACAGCCGTATTAGCACATAAACCTCTCTAAAAGGAGGAAAATCATACACATTACTTATGTATTACATTATGTTTCCCTAAGTGTTAATATAGATTATTTTGGCATCATATTTAAGCAGGTCCTTTTGAATGCGTTACTTCACAACTGATAGCAAAAGTTAAACAGTGGTGTACTTCATCTGACTCTGAACTCCAAATATGTTTTTTGTGAGTTACAGAGGACTTTGCCAATGTTGGCAACGCTCGAAGCGAGGATACAGAAGTATCATAAACTGTTTGTTGAAGGGAACGTTAGTTTTGGGACCCATATTAGTGGGTTGAAACTCTTTTTGTGAAACATGTTTGACACAATTTTTCCAGTACTTTTCAGCTGAAGGGAGTTGAGGGAGGAGTCCCGAAATCAGACCACTGTGGTCAGCGAGATGCCTCTAGTATATATTCACAGTCAAAGACCAGTTAGTCGCAGAAATGAACTGTCTTGTTTCCAAGAAAAGACTAAAAGATTCCTGTTTTGTGGTCTTTTTGAACTTCTGTCTGTTCAGCTTATACTGTACGGTGGTCGTGAATATTATATCCTCAGAGAAATTAAAGTAGTAATTTAAGTCAAACAACCAAGATTACACAAGTTGATTATTTGACACCTGACAGCAATGATTCCTCATCACAGGTTGAACGACAGAAAATGTATCTGCAAACATTTTAATAATGAATCAATAGTTTTGAGTCATTTTTATAATAAAAATGCTAAAATGATCTGGTTCAAGGTTCTTAAATGTGAATATTTTCTTGTTTCTTTCGTCCTCTGTGATAGTTAGCTGAATATCTTTGGCTTGTGGTCTGTTGGAGGGAACAAAACAAGACATTTTATTTTCCATCTTGAGCTTCAGGACAATTTGATGATCGACATTTGATTTAAAAAAAAAAGTGATTTATTGAGTTGAACAATGAAAATAATTGTTAGTTGCAGCCCTACTTGTTACCCATTCGACAGGCTCAACCAGAGTGCTCTTTAAGACATAAAGTAACCAGTAATTTAAAAGAAAAAAGGAAGGGAAATGAGAAGAATATCTCATCTTTTCCATTTGCACTCCTCGTTATAGGATCTTTTCTTTGATGTTGACGTTACATTCGTTGGATACCGGCCAGCTCGATAAGCCTCTTCTCTTCATCTCCCTTTTAGCCTATTTTGGTGAGCGAATGAGAGCAGCTCCACTCCATTTCTATTCAGGGTTCATCTTTTAATTGGAAACAGCTGTTCGGTCAACTCTCTGAGTGATACAGTATGCTCTTTACACTCATAGTAAGAGAGTTCATGTGAATGAACACAAACATGGCTGCTGACTTCTGTCCTGACATGTAGTTATTTTTATATTTATGTCAAAACATGTTAATTGTGCCTTTACTCTACTTAGTGCTTGAGTTGGGCCTTTGTAGCCACTACACATGTTTTAGGTGTAGTACCTCCTCCATCTCCAGTAGAGGGCACTTAATGCTCAAACATACTGTGTTCAGTCAGAGAGCTTTATTTTGATTTAGTCTGCAACAGTACTTATATCACTTTTCTGACAATGTAAGGCAATTTCTGTCTTTTTACTGTTCCCATTCTCAACCATATGCACATGTCATTGCCATTTAATTATTGAGTAAAACTGAATCTGAGTGAACCCAAGTTTCAGGAATGCCATTAACCACTTTGAAAAGTATGTGTCTCGAGGGCATGAATAGTTCACCACAGGCGTGTACCAAGTGTCTTTCCTACAGAAAAGCACCAAATTACTGAGGATTGGGTCTAATCTTCTTCATTTAGCTTTTCTGACTCAGTTTTTTTCTGTAAATTTGACACTTTAAAATGTGTGAAGAGTTTTTGAATGATTCTGACATATCAATGTGCTTATTAGCTTTACCCTTTTATCAGACTTCCCACTTATCCTGTTAGAAATAGTTAATCAGTACCTCAGTGGTGGACTGTAACTATGGACTGTATAGGCTGTAACACACACACACACACTACTATACAATTCTCGGGATATACTTTTTTTTATTAAATAAAATTTGAGGCTTTTGATTAATACCTTACACTGCACTTTAACTTTTATTATGTTTTAATTGTATTTAAATGTCTTTTTTTATATTGCTTTATGTTGCTTTTACATTCTGTCCTGATGCCTTTTATGTTTTATGTTAAGCACTTTGAATTGCCTTGTTGTTGAAATGTGCTATACAAATAAACTTGCCCTACTTATTACTTGAGTATTTCCATTTTATGCTTTACTTCATTACATTTCAGAACGATATGTGACAGTTACAGTGGTTTCTTATGAAAGTTGCTTATGAAATCTGTTATCAATTACTCTCCTCAGAACTACAGACAAGTGACAAATTAAAGGAAAAACCAACGTAAAGTGTCTCAGTAAGCTTCAGTACACCTTGGCATTGATTCTACAGTCTCTGAACTCTACTGGAGGGGTGAACATCATTTTTCCAAAAGATATTCCCTCATTTAGTGTTTTGATGATCTTGGTAGAGAGAGCGCTGTCTAAATCTGCAGTCCAAAATCTCCCACAGGTTTTCAATTGGGTTGAGAGGTGATGACTGAGAGGGCCATAGCATAAGATTCACATTATTCTCATACTCATCAAAACATTCAGTGACCCCTTGTGCCCTATAGATGGGGGCATGGTGGAAGAGGCCACTCCCACCAGGATAGAAATGTTTCACCATAGGACAATGAAAGGTGATAACTCAGAATAGTTATATTGATTTGAAGTGGTTCTCAAAGTGAGGTCCAGGGGACCTACAGGGGTCCTTTATAGGGTTCCAGGGGGTCCCCAGCAAAAAGGGGAATAATTTATTTTCTCTATAAATCCATCCTTAAGTAACACAGTGACAGTGTGTGACTATGTTGTTCGTGGGTTTCATACACTTTTCTGTAATAAAACACCTAAAAGCAAACATCTGATCAGAGGAGAGACCCTGGGACTAAATCTCTAAATCAAATGTGGGTCTGTGGTCTAATTTGTGTCACTTTTGCTTAATGAGCACTTTTACTTTTAACATCAGTTCTGCTGCTTCAACTTTTGCTCAGGTGAAATTTTGATTACATTTGAACCCTGCAGTAGATCTCAACACATCCTCCACCATACTGACTAATATTACATTATATGAACACAGGAGCATTTTTTTTTTTTCGGGAGGCACATGAGAGGAGTGTGTGGTCATGTACAAAGCTGCTATGGGTCTACTAGGTGGCGTCTCCCCCTCACTGGGATTAGCTGTCTTCTCTTTCAGCACTCCCTGAATTCCATTCCGCCTTTTAGTTTTCCGGCAGCGCTGTGTCTGTCTGCTCTGTCCCAGCGCAGGACTTCCCTCTGACTTGCAAGACCGCATTTAGTCCCACAACAAGTCCAAGTTTCGGAGTGCACGGGAGGAAGAAGCGAGTTTGGAGTGCTCTCCGAGTCGATATTTTAACGACTGTGCACAAAAAGAGCACGAAAGGATCCTTTTTTTTTCTTTTTTCCTTTTTTTTCTTTTTCTCTCTCTTTTTTTTTTTTTTTTACCTGTTGATGAAGTCCCACCGGGTGTGGGGCGCAGAGGAGCAGTCGGGTTTCTTCACTGTGAAGAAAAGTCAGAAAACGGTGCAGATAACACACCACTCCAGTGGCCAGGAGGAGTGAAGGACTTCGGGTTTTTTCCTTTTTTTCCCCAGCAGTTGCAGCCTGTGCTGGGTTGGTGGAAAATGGGCACTCCGACCACTTCGATCTGTGGACTTATCCTCCTCACTATACTCACATGCCAGCTGGTCACTGTAAGTGAGATTAAAACTTTATTTCTTTTCACTTTTAAAAGTCTCCCCTGGGGGTTAAGTGTTTCATTCACCCACTAAAAGTGACCTATAAAACCATTTAACCCCCCCACTCTCCCAGAGCTCAATTTAAAGTTACAAATCTGTGCCTTTATGTCCTATTAAAGGCAGAAAAAGAGAATGTGTTGATGCTGCTATTTATGTTCAGTAAATAGTGTGGTGTGGTGGTGCAGGGCTCTTCACATGCAGGTGGACTGTATAACAGATTCCTGTACACACACACACACACACACACACACACACACACACACACTCTCATATCATGTCAGCATGGACCGTAAAGATGCTTTTAAAAGTAATATGACAAACTAGAACCTCATGATGAGTGAAGCCGGTCTAAGTTTGTCCATAGAAACAAGCTATTCATAGTCTCCCTGGAGTCTTAAACCTTCTCAAACTTTGTCAGGTTGCTCCTTGCATTGCCTACACTACATAACATATGAATGGATGTTTGACAGGGGGGGGGGGTCTAAAAATACATGAAAATGTGCATTTAATTACTTTACTTTAATTTTAGTCTGTTGTGTCCTTACACATTTTCAGACCGACTTCTTTTCTTTGTCTGCCTCATTGATGAGTTACTCCTGGACATTCTGGAGTCCCTCAGTACCAAGTGAGGTATATTTGAAAAAAAAAAAAAAAGACTTTACGTAATTAAAAAAGCAAACAAAACATCTAGTCCACTCATGCACTGCCTTTCTTACCCATCCAAGATCTACTACAGGTGGGAGAGCGTCATATTAGTTGCATCCTCTGGTTTTATTCGTCCTGCTCTCAGGGCTGCAACTAACCATGTTTTTCACTATTGATTATTTTTTCTATTGTTTGATAATAGTTCCATGTGTAAAATGTCCAACACAAGTTCCAGGTGCCTAAGATTTTGTCTTGAAACTGCTGATTTCGTCCAACCAAAAGCCCAGAATCCAAAATATATAGATTTCACATTGATATCCAACAGAGAAAAACAGCATTTTAAGAGAGTGTATGATAATCTAACAGTCGTTTTAGTCGCTTTTAAAGCAAATATGCCAAAAAATATACTTGTTTCAGCTGCTTGGATGTGATCATTAATGCTTTTCTTTGTCATTTATAATAGCAAATTGATTATTTTGGGGTTTTAGACTGTTTGTCAGACAAAATAAGACATTTAAAAACATCACCTTTGACTCATACACACTTTATTGACCAAACTGCTAATCGATTTACCGATATAATATTAGGCAGTTTAATCGATCATGAAAATAATCAGCAGTGGCAGCCCTAATTAATTGATTTTTAAAATTGTTGCTGATCTCTATTAGTTACATTGATGCATTTTTTCAGCTTTAATATACTGCCAATACACTGTTGAGTGTCTATGCTGTTATAATTAATAATACTTCATTTAGATAGGTTATCTTTACACTGCTTTATCAGTGTTATGACTCATATAGAAGATTGCTTTGCTGCTGAGAATAGACCTCCACCCTCTGGAAATCCCGTCTGGTCTCTCACCTTCATGCCCTCTAATAAACAGAGCTGTCATGGCTGAGAAATCTGTGACTTCTCGGTGTTGATTCGATTTGAAGCAAAGCCTTTTGAATGATGGGACGTTGTTGCAGCGGCCAGCAGACATAAATCTTTCACCTGCTGGATATGAGCAGTGATAGGCCAGATGCTTGAAAAGCTATAGTGTTCAAATTTTTATGACTTCAAGGTATATTTAACATCCAGCGGTGACATGCTATTGAGCGTCTAGCCTATCCAGGGGACGACATGATCTATCACTTTGTGTCAGTTCGCAAAGTTGGGACAGAAGGCGCACTACCTGCCCCTTCACAGTCCAGTTATGTATCTTCAGTATCATCGATCCACAAAAGCTACCCAGTCCCTGGAGGGCTATCATCATCTGTTGTGTGCTGACATTGAACGGTAATAGGAGATGGCTCTTACACTTTTGCCACAGCCTTGATTGAATACCAGGCCTAAACACAACAATACCAACATAACTGAATTATCTGGAATCACAGGCATCTGTTTCTTGCATTACGACTTTGAACTCCAGCATGCGGAGGCCGCCCTGACTTGCTCTTGATTCAATTAAGCGCACATACTGGTGTTACTATGGGCCCTCCGTTCTCCCTGCTGGAATGTCGGGGTCATACGCATCAACTCAAACAATCGAAGTCAATAAAAACTCTCGATGGGTTACAGCTCTCCATCACAAATGAGTACCCGTATCCTGCGGTGAACTACCGGTAGTTACCAGTGTGAGAAATTATCCAACAGGAGCATTTTTTACAGGTCAGTGTTCAATAAAAAAACTGCTTCTCACAAATCTGTTTTGACACATTCGGGTTTTTTACAAGCGAGAATGGATTATCTGCTTTCTCGTTGCTTCTCCGTCTTCTACTTTGTTTTCTGGTGTATGACATCAGACCCGCCGTGAGCGTTACTGCTGACAATTTTGGCACAGAGATTTCTCCCATTATAGACAGTCACAAGTGTCCCTTGACTTCATTGGGGGGTAGGACTGGGGTTGGGGGGAAGGGCGGCCTGAATTCCTATGACTATATATTATGTATGTGTGTCATTGGTGTAAATTGTTCTGTTTCTCCGCTGTGTGTAACTCAACCCTTTCATCGCCGGCTAAATATTATGCACTGACAGTCTCGATCTGATGATTTATTTAGTCTATACTGGGAAATGCATTAACTGGGCGAGGTGGTTGGTCTCTCTGTGTGGCTCTTTGTCGTTTCAGACTGGGCTACCTGGTGTTTAATTCCCATTCAGAGTCGATGAGGATTGTATGGAGTTGCAAAGCACAGCAGTGCAAACACCAACTCCACTTTTGAGTTTGAACAGTAGGGAAGGTTTGCCCCCTCCAGACCCATTCACATAATTGCTTGGAGACTGGGTTCAGTAAACATTGCATTGTTGAATTATAGCCCCAGGAGAGAGGCCATCTTGGCGCATGGGACAATGCTGTACTGAAGTGGCTCACCCTTCTTGGAGCACATTGGCACATATGGAGTGCAGGCCGGCAGGCTGGCATTTGTTGACTCTGCAGCGAAGTGTGACTTGGGACCATATAGAGGTCAGGGAGGTGAGGACTCTGAACCTGACTCTGTTTCACAGTTCAGCAGGGGTTCCTCATGATTCATTCACAGCCAAAACTGAGCTCCTGGAACATACTGTAGTTAACTAGACACGTTAAGCTCCTCTTTTGTTTGCATCTTCTCACCATTTAACGTTGTGTATGCACATTCAGTCATTTTTTAAAGTTTTTGGTAAGCTTTGATGTGGTAAGCAAACTAGACCAAGATTTCTGTGGGCATTATTGTCTCAAAATATCAGTTGAATCAGTTAAAATGTTTTAGTTTGTGGTTCTTTGCCCCTGAAGAGGAGTGCATCCAACCCTTTGGTCAGGCCTGTAGCTCGGTACAGTGTGTGGTGAAGAGCTCGTTTTAAGTGCCTGGCTTACTGTAAGAAATCTGTTTCAAATTTATAATGATGCTGCAGTGTTTAATGTTTTTATATGCATCTTATATGCTTTTACCACTTCCCTCCCTGTTTCCTATCTCCATTTAACTTCAATAAAGAAATGAACTTTCAACCAGCTCAGAAGTGCTCATTTAAAGGCCTTTTCAGTATTGAACTGATGAAACAGAAACTAAAAACCTACATTATTTGTGTTTAGAGTTGCAACTACAGATTGTTGTCATTATTGATTCATCCTCAGGTTATTTCCTAAATTAAAAGATTAGTTGTTTTGTCACTAAAATGTCTGGAAAAAAGAGCAAATATATTTAGCTAGAGCCCAAATTAATGTAATGAAATTGCGACTAATTTGGGCGACTTATCAATTCAGCTCTATTGGAAGTTAGTCTATCACTGTAGACATTGTGATTACAGTTAAAGTTACACTACTGCTCCATACACAGTGCAGGATTTTCAGATTGATTTGCATTTACATCTACATTAACACATGATGATAATGTTTTCTAACTTTTAGTATGCTTTGGAAAACTGCCAGTATGCATGATTTAAAGTAAATGAGCTTAAACATCTCAAAATCACGAGTATGGTCCTTTAAGGATTCACAGTGTGGTCTGTATGCTACAGCATGCCCAAACCTGACTTTAACACTTCTTCTTTTTCTTTGCTACTGATGTCATTGTCTGTTTGCAGCCAAAATACAATGATTTTGTATCATCAGATTAGTGCGATGCATATACTGCAATGCATGTGAGGAATTTAGATTTACAGAGATATATCAGCCTTAAATATGACTAAAATCTATTGTTTTTTCATCCTCACCTCACTCAGGACAAAGACACACCATCTGATGTCTTCTCACAATGCAGTGTGCTTCATGGATGTGGTAGCCTTGTGCTTTCATGTACAGTGTAGTATCCAAACACAGCTGCACCTCAGCTGGTACATCAGCAACGCTGTGCATGTGCTGACATGAGCTCACATATTCTTGAGTGCCGCCTGTTGTAACTAGACTCCCTCTCTTTCCATTCATACCTCTTCAGACATTTACATTGAAGCGAATGTCTGTGGATGGCTTTTGTTTCCAATCACAGCTTATCAGTTGTGGATCATCCCTTAGATTGGTCAGAAGCCTCTATCAGGTTAAGTGCCAATCTGTAATTAAAGTTGAAGTAATTGAAGTTTTAAATATGTAGCTCTTAAGCATGTAATACATTATAAGCCACCAATCTTCTCTGATTACCACTCCTGTGTTTTACTTTCAATTTGATTAAATTATGCAGTCAGAACTCTTCCAAAGGAGAAGACATGATTATATGCTCAGTGTGGAGCATGGCCTTGTGATTTAAGTGGCCATCTTTTAACTAAATTTAATTTGTTCAAGGCCCAGTATGTCCAAATAGCTGCTTTACTGGTGAATTGCCCATGGCCAAGATACTAAATTCTTACCAATTTCATGTTGCCATATTGATTTGGACACATCTTCCCATTTACTCTAATGCAGGGCTCAAAATTAGCACCAGCCCCTAGCCAAATGTTGGTAAAATATGCAAGAGCTGGTAGATTTGCTTCACTAACAAGCCAAAAAACCATGGTGATCTATTGAGTGGCAGGTAAACTTTAAATATTCACCAGCCATTTGGCCGATGGACAAAGAAGTTTAGAGCCCTGCTTTAATGAGAAAGTGTGTCCAAAACCTTGACTGGTATTGTAGTCTGACCTCTTTGCAATGCAGCAAATAATCCACTGCACAAAGCATTATGTATGTTTTATATTTCTAACTGTTAGATATACCTGTAAGTTACGTATTATGTACGTCACTGTTCACATTCAAAAGAATTTTTGGTTGCAGTCAAAGAGTTAAATACACAAAGGTAAATCTCGGTCTTCATTCCTGCGTTATGAAGCTACAGGTGCAATAAAACCAACAGAGTTCATAGTGAGGTCACAGGATGACCTGAGGACAAACAACGTCTACACCACAAGCAATAAAAACAGCTAATGGTCAGACAGCTTTAGAGGGTTGCAAATCACAAATGTACGATTTTTTCCCTCCCTTACTATTTTCAGTCAGAAGGAATGACGGATATTTATCTGAAAATTGGAAAAAGATGTTATATCTGTTATATTTGGAAATACTTAATATCGGGTTTTTTCTTCCTGTGCTCTGGAGTTCACTCATTTGTGTGAAAATATGGCCAAGCTGCTCTTTAATTTGATGTACTTTACTGTCAATGGTGACTCTGCTCCTCTGGAAATAATGAGCTTTAAATCTAACAGCAGTCGCTCGGGTTAAGAATAAGATAAGAAGAACAAAAGACTGTAATAGACTTCTACAGACTCTGACTGATTTCCCCATCTTTAACAGTCTTTTTCAATCTTTTCACATTGTATTACCAGGCTTTTTTCCCAGGCTGGACCCTGGCTTGCACTTATTAGAGATTCATTGAAATGCTAAGTTAACTGTATTGCACCTTCCCTTTGAAGTGCCATTGTCTTACCCAATGGCATTGATGTGAAGTCACTTGGGCATTCGACTTTTTTTACTCTAGAGAGCTGCTGCATTGTCTTGTATGGTCCCTCCCAACTTATACAAACTTCTACAGCTACACTGATGGGGGTTGCTGCCCTTTTCACCAAAGGCGTGTGAACAGAATAGGTTTTTTTCCAGGGTACTTGAGCTTTCTAAAGCAAAGCTATCATTCTTCTTTCTCTATTGTGTTTAAAAACTAGGTTTGACACTGACATCCCGTCAAGTGTTTATACAAAATCCCACCCCAGTGTCTTATCAGAGCTGATGATTTCTCACTTCCTGAACACAGACTAGTAGCGCCCTGCCTCCACTTCTATACAACAAGTCTATACCTGTGACACCGAAAAGCTTTCCATCTTCGCGAGGCTTCATTGTAACCTTAAGGAGATGCAAATTCACGTAAGCTGTTGTTAAACCCTTAATGTTCTCAGAGGGAGGTCGAAAAGTGCAGTTCTGCAGGCTTCGGGGCGTAATGGCTCATTGGAAAGTAAATACAGGGGAAACACTCGCTTCCCCTTTTGGCTCACTTTTGTTTAATTCAGGAGCTTGTTAGTAGGTAGTCATGCAAGTCTGCTGCAGTCTAATTAGCCAGTTATTTTACAAATTAAAGGTCCCATGTTTTTTAAACACCAGAGAGCTGATTATCCTTTTCCCCCCTTTATGCATTCATGAGGTGGGGTATTTTTCTTATCCTCTCTAAAACCAAAAAGCATAAGAACCAAAGTGTGAGGAATGGATTAAACTGTGTGTTTTTCCAGCTTCAACTTAAGCTGTAATCAATGCTAACTGGCTCATTAACATTACCTACAATAGTAACAGTAGTATACACCACAATTCAAGAGCAATAATGTTTCCTCATTGTCAAATCTTCTACGGGATGCTGACATGGACTGCAACCTTTATTCTCATTATCGATGAATCAGTTTATTTTTTACTTTGATTGCTTAATTGTTTAGTCTATAAAATGTCAAAAGTAATGAGAAAGTCTTCTTCAGTCAAGATAACTCCCTAACATATCTTGTTTTGTCTGACCAACAGTCCAACAGCTCTGATAAGGATTTTTTGAAATATAAACAAAGTTATTCAGTTCAGTATAATGATATAAAACAGAGCAAAGCAGAAAGTCTTATGCTTGAAAAGTTGGAATCAGATAATTTTTGGTGTTTTTTATCCTGAAAAATCACTGACACAATAAATTTGATAAAATGTGTTGCAGATTATTTAGTTTTTTAAACAAAAAACACAATAAACAACTAATTGTTCCAGCTTTAATGCTTTAATGGGGCAATATCATTCAAGGAGCCTTTAAGACTTTTACTAGATTCTACTTTTAAAAATGAGTCAGCTGGAAACCAATTAGTCAGCTTACTTAGATCATTAGTCAAAACTGCTTTTGTCCTCTTCAGCCAGGACCAGTTTAAAAATAACTAATAAATCTGCCACTGTTATCATAAAAAACTGCTGTGTGAGATGTGCAAGAACAGAAAGCTCAACAGGCATGGAGACAGTAACTAAGTGAACGATCAGCTTGGCTCTTAAAAGTTCTCCCGATACCTTTTGACGTTACGCAGTTACAGACGCAGGATCCTGCATAGCAACAAGTAATGTAGCTACCAAATGTCATATCGCTTCTGCTTAATGCAAGATTTGAGTTTTCATGTATCGGACCTTTGCTGTGCCCCTCACTGAGGCTTCTGAGGCCCTCAGGAGAGACAGGAGAGCTTCACCAGTCTGGTCTGTGTTATCATGTCAGCTGTCGTCCCTCGAGACATAACAACCCTTTCTCTTTGTTATACAGACACACACACACACACACACACACACACACACACACACACACACACACACACACACACACACACACACACACACACACACACACACACACACACACACACACACACACACTCAGGCAGTTCTCGTTCTTGTAGGAATTTTCTCTGTCTGTCCTTTTCATCCTCTACCCTTTCTTCTAGTTGCTCAGTTTTTCTAGTAGCTTTCCCTGTCGACTCTTGCACACTGTAAACAAGTGGTAAACCAGTATTTATATCGGTGTTGCTGTACAGAACTCATTTCTACCCATCTGACCACCAGTGTGCCTCAGCAACAAGGACGGCAATTTGGACAAGTGATTTGCCCGGTGACGAGATATCTTTAGAGCTGAACGCAAACACGTCTGTGCTTGAGAGGTCGCCGGCAGTCTATTGTTTTGGTGCAGTGGCTTGCGATGATCTAAAACTTTTTTTTTTTTGTCCCCTGCTGAGTCACCATCCTGTTGGGGAAATGAAATCTGGAATTATCTACAGGACAAGAGGACCCCACGACCCCTGAAGCAAAGTTTATTCAGGCTTTCCTGTGTGCAGTTCAGATGTCCTGCTCTATATATGCTGAGAGAAATAACTCAGCGTATTTGTTTTGTTGTTTTTCTAACCCCCGTACACCGTTTTTTTCTACTTAAATCTGTTTTCTCTCTGAAGTATGTTTATACATGAAAATCCCCATAATCTTTCGTCATTGTAGTTTTTCTGCTTTCATATCTCAACAAGCAAGTCTTATTTAAATATCTCCCCTGGGCCTTCAGCCTATTTTGTCATGCTGAATAGCTGCTGAGGTATTTATGACAAGTTTTTATTTCTTGCAAAGCGAGATCTGCTTCATTTGTGTCTGTCAGCTTGTCATAGATTGTAGTTGCAAAGCAGAAAAACAGAACTTTTTATACAGTAACTTGGCAAGTAACATGCTGGATCTAAGGATTAATGAATTCCCCTGGACCTAATTATGCCAAAGTACAAGCCCTCGTTGTTTGTATTTTTCCCTCTCAGCTAGAATGTGAGATTTGAATTTCCATCACAGCTGAGCAGAACTTACTTGGTTGGAAATATTTTCCATCCAGGTTTGCTGCGTTTGAAGATGTATGATCCGTGCCATTAGCCAAACTGTGCTGTAATGGAAAAAGTCTTTGATTCAGACACACACACACACACGCACACACACACACACACACACACACACACACACACACACACACACACACACACACACACACACACACACACACACACACACACACACACACACACATGCACCTGTTTTTTTTAATGAAAAGTAAACTCACACAACACAACAGATCTTTGACCTGTAATACTTAGGCCCAATAAATGAAGCAGAAAAGATTGCATCCATGATAAGCTGCATCAGAATTGGAACAGTAGTACACCATAACATTTAATTTAATAATACCTTAACAAAACACACAGTAAGCGTGACCTGTTGAAACTATTGCAACACTGCAATTGACTGTTTACTAAGCCCCAGCTTCTTAGTTACTAGCAGTTCACACATATGAACTGTGAACGATATGAAAATATCTGGAGAATCTGGTGCAGATGTTTCCCAGAGTTGCACTTTCACACATGTAGCACACATCAGGAGATTGTCCCTGTCAGACATACATTCTGGAAATACTCCCTCGCCTTCGCCCTCACTCCTCATCTACACCAAGTGGCGCCTGTGTAGAGCGTGCAGAAGGAAAGAAATGCAAAAAGTACGCTGCTGTGGTAATTCAGTATTTTTACACTTTTCTCAGTGGAATATTTAGGCCCAAAGCAATCCTGAAAATTTACAGCTGTATTCACACATAATCAAAATTGGACATTACATGGACTTTGCACCAGGGAGCTGGCAGGGTGCCGCTTGCAGCAGCAGAGCTAATGTGCTACAGTACTCATTGCTTTCGTTACTCAGCTGTCAGTTCCGTCAAAATTGCCATCAAACAACTCTCTCTACACCCACTTATCGCATCTCTTGTATTTAACACATGTAGAAATGGACAATGTAACTAAAAAATGACGTTACTAATGACGTAACTTGTAGTGAAATTGCTGAATTTGACATTTTAAGGCCTTACATTGCTCATTACGGAAAGAAGCAATTACATTACTGCAACGCGATGTAAAATAATGAGTTACTGTCCAACACTGATGACATCATGCTAAAAGACTGAGGCTGAAGCTACATGGTGATTCATGAAGAAGATGTGAGAATAAAGGAGCATCATTGTTCTTGTATTGCAGTTTAGAGTCAGTTCAGTATGATGAGGAAAATTGAAAGATTAGACTGTTATTTCATTATAACACCCCACAAACTAACCTAGTTAATTCATTCCATGCTCCTTGGCCTCAGTTACTGTAGGTAGTAAAATAGTTTGCAGGATATGTTCCCATCTACAGCTTCCTTCAGAGCGAATAAAGACACTTTCATTTGTTCCCTTTACTTTTTCTCTTGTGGTTTTGGTTGTGGAAATGCAACAAAAGACACCACTGTCTGAACTCTTTATATATGGAGTATTGCTCCTACTGCCGCCCCATGCATTCTGCTTCAGCATGTGGAGAAATCCAAAATTTGACAGGCGTGCCCCACCAGCTTTTGGTTGCTATGGTTTTATTGGACAATTGCTACTTGGAGGGGTTTTACTGAACAGTCAATTGCACTAGTTTTGTTTCCCTTACTGCCTCACAGAACCTTTATTGATACTTCATGACAGTCTCGCTACCAGGAGACGCATAGTTTTTCAGAAACAGGGTGTGAGACTCCACAGCGGGACATAAGACAGCCACTTCTGTGTGAGAAGTTGCAGGAATTAAAATTAAGCCATGATAAGAGTGGAATGTGGATCCTGTTGGTAGTCGAGCAGTTCACAAGATTAAAATCACAGCTCTTTGTGCGCTGCTGGAAACCATCACCGTTGAGCCTTCTGATCATTTTCAAATACACTTGTCTGGAAGCTGTTCCAGATCACTGTCAGGGAGAGGCTGAGTGAAGGATTTCAGATTTTATCTTTTTTTTGTTCATGAAGTAGACTATTACCACCTAAATCCAATGAAATAGGAAGACTCCTTAAACAAAAGGCTGACTAAAGCAGCTAAGCATCCATCATGTGCCCAGAGGTTTGACAGCATGCAAGTCTACCAGTACCTGGCAGGCCTATTGAAGCTGAAGGTTGGCCTCGCAATGCAGTTGGTAAGGCAAAGGGAATTTCTGTGGTTTTCGACTAAAGTGGCTGTATATAATTTTCTCTCCACCCAAACCATCTGTTGATTCCGTGGAATGGAGAGTCTTCTGAATATTCAGCCTAAAGGCTTGTTTATCTACTTCTGAAAAGTTCAGTTTACTTTTTGTTCAAATCTGGTATACACAGACAGATACAGATGAGCAGGTCTATTACAAATATATTTTTGAAACCAACCCAAGGTTCATCTCTCTGTATCTCTTAAAGCTGACACGCCAGTATGTAAGTTCTGTGGAAACATGAGTCAGCTTCTGTTCTTACTTGAGACATACCGTTTACAGGAAGGAGCTGGTGACCACCAACAATGCCAGTATCACACTACGTCGAAGAGGAATGGGTAATTGAACTGAACAGCAGCTGTTTAACATTGCACAATTATTTCTTCTTTTTTTAATCAATGCACGGCTGTCGTGATATTTGGTTAAATCTGACACCCAAATGCCAATTTCAGATTTTTTTTTTCTTGATTTCTTTGTATTCAAAGCCATACCCATGTGTGGTATGTGTATTGGATTTGCTAATCTAAATTACAGATCTTGGTTGCCCTTGATGTTCTTCCCGTAATCATGAGAGACAGAGGAGGCCTCACTTTTTCTGTTCATCCTCATGCAGGCAGCACCTCCAGCCAAGTCAGCCAATTATTACTTTAAAAGGGGTAATTAAATGGTTCTTCCCCTGAACTGAGGGCCTGTGTGATTTATGTGGACTGTGAGCACAGAGAGGAGGCTCTTTCAGCAGGGCCGGGACGAAGAGGCCCTGTCTTCCCTACCAGGCTCCACCTGCTGAGGCTCCATTATGACCCTGTCATGGGTACAAGGGGTGGAGATGAGGGCACACTGGGGCTAAAACTTGGCACAAACACCAGACTGCAGTCAGATTCTCTGGCACAGACATCAGTCTTGCCTGTGGGCACATGGTTAACTTCAGTCTGTTGTTTCACCAGGGCTTTCCTGGTAAAGGGATAATAGAAAACAAGATTTAGGGGAGATAATAGAAGAACGAGAGTAGAGCTGTTTGTTCATACCTATTTTTTTTAGGGCCGGCCAGACAGGCAGAGATTAGGGTCTGATAACCCCTGGTCTCTAAAGGGGTTGTCAGTGCTATTACTGCTGCCCAGAGGTGGAGCTTGTCTTTCCAACATTATTGCAAGCTACTGATATTATATACCCAACCGTCATATAGGCCCAGTCTATATAAAATATAAATATAACCATTGTAAATATCACAGTTCTGCTACAGACCTCTCTCCTTTTGCTTCTGACTTTGCTGTAAAGTCAAAGGTTCCTTTAAATATATTTCAGAAAAGAAAAAAACGTCATTTTCACTTCCCTTTGCACTCTTGATTGTCACCTCTGAACATGTGGTGCTAATGCTCAACATAAAATATGTCTATGGAAGTATTTCTAACATGTCTTCCATGAATCAGTGGAAACATATTTCTGCCGAGCAATGAATTGGTAAGCGTGATCCCTCGTGTTCTGTCTCTTAAAGATGTTAACACCTTAACAGTGAAAAATAGCCAATAACTGTCCATAACATTTATTCAAACACTTCTATATATTATCATTTATTTTTGTGAGGGGTAGTGTCTTCTCAGCCGTGGCTGGCTGACTTTAGCTGCACTCCTCCTGCACTCCTCCTGCACTCCTCCAGTCCCCTGGCCAGGAATAGTTGGAAGTAAGCTGAGGAATGAGTTCTTGTTGGTGTGAATACCTGAAGGATCACTTGAAAATGCAAGCAAAAGAAATGATACTGTATTTTGTTGTAACATTTTTAACTATGTACAGTGCTTTTTATATTATTACCCATTGTCTGAGACAGCAGAACCTTACTGTACAGAGCTGTCAGCTAGCAGAAAGAGTGATGTAAGTGAAAGCTGAGTCTTAAATTATCTTCTTTCTGCTCCTTTTCCTTGAAAGGTCATGAACTAGCTTGTGCTGGCTTGTCCATTAGCACAGTGATGAGTCACACACTGAGCAGACTGCCGTTAGTTTCACTGGTGTCTCTTGGATACCTGATGGGTTCACTGTGCTGATTAACCACCGGAGCTCGGTGTATTTTCACACGGACACACAGGGCCCCTTGCCTATAATTACCTCTTATTATAGTAGGAAATGGATCCCTCACATCTGCTTCCAATGAATGGGCAGGTTAGCCCTCCTGCTTTCTTGTATTATTGCATAAACTCCTGGCAAACAGATGTCTTTGTAGGTGTAAGCACACCTTCAAATTAAAGCCTGTTGTTGAATTATGAGGGCAGGTGAAATTTGTCTGTCAACTGCTGAGAGGAAGATACTCCCAGACGCTGTTTATGATCGTCAGATGTCGGCCCCCGGGTTTGTTGTCTAGTTGGTGCAAAGCCAAATGCGTCCTCTTAAGTCTATGAATGTAAGGCACTATTAAAATGAACCCCCTGCACCTCCTGTACCCCCTGCAGCATTTGTTTAAAACCACTCCAGAAAGAACAAAATCACAAAAATTCTTTCAAGTGTAAGGTAAAGTAGTCCAGAGTCCATACGGTCCTGATTAGTTCCCCCCTTTATAGTCATCAACATGAGTTGCAACAGAAACGTGCCTTAAATAATAACAGGTTTTATATTTTGTAGGTTGATCCATGATCATGCCTTAAAAACGTCATCACTAGTCGGGAATGCTTCCGCCAGGTATAATAAACTATTCAAGAGTACAATATAGCCTCTTACATTATATATTAATGTTATGCTATAAATGTTGAAACCTTCTGCGGTAAAAGTTAAATTCATGGAACGACGGCTTCTGATCAATTGACCCACGTTTTTTTAAGTTAAGTGCTGACTTTTACGTCCTGCTCCTGGCTAATTGTAATGGGAGCTTTTTACGAAGGGGTCGTTAAAAAGCCTGTGTTTGCTAGGTCTGCAAATAACCTCAATAGAGGTGTGTGTTTTCAATTAGCTTCCCAATGGTGGGAGTATTAGTCATTAGCTCAAACACAACCATACAAAAATATTATTGCGGGTGTGTGCATTTCAGACACCTTGAGGATAATGCATTGTTTGCAACCGGGGTCTTTCTTTTATCCATCTTTTCTATTTATTATCAATATAATTCACTCATTAATCTGAAATGTGGGCACACTGTGTCTCTGCTAAAAAAAAAGCAGTTTAATCCTGATCACACCAGAAAGTGGTGATGTAAGGGCTACTTGTAGGGGAAGTTGATGAAATACTGTAGCTGGCGAGCTAACAGGATAGCAAGCTGGGAAGATGCTATTGTAAATCACAGTAGTTGCCCCCTGGCATTTTGTTCTAAGGATTGTACATCATTTAATTTCATTTAACGAGTTATTGAAGGGGAACAAAAGCCAGCCAGCTATCTACCTACCAAGCACGTTCCGTTGATACCTTTGCAGACAATAGTTTGAACAGTTAAGCAACATCGACTCCTGTCTGATAAATGTCTACAAACAAATCCTCTCTGGCTCTGTTCCCTCCCCATTTTCCAACATACAGTGAATTCATACCAAATATGATTGTGGTCCCGTCTGTTTATGTCTGTTTACTCTGTAGTTAATGCTGTAGCATTTGTGTTTAGGTATTGTTCTTCTGTGAACATGCCGCCAGTTTATTTTTGGGACTATCTCGTGGAGGAAGGGTAGGTTAAGTAAAGGAAGTGTTTAATTTAGCTTTGGGATTTTATCTGCCTCTCAAAGCGTAAGATCCGGCAGGCGTGGTCCTGTCTGGGGGAATTCCTATCCCTGACTTACAAAAAAACTGGGATAGCTGTCAGGCTTACTGAAATGCTCTTTTATCACAATACATTGACATTAGATGCTTGTTGTTTGATGAGCATTTAAAGCAGATGTGCTTGACATTTTTACAGACTTCTTTTATGAATCACGTTCTTTCAAGCGGAATCATTTGCCTTTTTTTTTTTTTTTTTTTTAATCAACTTGTGAATCATGACGGCTAAAGCCACACGATCATAACGTGTGTCTGATCGACTAGTGAATGATCCCTGCAGGCAAACAGTCTAGACAGAAAGATTGCCAGTCTAAGTAAGTTAATACACTGCCCGTTATTCTGCCAATACGGTCAGTAACTAAATACAGAAGTCAACAGCTTTTAAGCATGACTCATAGTGAAATGTTTTATCCTAAGTTAAACAAGCAGTTGAAGCCGTTTCAATTGATTTAAACACCATTAGTAACCGCAATGCAAAGATTCAAATTAAAACTACCTGTGACTTTGTTACTATATTTGAATATTTCAGCATGTCTTACTTGTATATAGTAAGATGCATTGCGAGACTTAAAGCCTGTAAAGCTATAAATGATGCAGTAAAAGTCAGAGACGTCTCAAGAGGTTCTTGCAGAGCCCCTTGTTGACCTTGGACAAAAGTAATGAGGGGACTACTGTTTATCTCCCATCCAACAGCTTTTCCCCCAGCTCTCATTCACAGCCATATCTTCATCCTGCACTCTCTGTTTGCTTATCCAAAGTCTGCTCAGAGCCTGACTTAGTGTTTGGCTGGCTTGGATTTCCATACTTGTTTCTAAAGTTGGAGGCATTGCAAGAGTATAAGGAACTTCTTGTGCAAATGTTCAACTGTTAAAACAACAGCTGCCTAAACTTGTTAAAAGTTTTAGCCAAGTGATTCTTCTCATAATTTCCACCCACTAACAAGGAGTGACTGCTTCTGTTCTGACGAATGAAATTCAGAAGGCACATTTATGGGCTTACAAAGCAGTAGAAAGTGAAGATGAAAATGAAACATGAGCCTAATGGAATAACCAGTGGTTACCCCGAGTAAGACAGGCTTACTAATCCTATTTTGTGGGGTTGGTGTTTTCTGACTTGGCAAAACAAAAGTGCTTCGCACCTGAAGAAATCCAACCTTCACCTTTCTCGGATTCCCGAGATTCTTCTCCTTGAACCGTCCTCCAGAAGATAATCCGGTTCTTTGCAAGTGTCATGCCCCTTGAACCTTTGTCAGGAGATGACAGGAGGAGTCTGAATTCAAGGGGTTTTAAACTGAATGGGGAAGGTGAGAGCCAATCAGGAAGAAAGCATTTCACGCCGACAAAGTGGGCACCTGATCCCCTCTCACATGTCGAACCTAATGATTCGCTTTAGGAATGTTCACATTTCTCTGCTTTAGGGTATCGTTAAAGAAGTAAAGCACACTGGCTTTTCGGAGGATGGTTAAGATTTGCCTTGATCCTTTGATTTGGGGGAAATAAATGACTTCCTTCACCAAGAGTAGGAGACAACCTGCAGGAAAGTCCCTTGTTAGGCTGAATCTTAAGGTCACATCTCTACTAGCCAGTGTGTGGGTGGATGTGCTTCAAAACATTCATGTCTATTTTTGGTCATAAAAAAATTGGATACTGTCAAAACAAAGTTGCTTCATCATTCTGTTCCAGAGGGCAAGAAAGCAAAGTGAAATGAAGTATAAACAGAAAACTGTGCTCTGTGTAGAATATCCTCTAACTGACTCACAGCCATACCAATCTGAAGAGATCTTGAGTCAGTTTGTGTGTGCTGCGCTGATGTGGGTGTGCCAGTATGCTGCACAACAGTTGGCTGTGCCTGCCACCACTCACAGCGTTTTCTGAAACATGGCTTTCTTCAGTGTTTATTGGTCCTTGTCCAGCCCTCAACCTCAAATGGGGAGGTGAGGGGATTGCCAACCACAGCAGCAGACGGCCTACTGTATTAAACCACACCAGCAATGGATCTGGGAACTGCATGGGTTATAGGGTTTTTACATTGGGGAGAGTCTTGCACAAAAGCATCTTTGAAAATAGCAGCCAAATATAATTCAGGTTACTAAGCAACAAGCAGTAAATACATGACTGTCCAGAGTGTTACCGTAATAAACAGAAGCTCTGGTGAATGTGCAGTGATTAGCAGTTCTTGCTTATCTTTTTAAATGTTCTATATGGCAGTAATAAGTTGCTCTATTTTTGAAGCAAATTAAATTCTAAATCAGTAATAAACATGATTATCTGAAACAGCACAGAGATGTCTCCACCCTGGACCTTGCCCCCTGTTTTGTCCTGCACCCCGTCAGGCTACAGGGCCTCTAGAGGAGGGTGTAATAACACCTGCAGGTACGCAGCTCCTGAGGTATTTTTATCTCCCCCTGGAATTCCACCTCTGTTCTCCTCGTAGATCTCCCGTCTACATGCATGGGAACTCAGCTGGTGGTGGTGGTCCTTGACATAGATTTGTAGAAGTCACCTGCCTCGATATATTTCCTTCATTCTCACTGACAAGCTACACTAAGTGCGACCAACTTTCCATCATAAAAATGAGAGTAGCATTTTGTTTCAGGATGACTTAAGCGACCAGCAGCTGTTGGATTGTCGAGCCAAACACGCCTCTGTAACTGCATTTTCAGCCCTCACCAGTCCTCCCAAACAGGCATTGGCAGTGTGCTCCTCACAGCCTTGTTTAGAACCAAATCCAAAAAAACAAGCGGATGGCTTGGGAAGTATGCTGGCATTTGAAACAGAAATGGCAAATACATGAATGGCCTTGTGTTCATTGCTGTGGAATTAGTTTATGGCATTGTTCTGCCAAAACATACAATATGTAATGTGTCAACAGCTGAGGGCATTCATAATAGTGTTATTTATAATGATCCATAACTGTGACTGCTTAAAATGAGGATTGAGCAATGATACTTTCCGATGTTTGTTGTGAATGGATTAATTTTATCTGCAGAGAAAGAGGAGCCAGTGTACTGAGTGAAACCTTAGTTAAGCATTTGCACAGATGGCCCACCTATTTGAATTCTCTTCACTTTCTGTGTTAGGAAATATAATGTATAATTATGACACAGCAACTGTTGTGCATATTTTTTTTCCCATTTTTTCAAAAGAGAATAAAACAGTTTTTGGATATATTTGTGGAAACGGCGCCTACGTTTTAGGCCTCTGGATGGGCGTTTCTTATGATGTTGCTAGGAGACATGCTGTTCATTTCAATGATGCAATTACTGTCATAGCCCTGTATAGCCCATGCTCATAGCTTTTTCCCCTTCTTCAACACGTTGACATAGATTTTTTTATTTTTAGTTCAAGGCGTGGTGGCCTTTTACAAAATCAAATATTAAACAACAGCTCCCACACTCTCATTACTGTTCGTCCTACATTATACAAATAAAGTGTTTAGCTAGCATTAACTCTGTTTTATTGGTCCAGTTATAAAATAAACAATGGCTCACAATGATTTCCCTCCTTGGTTTTCACAATAAGAACTTTCAAAGGGTGTATTGTCTTCTGCTGGAGTCAGTTTATGTCAGTCGACTCTTTATTCTGATCAAGTTCACTACTTGGATAATTGAAAGCTGGCATCCAAAGCATTATTAACATTAAAAAAAAAAAAGAAATCTACCGCAACAGTGAATGATGTTGTTTATGCCTGAGGACACAAAGTAGTCCGTCATTTTACTTACAACAGTATCAGGTGACCCTCTAGTGCAAAGTACCCATTGTGAATGGCTCTATGTATTGTAATATGTTTCAGTTTTCTAACTCTAGCCCGTGATGCTCACATGGATGATAATCTTTTATGTGGTCTATTTGAGATTAATGATTAAGATTACAGAACCATTTTCATGCCTGTCTTTGTGGGTTGTGATGAAAGCTGACCTTTTCTTGTTGCCCGTGGATATTGTGTGCTGCTCTGCAAGTGAGACCAAGCCAGATCTGATTTCTCCTGCCTCGCTCCTTTGTCGACTCCCACTTTCAGCTTTCCCATGATGCACCGGTTAGCAAAAAACAGCTGTCAGGTACTTTCCAATGGGGAGGATGTAAGGCACTCTTGAAAGACAGGGATAACCTCTGAGTACCTTCTCTCCCTCCTCCCTTTGATGATTTTTTCAACATCAGGCTGCATTATCTTGTTTACTCTGGTGCACAGAACATCTGGAGATAAGCATATCTATATTTTCTGCTGCAGCCCTATTATGTTTATATTAATGGGATAAACAGCTGAGAAGGAATATTTTTCTCACAGCCTATTGGTTCTGTGAACTTAATTATTTTTTTTAACTTTTGGCAGCGCTAACAGTATTATTGTAAAAGTTGTGGGAAAAAAAGCGAAAGACTTTGAAGTGCAGATGGCGCCCAACAAAGAGTTGTGTTAAGCGAACAGCAGGTTTTGTTGTCATGTTCTAAGCCTAAAGTGCATCTTAGGTTACCAAACAATGGCCGCCCAAAACTCATGGTTGGAGATGCTCAACATGTTGGAACTGCTTCACGTTCCAAAAAACCTCACCATGGTACCCGGCCAAATCCCAGTTAATTATGAGATCGCCATCCCAAATAGCATGACCTTGGGAACTGGTGGAAATTGGCTTTACCATCATGAAATTACTCCCTCTGGCAAGAGCGCCTGGAGGGTATTCACTCCATGACCAAAGTGCCTGGAATCTACTTGGTTCTCACAAAGTCAGCTCATCAGCAATCTGTTATGGTAAAGATGCTGCATTTTCATTTCTGCATTCCCAGTGGAAAGATTTCCATACAGCGTGCTGCTAGTTCCAAGGTCTAGCATGTTCCAGAAATGGTTGCATATGCTGCGTGGTTGCAAAGATGTGGTCTACTTAGTCCACTTTTCCCACACAGTGGAATGATGAACTAATCGGGTATGATACACTGGGGGGGAAATGAGTTGACAGACTGAGCTAGTTCTGGCCTGTAATTATGTGGGACAATGTGAGTGTGGCCAAGTCAACAGGTGGTGTCAGATTAGTTGGTCCTGAGGCGAGAATGTGTGAGAGAGAGAAAGAGAGGAGGGTGAATCTAACACTGCCACTGACATCAGCATAGGGGAAACCAGAGCCTAATCACAAAGCCATCAGGCAGCTTCTGCTACTTCCGATAAAGCCTTACTGTTCCGCAAACCTTTAAATCAACTTAGCTGAAGCTGTCATTATGTTACAAAAAAAAAAAAAAAAAAAAAAGATTGGATGGAGTTGGTCAGTCCATCGATTTGGTCCAGTCAACCATTGGATAGATTGCCTGAAAATATGAATTTTGAATGTTGCCCAGATGATGAGTCTTAATGATTGGTCAAGCCTAGTACTAGTAGTTACTATACTTTTTTGTACATTTCTTTCTTTTTTAATATTATTTTAGATTACTTAATTGTGTGTATGTTTTTGTCTGTTATACACCACCAAATTCCTTTTATCTGCAAATATATTTAGCAATATATCCCCTGACTTTTCATCCAGTGCAACCAGCAGGTCAAAGTACGTATCCAGTTCTAATGAATTCTGTTATTAGATTGTTAATGTTAAGACTCATTTGAAATATACAGTAATTTGTGCTGTATATTTTTAAAAACCTTAAACACTTAAGATTATTTATAAAAACGAAAGCAGATAACATGTTAATACAACAGAGTATGAAGTTATGAAGTGAGAGTTTTGCTTCAGTGCTCGGAGCTTTATAATGTATATGTTAAACTGCCCATACAAAATGTAAATGGCTTCCCTTGCAAAATAAAGTCTGCACTGCTTAAACATCAGTTTCCTGCAGTTTAAGCTTAAGTCAATTTTTGTTCATAGGTGTTGCTGTAGTGCAGCGTCAGCTCTGCCAGTGAGAAGGAAAGCAGACATCTTTAAGTGACACAGCAGCCCTTTCAAAGGCTCTCTCTCTGTTATAAATAAACAGGCCGGGGCTGGCCGAGTTGAAGCTGCTCTTCCCCTCCGAGCTGCCACCAGTCTCAGCACCTCACCCATCAGCTGTCGTCTGGGGGAACTGGAGCTGGCCCCTCTGTCCCCTCCTCCCGGCAGGTCACTCTCTCAGAAATGTTACCGGAAACAAACACGCTATTTATAGGCCCACGAATTACTCTCACGGTGTTTATGTTTTATCTGACGTGCAGTTCAGATGAGACGGGGACTTAGTTGTGTTTTGCCAGGTGCATTTAATCTTCCTGTCTGCTTTGTCTTTAGTGGAAGTTTAACATTTTAGCTTCGACTTGTTTTACCCATCAGTATAAACATTCACTGGAATATTTTTCTCACTGTAAGAGCAACAGTAGTTTAAAGAGCTAAACCTCCAATCCAATAAATGGGCCTCTCCCACAAACCACAGCGCCCTGTTAAAACAGAATAGGTTCATTCCTGGCTGAAACCGCGTTCTGATAACTGTGCCTCTTAAGGAGGTGTGTTCCCAGTTGCGTGCATGTGTACAGCTGTCCGTGTGTGTCTATGCACTCCTTAATGCCTTGATGTGTAAATAAGTGGGTGGTTTCAGGTCTTTTGTTCACCGATGCTGAGGGTTCTTAAAGGTTCCACTACTGGACGAGCTGTGGTTGTGATTCTAGGTGGTCTGTTAACGGAGGGGTCCTGCCGGCCCCTGCTGGGGTGATAATTGAAAAGACGGGGCTTCACAGGGTGTCAACTGGGTCTTCACGCCTACGGACGTTTGGGTGGAATGCGTTCACGCTTTATTATCCCACCCACAGTGAAACTGTAATGCAGTTTGGCTTTTAAAAACACTTTAAGCTACCTGTAAAATAACATGAGGAATATTTAGTTAGGGAATATCCGAGCTCAGCTTTGAAAAAAACTTGCTTTGGCAATTTAAGATGAACTTTCCCTCCGTCTGTTTCTTTCAAACTCATAAAATCACTCAAGATACATAGATGACAGAAGCAATGTTTGCCCTACTGCTCTTTACACAAATTGTGGGTCTTGTGACTGTGCTATCATTGAGGCTGAAAAAAGCCCATCAGTGATAGTATTTCGGTTAGTGTTAGGTCGGGGTGTCTTGTTTCATGGCATACGATTTCTACTCTCTGTCTGGTCGTTGTGTCGCCAGCCAGTAACCTTTGGCCTAAAATACATTATGGTGACTCACCCCCAGTTTACAAATTGTTCTATTTAGCGCTGATTTAAACAAGGGGCAGTAGAGATCACACTCATACAGTTAAGAATAGGAAAGGCTAGGACCTTCAAATCACTTTTACCCATTTTAGTGTTTAGCCAATGTGGAATATATGATGAAGGTTTATTTGGTGCATCAGTGGCATTATTTAGTTTGTGACAGATAAAAACTGCAACGATAAGTCGAAAAATAATCAGCAGTTTTTTTGAGAATTGAATAATCAGCATTTTTCAGGTAAAAAGGCCAAGTATTTTCTGGTTTCGGCTTCTCAAATGTGAGGATTTTTTCCACAATCAAGAAAAGTATCGCCAGATTAATCGATGATGAAAATAATTGTGTCCGTCACATTGAAATTCAAGTCGTCTTCTGCAACAGTTTGCACTTCGTGGAAATGTATTTGCATCCCCATTATGACTTTTGATACACAGAGCAGGTTAAAGCAAAAGCTATAGCTGTTTTTATAGGTGTGGTATTAAAGTCCTGCAAGCACGTACAAGTGTACATGTGTGTATTAGCAGGGTTTTATTAGTTCACCCTCCTGCTCCTTTGATCCCACCACAGCCAGAGAGATAAACCTCATCGCATTTTTTTCCCTATACTTCAATTGTAGCTTTGTAGGCATCCTTTCCTGTGCTGTGTAGAGGATCACAAACACAAGTCCGCACAGGCTGAATGCTTATTTTGACATGCCTCCCTAAACACCGAGGGTTGGTGTAAAGGGAGAGCAGTGTGTGTGTGTGTGTATGAGATTGTGTGGCAGATGCTGTCTAGCTGGAGGCGCTGCTTTCTTGCCACATAGAATCTTTGAATCTGCGCCTCACATGGAGAGAGGGGGCACAAACACACCGCAGACTTGATTTTATTTCTTCATGTTGAATTTGTTAGATCATATCAAAGTATTGCGGGTATCGTTTTCCATTGTACAGGATTCTTGAGTGACAGAATTCATTAACACCTCCATGGTTTCAACATTTATTAAATTCTGAGGTCATCCAGTCGACTCTTTTAAAATATACACCACAGAAAAAAAAAAGATTTTTGCAGCCGACAGCCTTCGCAGTTACCTGTTAAGTATATTTAATGAATCAGGTTCTCTTGCATTGCACTTCGCTGCATCACCTTGCACTACCAAGAGAATCGTCATATCTGAAAAGGCATCATGCGTGTCGAGAAAGCCCCTAATACCGTTTTCCAGTGGGAGACTGAGCTTATTGTAAAATGCATGGCATGACCGTTGTGTGGGGGAGAGAATGAATGACCCGGGGGAAGAAGACAAGGCCGGCACTCGAAGCATGCGTTCAAAAATGTGGACTTATCCTTCACTTTTTACTCCTTGGCCCCCCTTCCCTCCCCCTTTTCCAGGAAAATCTGGCATGTTTGTTGCCCCCATAGTATTAGTCATGGAGCGCATTGGGAATACAATTCATTCACATTGTCAAAGAGTGTTTGTCTGTTGAATGAAGAGCCTCCTTCCACTTCCTCTACCTCCAAACACTTTGGATTAAACCCTGAAAAAATGTCAAAAGACCTGTGCAGAGCATAAGGGCCTCACTCATCGGGCCCTTTATGAAGCAGGGGCCCAGGCGGAGGTTTAGTGTCAGAAGTGGCAGTTTGTCAGCTCACCTACCAAATCCAAGCAAGGGTTAAAAACATAGGAAACTCAATCTCTCACACAAACATGAACTTACACAAAGCTGCCCTGATGCCATAATTTCGTTGTCAAAAATGTTGCGACGTGTCTGAATTCTCAAGTCCATGGAAAAAAGAACATTTCTCTTGGACTTATGCGCCTTCTCTTTCATCACTCTTTCACAAGGCCAAGCACACCACAAAAACCTATATGTGAAGATCACCATGTGCGTGTTAGGGCTGTAAAACATGTTGTTGGTAGTGCTGTCCCAATAACTGCAATATTGCAATACTGCACCATAGACAAGCCAACAGCGGTGGATGGCAAGCAGCCGCCCCAACCGTACTACGTACTATGAGGCTTGGCCCTCCTTCTGACACTGAACCTTACACTTCAGTCTGTGTGTTTTGAATGTTTGGCGGCTAACCAGGTCCACTCCTCTGAGCCTCAAGTTAACCTAGCACCCATCCCTCAACAGAGCCAGGGGTGAGCTGATGCTTGCTGGTTAAAAACAAACCCGCAGGAATATTTTGTCTCGGTTATATGTTTAAACTCTCCTGGTTCACCGCAAGGCAGAGCAGGCTGCCATTTAACCTGCGAGGTAAAGTAGTTTGCCACCAATCATGCAATTTAAAGGTGTGTCCAGCCAGACTCTGTTCACAAATCCCAGGTTTAGTGTTTTACATGATTGCCAGGTGCTGCTGCTCCATTCAGCCAACACATAATCACACAAACATACACTGATTTACACAAAAAAAGGAAAGGAAAGGAAAAAAAGAAGGCGTTAATACAGTATATGACCACATATCATGCTGCACCGCTTGTTTTTGCTGCACAGCTAAAACAAGTGTCAAACCAGTTTAAAAAAACTCAGTATTTAATTTAATTTGGGAACCATCTTTTTTTTCGTTTGAGTTTGCAATGTTATGCACTCTGTTCTTGCACCTTTATCCCTAGAAGGCTTTGAAAATCATCCAAATCTCTGAGTGTACTTTTGCACACATAATTTACTGTTATGTTATCAAGGTGCTGATTTAATGTAACCCTGCTAATACTCCTGCACCTATTCCACTGATAGCAGAGGGTCAAGTAAAGGGAGTGCTGCGGTTCTGCATCTCAGGCCTTGTTGGTGCCTGGTAGTGCTTGGTGGGATTTTTTTTTCAGCCCACTCTACCTAAAGAAAAGAGTGTGTCAAGCTTTCATCCACTTAATACTCTGCAGTTTACATTCCATTCCTGTTTAGTGCATGTTGCTACTTCAAGTCTAAGCAGATATTGTTAGTCTTAGAAAGAGAGAGAGAGTAAAAGAAAGAAGAGGGTTGGTTAGGGAGGGATGAAGGGTCACAGAGGTTGGGAATTCATCTTGTAAAGGTTTTCCGTGAGTGCCCGTGCACTGCTTGCTTGAAAGGTCACAACTTGGTGTTTGAATCAATTGATTGGAATGAGCAATATGGTTTGCTGCCTTTTTTCGGCTTTCATCTTTCTATGTTTGCCTATCACACGCTCTGGTGGGGATGAAAAGCAGATAGGTTGCCTGAGCTCAGGAGATGCTTTGAATCCTAAACCTTTGCAGCTCAGAAAACACTGTTAAATATTTTCATGTGAGACTCATGTCTAGTATGAGCTCGGTCCAGCTACTTATTTTCTGTAACACATTGGGTATGCCTTTAAGATGTTTCTCACAGATTGTCCTGCAGCTGCATCAGTGGGTTTATTAGCAGAGTGGGCGAATCGAGTCCCCTGAGGAATTCTTCTCACGCTGTCTCTGACAGGGTTTGGCTGTCAGAGAGATGCAACCAGGATGGGAATGCTGAAGTGTGGGTGTATGATAGCATGTGTCTGTTAGTGCATGTGTGCATGAGAGTGTGGGTGTATGTTTACACGTGTGTGTCTGTGCATTTATGCATTTACACTGTCATTTTTAAAACTGTACGTTTGAAGGGCCATACCAGTGGTTTTTGGATGGTTAGGTCCATCATCTACAAATCATGTGTGTTTATATCACTGTTAGCCATTTTCAGTGCATACTATAGACTTTAACCTCACCCGAAGCTCACAACAGGTCCATTGCTGTAAACATTCATGTTACTGTATCATTCATGCGGTATGCTGTAGTTGCAAGAATTCTTTGTCGGTGCAGCACAGGAAGCTCCAACATATAAGATTCTGGTATCTTAAGCCTCTCTAACATCTGGACAAAAATACTGGCAGCAGAACAACAAGAAACCAAACTCACAGTGTCCCTCATATCCTTTACAAAGCCCATGCATGATTATTGCATGTCTCATGGGTTTGATTCCCTGTCAAAGCTGTTTGCGAATGCTGCTTAGTAGCTGAATCAGAAATTTCCGATTTCAGAGCTTAAAGGCATACTATGAAAGATTTGTCGGTTGGTGTTTGTAAACATGCAGCATTCATAGTTGGCCTTTTATTACCAGCTCCACACGATTGGTCAAACGAGCTAGAGAGCGAGAACAGAGTGTGAATCAGATAAATTAAATATTATTTTTCTGGTTTGTTTCTCAAGCACAATTAAACACACCTACACTTTTCCACTTAAGATGAACCATCTCGTCCGCAACCCAAATGTACAGAAAATAAAGTACATAAAGCAAAACAACACAAATACACTCACACATACACAGACAGAAGTTCTCCCAGGCCCAGCCACTCCCACACACTGATTCCCCCAAAAATGCCAAAATAAACATAGTAAATGTACACATACCCACACAAAGCTATATACATACATTTACATGCACCACCACTCATTAGAGATAAATGCATTCCATAACTCAAAATGGATTTGAAGCAAGAGCAGGTTGTTTGAGGATAAGTAAAACGGGATGTCTTAAAGAAATGAAAGGAGGTAATAGATAGATCCAATCAGATAAAGCTTTAAATTTAAAAGCTGACCTATATGATGACCTATATAATGATTAAGAATTAAGTGACGCATACGTAGGAATATTTAACTTCTATGATTAAGTATATGTAGTGTCACAGGAAAGGGCATTATGCAAGCAAGGTATTGCAGTGAAAATATTATAAAGATACATACATGTAAATGGATACTGATTTCTTTTAGTTGGGCCTTCATTTAGGTGGCTAAAATATATTTTGCTGCTGGCCATGTATACAGCATTGCTGAGCTTCCGTGCCTGTACTCCGGTCTCCTTCTCCAAACTGGAGGCGTCCCGACCCAAATCTACTGCAGGCAATATGGATACTATGGATATGTACCCCATACAACCCTACTCCAGTAAATTGGAACCGTCTTTTTTAAGCTGTGCAAGTGTCAGAAGAGTGCAAGGAGAAGTATTATTGTATCTCACACATACACACATACACATACACACACGCGCACACACCCACACACACACACACACACACACACACACACACACACACACACACACAGCATGCCTCAGTAGCAACAACGTTTCTTATCAAAAGTCATAAATTCCAGCTAGTCAATCACCTGATTCATCACCTATGGAGTTATGATGATTTCATGGGGATATCACAAAGGAATACCTCAGCATCACCACAGCAGTGAAACAGTGAGCGTACCTTTAGTAATAACTGTCAGCATGGCAGGATAGAGAGTATTTTATGTCCAGATCACAAAGCTTTTTTTTATGGGATCAAACTGTCTAAGTTTCTGAGGTAACCCAGCACTGAAGTCCGGATAGACATGAGTTCCTTTTTCTTCCGCACAAGTTGACAGGTCCTCAATTTATCACAGTAGGAGAACGATGAGCCAACTCAATGATTAGAAGAGTAGGAAAGTTGGAAGAGATGGGACCGGCTGTTTCATGAAACCCAGAATGTCCCGACCTCGCTTGCTCAGTGACATGAATGATGAGAAGATTAGAGGACTGACATTGATTCTTCACACTTTTAGTGGGTCATAAGTGATGATTGAGTCAGATTAGTTTTGTATGAATCTACACATTGTTTTTTTTATTTGGAAAATCATGCATAGTATACCCTTAAAAGGAAAAACCCCCTTTTAAAAGTTGAGTTTTCAAGTTTTTCCTTGCCGCTGTCGCCAAGTGCTCATGGGGGAATTATATGTCTCTGTAACATACAGTCTAGACCTGCTTTATATGGAAAGTGCCTTGAGATGACTTGACTTGACTTAAAGAATGTCTTGATATTCTGTATTTTCCTCATCATCAATAAATCAAAAACCAACAAATGTATCCTACTAATGAGTTTTGCTTTAAAATTGCTTATTCCTAGGATAGGATAGGATTAATTAATAATAACACAAATACAGAATATCACCAGCTTTACCTTTTGAATTAAATGCACCACCAAAAAACACATTTCAGGTCTCTGCAAGTGGATTTTCATACCATACTAAAATGAATTTAAACAAATATCCTGAAAGGTAGGTACATCATTTTGAAAGTGTATGCTATGTTTTTAACAGTCCACAAATATCCAATCACCCAAAGCTTCATTGTCCATCTTACTGTGCATTCTTACTTGTTAGAGGATTTGCTCTTTCAACAAAAGTGAGGGGTGCAAAGTGTTTCATCTATGTAGTGGTCTGAAGAATCTCGTCTATAAAGTCAGTTCATGAACTGTTGTTGCACTCAAAGTGCCTCCAAAAGTTTGATGTTAGAATGTCTCAACATATGGCAGGTAGCCAGCAAAGCGGGAGTATTAAAGACTGGGTGGTCAAACAGATGCTACAACAGCATTATCTCAGTATTGATGTGATGATACTAGAAATCACATGTTTAAATTTTAAACTTGTTTTATCTCACTGTCAGAAAATAGTAGTCTTAGAAAATAAATCCATAGAAAACAGGGAAGCTTGTAGTGGCTGTAATCAGTTTGTTATCCATTTTGGGAAACAAAGGAGCATGAAAATCCGATAATAGCCAGTGACTGTGAAATTAAATTAATGGGTTGAGGAGCTGACATGTGTTTGGATGTGGAGATGCACATCTCCAGCTGGATAACTCGACGACAGCTGACAGTTGTACCATCCTGAAATTATTTCAGTCGGACCAAACGTTTTCCAAAATGTTCTGCTTCTGTCCCATCTCTCAGCAGTTGTTCATGCACCAAAATGCAGTTATTTCTTTTGGTCCTGGAAAACAACAGCTGGGCAAACTTCAGGCTTGTCGTCAGGCTTCTGTGTAGTGTCACCTGTCACTGATTATGCATGGATTTGTTGCTCCTTTATTTGTAGAGCCACCACTACTTGGTCCTGAAGTGTTAACATTGTGCATTGTGAGCAGAGTAATTCTTAAGTAAACAGTAAAATTCCTTTTGGCTGGATGTGTATTTGTCTGTGTGTCAGATGCTTCTTCGATATTTATGTGTGTGTGTTTACACACATGCATGGGCATGCCTGCTCTTTTCATGCACATACATGGTTGCCATATGACCCATTGGACATTGCAACAAGTTACTAGCGAAAGGAGAGCTCCAGAGGCCAGTATCCTGTGGGTGGGGTAGACTTCAAAGAATTACTGCGCTGGTCAAGATCTTTATCTGAAGGGAGAGATAACTTTAACACATGACGTGTCTCAACTCCTAGACTGAGGGCAAAGGTTGCACTAGCTTTTTCAACTAGAATGCAGTAGCTTAGTGAGAAAGCAAATTTGTACGTAGTTCCTAACTCTGCTTGAGGTGATGCCAGACTGACAGCCTCAAAGAAGTTAATCTTAACATGTTAGCTTTAAGATCAGCTGCAAATATGGACTCGTCCGTCAAACGCTGCTACTAGTTTGTGGTGGTTTTTGCCCAGATGGCACACAGTGTGTCCAGATGATACCCCATCCCAAGGGAGTGGGAAGCAGGAGATGATCACACCAATGGTTGGCTGGTCGGCACCACTGAAAGGAATTTGGTTAGTCAGCAGTTTCCTTTTGAAAATGGCCCGGGATTGTTGTTGTAAGGGTGTTTAGTCAGGGGAGAGAGGATTTGGGGGGATAAATCGAGTTATTTATTAGCTGGATCCATTTAAATGGGAAAACTACCATGACAGAGTTGGGTGGAAATAGGAACTGGCGGGCCATGCCAACTGGAAATGCCAGGGGTGGCATCATGCCAGTGTCGTATCTAAACTTATAGCCAGTAGAGTCTGGGCAGTCTGGATGCTGAGATGGTGAGAGGAGAGATAATAAGCCCACACCGTGCTCCACTTGGCCTGGCACATTGAACCCTATCAAGATGATCAGATATGAGGGCAGCTGGCTAAGCTTTGTGTCTCCTCATTGAGTGTCTGTATGGGTCTATCAGTAGCTGTGAGAAGAAACAGTTCTTTCCTTTTATTTATTTGACTTTGAGTGGGTTTAGAATTAGAGCTGCGATTGAAATGTACACTGATGTAATCCTTTTGAGATATTCATACACCATTGCTCCATACCAAGGCAAACATGGGCTCTTTCTTAGTTAAAGGGACATTTAAAAAAAGGAAAATCTTTCAATACTAGTGCCAGTATGATACCTGAGACTTTTCCACTTCCAGGAATAATAACATGTTTTTCTACAAAACCCATTTTAGCCACTCTAGCGGCATATCTCTAAGAATGGCAATGTCAGTCTGTTGATTGGTCGGTCAGTCATTTGGTCTGTTGGGCCAGTGACCACTTTGGCCCAACAGACCACTTTGGTCCAACAGACCACTTTGGTCCAGACTGAAATACCTCAAAAACTACTGGATGGACTGAAATAAAAAAAATTCATGGTTCCCAGAAGATGAATGATTAATGGTTTTGGCTGTGCCCAACTCAGCATCTCGCAGCACCAGCAGGTCAAAATGTTCCCTTATCCAATGAAATATCTACATAGGTTAAATAGATTCAATACAGAAATGTTCTTTACCAAAAATGACCAAAAAAGTAACAAC
This sequence comes from Scomber scombrus, assembly GCF_963691925.1. Taxonomy (NCBI): domain Eukaryota; kingdom Metazoa; phylum Chordata; class Actinopteri; order Scombriformes; family Scombridae; genus Scomber; species Scomber scombrus. The sequence continues at coordinate 26,309,895 of NC_084979.1, read as the reverse complement.
ATATTACCTCCTTATTGTGACCTAGGGCCAGACACTGCAATGTCAGTTTCACTCACATCCCTATGTTACACCTCTGTTGTTGTTCCATTCATACAGTATAACATTGTTCCATTCATATAACTGAATGACTTGACAAGATGATCACAGTCTGATTAGGAAGCAACTAATCCTCCGGGGTTCTACATTGGAGATGTTTTTACTGCTGCAAGAGGTGACATAATGTTTTCGTGATAGACTCCTTCCTGATTCCAGAGCAAGGAACCGGTCATAAAGGACTAGTTGTGGTATGTTAGATGTTTTCACCCGCGGGGGACGGAGTTGAAAGCATACTTAAACAGATTTGTGTCATCCAGTCATTCGGATTTCAACCTCAGCTGCTTTCCCTGGCTCTCTGAGTTTTGTGCAATTTGTGCATTCATATGTGGGTCATTGCAGTCAGCTGTGAATCTCTGAAGCCAACTTCCACCACATTAAGATTAGAAAAACACACAACACAAAATAGTAATGATTCCTTTTGACGTGTGTGCAGTGAAGAAACTTTGAGCTCTGAATGAACTCTATTCATGCCAGTGCCATGGACTTTTATTTGCATGCTAACTCTTGAGAGGGCTTCAAAGAGATAATAAATGGTAAAAGTAAACACCTCACAATGCCCTGTTTCCTGTCTCAGCTTTTGTTTTCCCTCCACCCTTCAAGGGTCCATGTATAGCACTGGGTGTAGCCCTCCTCAGCGGACACTTCAACCCCTATAAATCTCTCTTGTGTTTTCTGTAGGTGACTCAGGCCTCCAAAGTGTGGGGAGAGGTCCCTCTGCCAGAAGACTTGGAGGCAGAGAAGGATGTCCGGGCGTCCCAGAGCTTACTGGATGATGACGAAGACTTTGCTGCTGATGAGGCCTCAGGAGGTGGGTTTGATAGAGGAAGGAGGACCACAAACCACAGCAACAGCTGCCCTTCATTGATGAGAGTTGTGTTTTTCACTAAGCATTCCTAACATTGTTACCTCATAACTCATCACAAAGCTAAAAATGAAGGAATGTATTAAATGATGCTCAGAGATGCAGAATAAAATACTTATTTTTGATTATTTCATCCTACATATAAACTTCTCATTTATAGGATTGACTTTTTACAAGGGGAATTTCACTTCATTGCAGATTTCATGTTCTACTTGTCGCATAAGTGAACAAAGGATGTTTTTTTTCTTTTCTTGAACCTGCACATTGACTTTTTCCCTATACTTCTGTTTGTGACTCCAAAGATCTGCCCAGTGGAGAGGATGATGGAAGCACACCATGGCCTCCAGGCCCTGAGAGCACAAGTAAGGGATCAGAAAATATAGTAAAGCTAACAATTCTCTGTGACTGATTTTGTTTACGTGTGGAAGATCACTCAACTCGCTAAAGCTCCTCCATCTGTGACTCTGACTTAAGTGGTTGAATGTAGCTTGTGTGTGTGTGTGTGTGTGTGTGCGCGTGTGTGTGTGTGTGTGTGCATGCATGATGTCTGCCTGTGCCTGCATGAAGATGCCTTCACATCCTGCTACACCCTCTCCTCCCTCCTTTCCAGCTTGCCACAGTCTGGTCATAACACGGGGCTTCAGCTTTGTCTTTGAGACATAAACATCTCCTCTCTTCTTTCATCCTGTTAAGCAGCGGCAGAGGTGACAGCACAATAAGATACATGAAAGCATGACGAACAATAAAAGCTGCAGTACAGCACCTCTGTTTTGCATTCCATTTGCTATAGCCTTGGCTTTTTCCAGACCCTTATTTTATTTCTGTGGACTGAAAAGAATGTATATACTGGGATCTTAACCTATTAATCTCTGCATGATGGGTCTAACTCTTGTTTTAAATTGCGCCTGTGGTTTATCACTGCAAGTAACTCTTCGGTTTTGGGTCCATTTTCATTTTGTCGTGTCTGCATTTCTCTTCATTTCAGACAAAACAACAAAGAGTCATGTTAATTCAATCTTGGATTTTCTTCAAGAGTAAAGAGTATCAATTAATAACACTTTATATGGATAGACAAATTCTGATACCCAACGAAAGCTGGCATTATACCTGCTGCATATGTTTCTGTATGCTCTTCAGTGTCTGATTTCACTCGTTGATAGATCCACTGCAACACTGCACAGATGTTCCACAGCTGTGCTCATTTACATCTCTGTATTTTATTTTATTACGTTTTAGTATTTTTTTCAGGTTAGAAAATAAACATTTAAATCAACCATATATTATCAGTTTATCCAAATAACACTTGGTTGGAAATGAGCTCTGTCATTTTTGTTATGATAAGTTTTTCTACTGTCCCCAAATCTAATTTCCCTGCTTATTAAAGACACAGGTCTGATAATAGCTGCTGCTTCTTAGTTTGCCCTTGGTGACACTGGCACTTGACAGGTTAGCGGAGCTGATTACATCATGGCAGAATAATTGTTTTGGTAGCAGCATTGCGAGCTGACATCAGAGCTGGGGCATTTAGCAGAATGTGTCTTGTTCACAGAAATAGCACTGCTGTGAGGCCTCAGTGAATATTGGTAGTTAAAATAGCCAGAGGAGCTTTTAACACAGTTGACATTAATGTGTCTGGTGTCAACAACATGTGATTGTGCTGAATAAAGCTAGTAGGGTTTAATTGAAGGTTGAGTCTGTTTTAAGCAGCGTAGTTAGAAAATGTTTAGGTAATATTGAAGAAGACTGATTAACTGAGACTTAGAGACTGTCTTTTTTCCAGTAAACATTTCAGTAGTTGAAAGTTTTATTTCAACCTCCCACAGCAAAGATGTGGTTGTTTTGAAGTGTGCGCTTCTCTTCCAAAACCTGATGAGAACTTTGGTGCTTTTATCCTCGGGTCAGAGTCTGTTTGGCAGATACAAATGCACAAAAAAGAATATAAAAGTCACAGAATACAAAGCCAGTTTGTGTTGTGTTGACGGCATTGGATGGGAAAACAGTCTTTGTTTATAGGCTCACATTTTGTGGTGCAAAATGAGCCTACAGACATCCCCTATTACTCCGCTTTATTGCTTCTGTTGCCGTTAAGTTACGGGCTTTCCAAACCACATAAAGGTCAATGTTGCTTTAATGTGGCAATTAAATATGAGGTTGAGATAATGCAGTATTTTCTTTAATATATTGTCTTATCTCTAAGGTGGCTAGACATTTGCATTTTGCTTAGTATGATGATCATGGTGCTGTGACTGGAGGAGGCTATTTCCATATATAGATCTGAGCGCAACAGCAGTGGGAAGGAAATTCGGTTTCCTGTGCTGAATGCTGAGTACTTTGCTGAATGTCTCTGTCCTGTTGGCTGTCCAGACCCAAGCGTCTGCCTTCCTTCCCCCTCCACTACTGTAAAGTGAGGGATGTAGGTGCCACAGTTGCGCCCATTATGTCTTGTATCCTGTTGTGTTACGATTTGCCTTAAGTTAAGTAATTTCCATTTCCATTTGTCTCACACTTGCACATTGAAGATGTGGAAAAAAACTTTTTTGTAGTCTAAACTGTTGTCGAGATGATGCTATTTTCAACATCTTTTGTCCATTGTTGTGCTTTGTTCCCTCTTAATCGTAGTCTACAATCTTTCCCGGAGATATGAAGGTTGCGTCCCATGTCCTCCTAACCTCCCATCCTGACCTCCACGCTCAGATCCCCGAAGAGATTTCTGGGAGTCAAAATCCAGTTGATCTCATCTGTGAGAGCCTACCCTTGTTCCACAGGCTCCGTTACAGACATTCCCACTGCACCAAGTATATCGGCCACTTTGTTTAGAAACCAAAGAAACAAATGTCCACTACGACCACGTCCTCTTATTAATAGTGGATCATGAGGGGCTGCTGGGGTTAAGTTCTTCCCAGTGCTAATTTTGGATCTTAAGCTTGAGAATTCATATCTCAGAGTACTTTAGCCCTGTTTGACATTGTTGATTTAGAGGAAGTCATTTAAACATTATACACTGCTTAAGAGATAGACTAAATGTTTAAATTGTGATCATATATACAAAGTATTTCTTGTAGTCAGCATATAGTGTTATAAAGGTGCTCAGTGCTGAGTGACATTTTGATTTGATGTAGCTCACTTGAGACATTTGTTCTCTAGAGGTGTTTTGCTTAAACTTGAGAGTCAAGATGTCCTTCATCCTCTGGGACTCAAGTAGTGGCCACTTCACAGACAGGTTACTGCATTCTTGTGTAGCCTCAGCTGGTTTTTACCTCTAATCACATCAAGTGGTAGTGGGTGCTTGCTGAGAAAACACAACTCAGGTCTAGATTCTCCCGTTATCTCTAGAGGAGAACAGATGATGCAGCATAATAGGACAATACATCAGGGTAATGTACCCTGTCTGTCAGTTTGGCCCGGCCAGCGGACAGGCTGGGGCCGGGCCACCCACTCAGTATTTCTGCCTTCTTCATGGGTAGTTGGTGAGATATGCATTTCAGTGGCACTGCCTCTGTGTGTGTGTGTGTGTGTTTGTGTGTCTCTGTGTGTCAGTTACAGGGAGCCTCTCGGGTAGTTACACAGAGGGACGAGCGCTGGCAGCTGCAGTTATTTTGGTGTGGTCTTTGTTGTTGCACTGCTGGGGGCCCTCAAGGTGGTCACACACCAACATGCAAGAGCCCCAACAAAAAAAAAAGACAGGACAGGAAAAAACTCGCCGCACGTTATAATCAGATTGCTTACTCTAGTTTGTGGACAAGGCGGTTTTAAAGCGGACGTATAATGAACGTTTCCAAATCTATATTTGCATTCTCTGGAATTATACTCTACTGGAATACGTTAAAAAACTCTTTATTTATCTTATACTGGCCCTCAGTTCAGCCTCTGTCTGAAACAGGCCGTTTTAGCTCCTATCGCTGTAAGGCCAAACAATGATCGAGCCTTAATCCAGTTTGAAATATGCGAGTTGACAACATGAACGACCCATGGAACAACTTTAGCAACAAAGGCTACAAAACGGACCGCCATTTGCGAACAATCTGATGTCAGTTCAACGGGGAAGTAGAGGTAACTTTGCACAGTAAAGCATTCAAAGCAGGCTGAAGCCCTGGGTTTGGATTTGCAGGGAGAATTTTACATATATTCCCCTCAAGTTTTAGAACTTTGACTTGTTTAATATAGATATCCATCATCAGAACAGTATTAAAAATAACAGAAAACCACAAAAAGCATGATAACACATATTTGCTGTGCTGCTGAAGGACACTAGTGTGTGTGTGCACAGTGAACTCAGGCATTGTTCTGAAAGACTGCTGCTGAATGGCCTTAGTCACTAACTTGAGTCTTTATTACTGCACCCAGCCCCATGATGCTGCACTGTGTGTACCAATAACAAATGTGTTGCCTTGGAGAACTGACTTGTGCCGCTCCTCTTTAGGAAACGAGATGTCTAGAGCTTCATTGAGGGAGAGAGAGTGTGCAACTATTTGAAATGTCTCTTTTTTCCCCCCCGTGGCAGTGTCATGATACACTGATACCTATGTTTATTTTAATGATCCCTGTGACAATGTATGCTGCATCAGAAGAGAAAAACCTAAAACTGGAGCTAAAAAAATGTTTTGTTGTGTAACAAAACAAATACTGAATTAGAATATGTGGTTATTGGCTGGGTATTCAGTTGTCCTGTAGTTTTCCCAGATCAGAGAGTTTATTTGGACAGAGCTCAGCAGTCGATCGGGGGCTTCCTGGTTGAATACTCAAGTGTCCATATACTATAAATAATACCTCTCCTGGGATTTGTTAAGCCCTTAACTCTTTCTCTTCTGTTGGATAATACATTGACTACATGTACAGTATATACTGAATGCACCACCGCTCACCGCTCACAAATGATTTTCTTTTATCTTTATGTCTGTTGCTCCTGTTACACAATGACTGCTTTGTTTCAGTCAATGAGCATGCACATAAAAGAGTTGAGAGTAATAATAAAGTGATTACCTCCCTCTTTCTGGCGCTCACTCCCATTCAGACAAGGATCGGAATATATCAGCAGCCTTTGAACTACCGGATGCTTCATTAGCTTTAATTAGTCTGGGTCACCATTCTAGGGGGAGATTTCAGATGGTTTTGGGTAGGGTTGGTTTTCTGTCAACCATTTCCTGCTTCTTAACTTTTTTAAATTGTATTCCTCAAAAAAAAAAATCAGTTCTTAAACTACATGTACCTGCTCTTCACCTGCTGGGCTAGACTGTGCCACTGGACAGCAGCAGCAGTGTCAGTCAGTCCAAAAGTTTTTACACCAACTTTTCCTAAATCTCATCTCTTCTCACATGCCACAGTTACAGTAATGGTGTATTAGAAGCCATATGTGTCTTGTATTTGCAGCTGTGAAACAGCTGGATCCAGCACAGTCACTTGATTATGAAGGAGCTGTTGTTTATTGCTGTCTGTTACAGCTTATGGAGCGGACTCTCTTACAGAATCTGGATCGGAGCGTCTTGTCAGCACGTCGGTTCCAGTGTACACAATTTTTCAAATATGTATTTATTTACTTGACTGTTTAGTCCAGTTTTTCATGAAATGCAGTGAACAGATACTTCAAAACTCGTAAATATATCGTAAACTATACTCAAGGGTCCCTCTCCTCAAATACATCTGTGTTTCAGAACTACTGAAAGGCCTCCTCAGTTGACATTTCAAAACATACGCAGCAGTGTAACTGCACCTAAAGCAATGGAAGAATGAATGAGTCACTGCAAAACAGAACATGGTCAGTGGTGCACGTGCCAGCGCATAGGGCTTAACGTTTGGTAAAGAAAAAGGTTATAATGGTGCCCAGTTATTTCCATTTTGGTGGGAAAACAGGAAGCAGCTCCTCCCAGAGTCAATCTAAAACCCCAGGGTGGATGCGTGTGCCAGACATTAGAGATGTGAAGAGAAGTGCGTGGAAGTGTGTGTTTGGTTTGGAGGATATCCTCTTTGTTCTTTTGGGCTGAAGAGGAGTCAAGAGATCCCCTCCGACCTTTTCTCCCTGACACGGTCATGCAAGCAGACTTCCTTATGTGTTTCCAGACAGACGCTCGTTGAACTCATTAGTCAACAGCAAACAAAGTCTCCCAGCATCCATTGTCCCGTTAGTACGTGGATGGTAATGATTGTTGATATTCCTAACACAGGGTTGATGTTGACATTTTTCCGACAACATTTCGTGAATTTCTCGCACAAACTTTTCCTGACTGTTTTTTCTAATGTTTATTTTGCTTCTATTTTTCCAAGACATTTTGATGAATTCATTCTGTTTGTTTCTGTACTTTAATTCTCACCAGCTGAGACTTTTTCTTGATTTCCTGTTTCTGTTAAGACAACTCTTTTGGCATTTCTCTTTCTGATTGTCACTCTCTATTTTCTCTCCTTGCTTCTAACCATTTCCTTTCTAACTGTCCTGTAATTTTAACCTTTCCTGCACCTGTTTGGCTAACCTGATCCCTCTCCCCGGCCCTTGTGTCGCTTTCCTTGTTTGATCCTTGCCCCCCGTCGACCTCTGCTCAACGTCTCGTTTCCCCTGCCTCTTGTTCCTTGCCCCCTCGCACCTCATTTCTTGCCATAGTACGCTGGTTTGACTCTTCACATATGAGGAACATACAGAGCCCAGTTGATCCAGAGCACAGTAAGTCCTCAAGCATGTGTTTCTGTTTATTGCTCCGGTTTCTTTCCTCTCTCCTCTTGTCTTTGGCACACTCTCCTGTCACCTGCTCCACTCAGTTATGCACTCTCATTTCCAAACACACTCTCACATAACATTCCAAGGAAGACTCAGCTTGGGGATGCTGTGATTGAGTCTAGCTACTCTGTTTTTCCAAGTGTCTTGCAGGCGTCTCCCCGTGTTTTCTGATGCCAGTGGAAAAATGATGGGCTTGTTCCGTAGAGTAATAGAGTTCATTACACTTGAATGACAACATGTGCACGTTTCCAGTTGTGAAAAGACCTTTATAAAGAGATGTTGAATGACTATTTGTCTTTGTGGACAGCCACCACAAAAACATGCTCCACGGTTTAATTCGAAAAGTAATTTTTCTCACTTCAACGTCATGCAGATGGCTGACCCTTATGATGTAAACCAGCTGTTTCACATAATCACTACAACATGAGTCGGAAGATGTGCTTATGTGCTTTATTATACACTTTGATATTTGTAGTGATTACAGTACAATCTGTGGGAGAGCACAGTGGGGTTAGCTTAATAGTGAAGCCAAAAGTTATTCCCTAGAGTTCCCAAGAGGTCAGTGGACAGAGTAGTTTGGCTGGCCACCAGGGTTAAGTAGAGGGGTCCTATCTACAAGAGTAAAGCTGTATATTATGCTGAGACAGAGACAAATATTTGTATGGAGACGGGTGAGAGAGAGAAGAAGGAAAAGCCCAAAGAAGAGAAAAACTTGAGTTATTACATTCTTTTTTTTTTTAATAGGATCGCTGGTATAGTGTGGTTTGGGCTTTGTTCTTGTAGGTTCTGGCTCTCCTTCACTCCCTCCTTCTCTCAGTGGCTCGGGTGGCACTGGGCCGATGCTGTGGGCGCTGCCTTGAGGGTTGAAGGTCAAGCCCAATGCGGCTGGGCTTTAAAGGCCAGGCCGTGCTCACTGCTCAATCAAGTCTTTGTCTTCTACATAGGCCTCTATGTGTTCGGAGGGGGCCCATTGCACAAAGCCGCCACAGTTCTGCTGAACAGCTTTAATAGCTAAATAAGTTTGTGAATTAAGAGTGTGGAATGCTTTTTTTCCAGACTCCTTTTTTTTTTTTTTCTTCTTCATCCCACCCGTCACGTCTGCACTCTGATAGTTTCATCACCCTTGATGGTAGCGGCGCTTGACGAGGGGATTTCCCCCCCGCTGGAAACAGTGAATGATGAACGGGAGAATGGGTCTTGGAGTAAAAGAGCTGCTCGTTAGTAGCAGGGCACAACCCGGCGCTCTAATCAAAGGATCTCAGGCGGCGGCAGTTCCACACTTGCCAGCCCGAAACGTCAAAGCGGCAATCTCAGAGAGAGTTGGGGCTACGAGCCGCTGTTGACCTGGCGGCGAGTACCCACTCAAGTGATTAGATTATATGCGGGTCAAATGAGGCGCTTTGATGAGTAACTTTGATGTTGCTTGTCTTCTGGTTCCACATTCAGGCCCAACAATTCTTCCTATAAGTCTGACAGAAACAGCCTGCAAAGTAAGCACTCAAGCATCCTGCCAGGCTGTACTCAAGTCTGCAGTTCTGTTGTTACAGTACATGTTCAGCTCATTGACTGTTTTCATAGGCAGTGCTCAGTTTACTTTGTCATAAATGAGGCTTTTCCTCACCAGGAACGGGATGTCTTGTAGTGCCAGTGCTGTGTGTGTAAGAAAAGGAAATTTATTAGTGTTTAATATGGCTGTTTACCAGCCAAATGTCAGGCAGTGGAACATAGGCTTCTCCACAGGTCTTTAACATGGAGAACACACAGTCTTCATCTGAGACACAAAAAACGTTTAATTAAGTTGCTCCTGGTAATGATGATAAATATCTGCTGTCAGTGTCCATATGTCCAGTGATATTATATAGTTACCAAAGGAGAATGGAAAGGGAGGACACCATATGCACCGATGTTTGTATAGTTCCTGCCCTCTTTAAGTGTGTGTGCCTATTTATTGTTTTGCACATATTTGGGCATGTATATTTGCACATAGAGGCTCAGCAGATGACTGCTTAGAACGTGACTCTTTGCTTTTGGCATAGCAAGTAGCATCTGACTGCAAGAAAACAGTACAAATATTGACTTCCTCCCTAAACCCACACTGCCAGTCTGAAATCAGAGGCTGGCAGGCCAGTCCTAACAAAGTGCTGGCAGCAGTATGAGAACAGGGCACCCTACGGGCTGGGCTATTTTAAGTTTCATGGGCTAAACCTTTGACATTGGAATTATAATGATATAGCTGACATTTTGGTTGATAATGAGTTACTTATATAGCTCATCAAGATGTCTTGTACATTTAGTTATATATAGATTGTGACAATATATCAAAAATCTATATATAACTGGAGCAGGAAACTGATTAAGTATTAGTTGAGACAATCTTTTTTGCCATAGCTAAGCATTATGACATGCAGAAAATCATAATGCTGAGTCAAAACAATTTTGTAAACAGCTGATTCTTTAAAATCTTACAATATGTAATGTGAAAGATGCAAGCAAATGGAAAAATGTTACTTGTTCATTTGTTTTGAATATTGCAAAAAGCTCAGTGGAGCTTGTGTCACTGCTTGCTTGCCAAAGCACTTAAATAAATCAACAACATTGCATAAAAAAACGTTTTCATGGTGTGTTGTAACCCACTTATGAAGAAAATGGGTGGAGTTTTTTTCATGTTGGGTAGTATGAGTGGTATAAAAGGAGGGAAGGAGAAAAAAAAAAGAATTTTATTGTCAGTGTTCAAAACGAAGATGAACTTTTTTCCCTCTATATTTCTTCAAGTGATTAGAGAGAAGGGTCAGCCACAGTGTAGTCATTTTCTGGGAGCAGAAAACTCAAGGATGCTTTCAGCAGACACTTATAGGCACTAAAGATGTAATACCAACCAGCTGTGTGAGGCTTTAAGAGTGAATCAGTAGTTCAGTTAGTAATTGTCATTTTACTGACAATATAAATCCCATTTAAGTCGGAATACAGACTGCATTATATTCAACCAGTTGACCTATATTTTTAAAGACCAGTCAGACCAGCTAACATAGCCCTTACTGTAGGCCACTAATATAACCCCTGCTGCAGCCCCCTCCGCTGCCCTCCTGCCTGCCTGATGTGTTTGACTTGGTGGAGGGAATGTTGAGGCCCGCTTCCCAATCATTCACAGAGGATTTTCTTCTTCTTCCTCTGCAGCTGCTGGCACAGTAGTGCTCCAGACTCAAACTCCCACTGAGCATGCAACTCTCTGATATCATCAGCGTTCAATCAAGAGATCATTGTGCCAACTCATGGCTGTGTTATTTTGGCTGATGTCCACATACTTTGTATTTGAATGTTTGAATTGATTACAGAGTCCAGACAAAATTTTGAGTGTCCCAAAATCAAAATATTGTTTCTCTACTTTGTAAAGGAAGACAGAGGTTGCCTGCGGCTGACAAAAAATCATTTAATCCGCCCTTGTTGATGCATGAAAGTTTTCTTTAATGATTTACTTTAATGATTAGACATGCTGCTTTCGCTAAGTGTGAGCGTTTCCATGGTGAACTGTGCCTTTGCAATACAGCGGTCTGGAAAGACTGTAGCGTGCTGAGAGCCCCAATTTCTCCAGCAATCTTATCTTATATGATTGTAGAAATAATTGTTATCAGTTTCTGTATATTTCTTAGTATTCCCTGTTGTTTGTTTGGTTAGTTGTGAGTCAGTAATTTGTGCCTGATGAAAAAAATGAAGCTGAGCAGCAGTGGATCGTAGATCTTCATCTCTGTTCTCTGCTATGTCCACATTTTAGAAAATATCATTCATATTTTCCTCATTAATGATGTGTTATGTCACCACCCGCACTACTTTTTATGACCCCAACTGCCCGATCCACAGATTAACTGCGGTGCCTACTGATATAACTGCAATCTGTACAATGGCGTGCATCACTACTGTTTACGTACATGCTATGTTTGATAGGTGTGCAAGGCTTAGATTAGAACAAAAGATCACTATAATATATTTAAGTCATGTAAATATATGCTTTAGCTAATACACTCACACACAGCCAGGCTAGCATTATGTTTTGGTTAACCAGCACAACATATTTGCAAGGCCTTACCTTGGGAACATTTCAGGTCTCGCACAGAGTAGCCTGCCAATGATAGTACTCTAATAACAGACCTGCTCCGTTGTATTGATTCAGTTGAGAAGGGTCTATTTCAGTTTTCAGATCTACATGACACACCCACCTTAGCACATGGCACACCGACTTTAGTACGTGACACACCCACTTCACTACATGAAACATCCACTATACCTCCCTCATGCATAAACCTAACCTAAGTGGGTGTGTAGTATAGATAGACAGACAAATCTACTTGGTTCAGTTTATTTGCAAATTGATAGTTTCAAATAAATAACTAAATAAAATAAAAATATATAAATTCCCTTTTGTCCCAGAGGCATCCCATGCTTATCCCAAACACGTTTCCTGTCATCTTTGGGACAATGGGATGCTTAAGTCCTGAGCCCTGATTGAGTAGGTTTCCGACAGCGCACTCATTGCTGTTTTTCCGACAAAGGGGCTTTATCAATATCTGTCTTACGTTTTCTGTGAGTATGCCGGGAATGTATCTCCTTGTCCATTTCCACAGAAAGACCCAGTTGGAGAGGAAGACATGCTGTGATACTGTAATTTCATGGTTATATTTGAGTATGTGGGGGCAGAGCCTGCCTTTTTCTTGTTAGGGCCTATGTGTGGTGCAACACTGCAGTTGTCGGTTTTGGTGCAGACCCAACCGCAATTGAGATATGGAAATAGACACCATAATTTGTATGTGGCTCTTATATAAGCCACAGTCATGTTCTTCAGTTTTTCTTTCTCAAACATTTCACCAAAGGCTTTCCTAGGGAAAATAATTCCCGAACAGTATTATATTGTCTTTAATAGACTTTACTGCTTACTGTATTGCCTGAATAAGCCTTATAATCACTAAATTCTGCAACAGATGAACATTAATGCTGAGCCTGTGGTTGTTGTCAGTTATTGTGTGGTTTAGCTGACAGATTCTCCTCCCTTCTCTGTGTTTCTAGTTTATTATTACAGAGCTCTCGTTAACTTCACCGACTCCCTGGTTTACGGCCCTGAGCTCGAAGACATCTTCTCTCCAGCTTTTATCGAGATCTCTGAAGCAGTGGTGGACACGGTACGTTCTTTCCTCATATGATAAAGCCTACTGAATGGTGGTCATGTACATTACATTATAAAACTACCATATAAGGTTCATGCATGTGATTTATGACTTTGTTGATTTAAGCATGTGTGACCTTATGTCTGAGAGTAAGGCTTGTTTATTTCCACCTAACCGAGTCTGGTTTTCCCTCCACAGCTGGAGTCAGAGTACAACAGGATTCCAGGTGTGCAGTCAGTCAGCGTGGTCCTCATTAAGTAAGAACACAAATCCTTTAAATCACACTTTATGTCACCCAAAGTAGATACCATGCAGCTGTGTGCCTCTGCCTGGGTATCTAACCCTGGCCAGGTGATATTTCTTTCCCTCCTTCCAAGCTGCACAAAGCCAACAGTGTAGGCCTCTAGTCAGCAATTCATCTAGACTGTAGTGAGTAATTCCTCAAAAGAGAAACCTTCCCTCTGAAGAGCTTTCCGGTATAACACTCTGCAGTAAACTCCACACACTCTGTAGTCTCACTGGCCTTTCTTGCTCCTTGCAGGAAGATGATAAGAGAGGATGGCGTGGATGTATTTGTGGAGTTGGATGTGGGTTCCGACTACAACAGCGACGAAGAGCAGATCTACAACGTGCTGTACAATGTGGTGAAGGAGGGAGCCATCGCTTCCTACGTGACATCAGTCCAGGGCTTTCAGTTCAGACAGCTTGGGGAAGGTAAGGCCTCAGAGACCTTAGCAACAGTATCTAACACAGTCATGAGGTGACGGACTCTTTTACACATTAATTTGCTGTAAGTTGACAGCAAATTATGTTCCACCGGAGGGGTAGGCGGCGCCATTAACCTTTCCCTCTGGTTTTGTAGCTCTACCTGTGCCTCCAGTGGAGCCTATAGCAGCGCCAGGTTTGTACTGTGCCATGCGTGCTGCATACTGAGCCGACTGTACTTTAGAAACCGTAGGATGATTGTAGTGCCTTTTAGAAAGAACAGTCGAGCAGTTCCTTTGTCATGATGTTGGAATTTTACAATGATCTTTACTTTGACTTTGAAGTACAAGTAATGGTCATGTGGTTTAAAGAATGTTTTGCATGGAAGCACCAAAGTAAAGTAGACCTCTGAGTATGGCCCCTCAAGTTCACTAGTGCACAGTGAATAAGAAGGACCTTTGCATGGCATGAGTTTGATTAGGAATACTGCTGTTAACTGCCCCAACAGCTCTGTACACAGGCATGGTCACTGATAAAGCATAATGGTAATTTTATGTTTATGTTCTTCACTTGTATAATAGGGTTATGTCTATCTATGTAGTCTGTCTATCTTTTATCTAGTATCTGTGGTTGTCTGTAGTCGGTCTTTCTATCTGGTCTTTCTGCCTGACTGTCTATCTGTCACTTTGTCTATCTACCTTTTGATCTATCTACGTCTGTTTATATATCAGGTTACAGAATTTACACCCGGCAGAGCATTTTGTGCAAAACAAATATAAAAAATGTTATGAAATATTTAAATAATACCTTGAAATTGTGAACAAAGATAGTCTTCTAAACATGCCTGAGATGCACTCGCTGTAGTTATCTGATAGCTGAGGGGGTCAGGATGCTGTTGTTTTTCCACATCACTGTTTTTTTTTTATGTGTGCTGTGATATGACATTAGTGTAGTGTGTTGGCTGTACTGTAGTCTTGGCTTGCATGTCTTTGATCCCTCAACACATCGCCCCCATCCTCCTCCTCCTCCATCTGCATCTCTTTTAGTCGCCCCCGGCATCAGACCTTGCATGCCGGATGAGCACAGGTGTGGTGATGGGGCATGTATCCTGATGGAATACCTGTGTGACAACAGAGCAGACTGCAGAGACATGAGTGATGAGATCAACTGTGGTGAGTGTCCTCAGCTTGACTGACCGGCAGGTTGTAACATGGTCGGCTATAGCATGGAATAGTGGCTTGGTGATGTGTGATATATTCGCTTAGATTAACATCTGTAGTTCCTGTTGAATCCAGTATCTCGAATTGCACAGTTGTTAGGTTTAACCAGAGATTTGTTTTAGATACAAAACGGCCAATCGCTCCAGTCACCCCAACTCCTGGCACCACAACCACCGCCAAGAAGCCCCCGCGCCCACCCAGCATACCTGGACCCTGCAGAGTGGATCAAGCCACATGCCAGAGCGGAGAGTGTATCCCTCGAGACTACATCTGTGATGGAGAGAGGGACTGCTCGGACGGAAGCGACGAGTTCAGATGTGGTCAGTAACACAGCCTCGTGTATTTTGCATATTCTCAAACATCAACATGAACTCTGCTGTAATTACACTCTGGCTTTTTACAGGTACACCATCTCCCTGTGAACCTAACGAGTTCAAATGTAAAAACGGTCGCTGTGCCCTCAAACTTTGGCGCTGCGATGGAGACAACGACTGTGAGGATAACTCAGATGAAACAGACTGCCGTAAGTCTCCGTTTATTTTGCTTTAAACCTTTCTTATGCCTGAATTGACAGTAATGTTTACAAGTGATTAAAAGCTGCTCTAAATCTCCATCTTGTCCTTCCTGCAGCCACCAAGGGTCCTGGTGACAGGTGTGCTCCTGAGCAGTTTGAATGCCTGAGCGATCGCACCTGCATCCCAGCTAGTTACCAGTGTGATGAAGAGCCAGACTGCCCTGACCGCTCCGATGAGTACGGCTGCAGTAAGTCTCACACCAACAGCTGTCCACTGCTCTTACGACCTTTATTTCTCTCTCACGCTTATTTCACTCTTTTCTGTTACACTTTTCTTGCACTCGTCTCTCTCTGCTCCTTTGGCTCTTCTCTATAGTCACCCTCTGAGATCCTTTGTATACTGTGACTAATTTGCTGTGAACCAGACTCTTTTCACACATGTGTTGACTGAGACACTGAGCTTTTTGTGAACCGTCCATTCCTGAGAACTGAAAGGGAATTGTCCGTCCATAGCAGCAAATTATATTTCCTCTGACTTTGGGGGCTTTTATGAGCTTCACTGGATCGCCAAATTCCAGTCACATGCCAACCTTCTTGGACATGTTCATTTATCATGTGGCTTAAACACTGTCACTCGTTTTCTTGACACATTACAGCCCCTCCCACTGTGACAAGCCCGCCAGAGGAGTCTGTTCAGGCAGCGCGGGGGTCAACGGTGACATTCACCTGTCAGGCTGTCGGAGTGCCAACACCCATCATCACCTGGAGACTTAACTGGGGACACATTCCTGTCAGTGGCAGGTGGGTTTGATGAGAAATTCTCCACACCTCATCAGTAGTGTAATTAAATCTAACTCAGTAAACTAACAGCATTACAAATTATTCAGGGTTTAAAATAATACAGTTGAAATGATTTTGAATATTTATGTAGTTGACATGCTCTGAATGTTTAAATATTAATTTGGTACTATTTTAGTGAAAACATGTGTTGCACTGTTTTGGAAAGCTGCCTCAAACAAAACATCTGCATCTGCTTAAAGCCAATCTTGCCTAATTGATCTGCAGCAGACCATGACGATTTGAAAATGACTGGATTTTCTTCCGTATACTACTCTCACCTGACATTCGATGACGGTTTTTTGAGACCACGGTCTTACTGTTGCCAGCTGTGTTAGATCAGCATCTCGATGCTGCCTCAAATCATATTTAAACCTGTGATTTTAATTACTGGCATATTTGTGGTATAACTGCAGCTTTGCATTCATGACCTCTGCGAATAAAAATGATATTCCAAAAGTTGTTTCATAATGTTCATTCTGGGTGTAACCTGCTGTGTGTGGTTTGGCACTTAAAGTTGAGTTTTATGAATTTGTACACAACTATATTCCTGGAACAGGGAGAGTCAGAAATAAGAGTCTTCCTCCGTAGTTGACGCAGTGGCAGGATAGTCTTGCTTACTATAAGAGATGAAGTTATCATTTGTATTGTATCTCTGTGTTCTTAGGATATCCATGACCAGTGAGAATGGGCGTGGCACCCTCACCATTCGTGACGTGAAGGAGGCAGATCAGGGTGCATACACCTGTGAGGCCATCAATGCTAAAGGCCTAGTGTTTGGTATCCCTGACGGAGTGCTGACTCTCACATCAAATTCAAACCCAGGTACTGACCCTTCATTTTTTTACCACAGGTCAACAAACCATGAATGAATTATAGTATTTACAGTAAGATTATACATTGACTTGTGTCCTTTTTCTCATCTTGTTCTCTCCAGGCAACTGTCCTGAGGGTCACTTCAGTGTGTCGGGCCGCTGTGTGCCCTGCTTCTGTGCTGGAATCACCAAGAACTGCAAGAGCACCGGCCGCTACCGCACCCAAATGAGTCTGCGTTTCAATGATAAGGAAGACAACAAAGGCACTGAAACCATGATGTTTATGATAACAGAGATAATATATTGTCAAATGGAAAAAGTTTAAAGTTAAATGTTTGTGTGGTTCTAACCTTAAGAGCATAAAACAGGCTGACTAAGTCTTTTATATTTCTGGCCTCCAGGAGTGAATGTCACTTACCCATCCAGGCCAGGCACTCCTCCTCTCTCCACCACTCAGATCATCATCAACCCTGAGATGGAAGAGTTCCAGCTTGTCGATCTGTCGCGTCGTTTCCTCAACCTTGACTCCTTCTGGACCTTGCCTCGCCAATTTCTTGGCAACAAGGTATAGATGAAAACATTTTAACAGGTTAAATTTTATTTTACTTGTTACCACAAATGTGAAAATCATTCCACCTGTGTTTAGGTCGACTCCTATGGAGGATCCCTGAAGTTTAAGGTGCGCTACATATTGGCCCGCGGTCTGACTGAGCCTGTGGAGAAACCGGATGTGATGCTTGTTGGAAATGGACGCAGGCTTGTGTACCACAGAGGCAACGGCACCCCAGCCCGAGTGGCCAACCAGAAAGAGATCAAATTTACTGAAGTAGGTTTTTGGTTGAGAAAAGTTCTTAAAAAAAAAAAAACAAGCACAGAATTTGCAAAAGCCTGTGATCTAACATGTAATGGTTCACCAAAACAAACTTTCCTCACCTCAAAAATAATTAAATAATTCTGGAGTAAATATACATTGATCAGTTTATCTGCTTATTGTTGTTTTAGGAAAACTGGCAGCACTCCAATGGCCGGCCTGTGAGCCGCGAAGACATGTTGATGACACTGGCCAACTTGGACAGCATCAACATCCGCACCATCTATGACAACCACATGGTCAGCGTGGCACTCAGTGACGTCATCATGGATATCAGCTCCGTGGAGTTCAGCACCATGGGTCATGCTAAGAATGTTGAAGAGTGCAGGTAAGAAAAAAAAAAACCCTCAAGTAAAGATGGGAGCATGATACTGAGGGTCTAAGTTGGAGAGAAGATCCTCACAAGCTGTCAGCCGGCAGTCTACAATAAAAGCAACTTGTTGCGACGTGTTCAGTGTGTTTATAGTGAAGACTGCTGAACAATAGAACAGAAACATCCATATACTCAAATTCCAAAAATGTATTTTAAACCCTCTCTACCTGTTTCTTGTCAGTATCTCCATTGGAAACCTGTTCTTCAGCTGTTCAGTCAGCTGTTTTTTCATTTACAAAATCAAGAAAGTTTTCAATTTGTAATGGCATAATTTGACTCTTCATAGTTTGTATTAAAACTGTTGGAATTGAATGAAACCCTGCTTGATGAAAGTCATATTTATCATTCCCAGGTGTCCTCCTGGATACACAGGCCTGTCCTGTGAGATGTGTTCCTCTGGTTTCGAGCGTGTCCCCGGTGGCACCTATCTTGGCACCTGCGCCGGCTGTAACTGTAATGGACATGCCAGCGCCTGTGATACCATCAACGGACACTGTCTGGTAAAATGCCATTTCTCTAATGGTCTTACCCACATGTGATCATTTTGATTATCTTGTCCTTTATAAGGGTAAACCACACATCACGTCTTTCCTGCTAACTATTGAAGAATTAAGTTCGTGGGTAATAAAAGATGTTTGTCTGCTAAAACTATTTTGAGTGAGAGAATGAGCAGTGTGTTCTCCCTGCCACAGAGCTGCCAGCACAACACAGAGGGCCCTCAGTGTGACAAGTGTCGCCCCGGTTACTTTGGTGACCCGAGCCGAGGTCGCCCCGATGACTGCAAACCCTGCCCCTGCCCGTACTACGAGACCTCACGTCGGTAAGGTCATAAACACCCACCCGTACCACACACACACACACAGAACCCATCTACAGTACAGATAAGGGAACACACACAGATACCCACATCAAGGCATGACTGGGAATGCAGTGAACTGTTTCACCCAGCAGTTATTTATCCCCAAAGACTGAGCTCATTCAAATATTTGATTACTGGTTTATTCATTCAACATGCTACTCATTAACTCACTGCTGTAAATATTAACCTATGGCTCTTTGTAGGTTCTCTGACACCTGCTTCATGGACACTGACCAACAGCCAACATGTGATGCCTGCAGGCCCGGCTACACAGGAAGACGCTGTGAAAAGTGAGAAAACTGATATTAAAAATTAACACAGTTTAAATACTTTGAAGTGATGATGGGGTTTATAAGAAGTGGTATCAATGTATTATGATTGGTGGTAATGATAAATGTAATCTTTATACTATATTATGTTATTGTGATGATTATTAATAATATAACTTGCAAAAGAATAAGGAGCCATAACAAATGTCAATCATATCTCACATACATATTTATTTCAGGTGTGCTTCTGGTTACCAGGGTAACCCCCTTCTGCCTAATGGAAAATGTGTCCCTAACCGTGAGAACAGTAAGTATATATTATTGAAACCTCAGTTGCGGCCATAAAATCGACAGAAGGTTCACCTGGATGTTTTTTTACCTGTTGTATACTTCAGTCATCCACAGATATGACCATGAGGGGGTCTTAACCCTGTGTAATGATTACCATCAGGTTTTTCCCCCTGGTATTTCTTAAAGTAGACTGTAGTATGTGATCATGGCTCAGGTATGCAGAGTGGCTGGAACACTCCCAGGTGCACTTTCCTTCCTACATGTCATCGTCTTTCCATTGCTCTCTCCCTGCAGTGAACTCCAAGTGTGATAACAGAGGAACCATCAACTCTAACAGCAGGCCATGCAGCTGCAAGGTATACATGCAGTATGGTCAAGTGCAAAGTGAAACATTGGGATTATATTATAACCATATATTGTTTCATAAAAGAAGTTTTTTCTGCTGTTATCTTCTATGAAAATGAAAAGCTTGACAGACAGATAGATGTGCATCTGTTTGAATGTTTCTTTGTGTGTATGTTGCAGAACAACGTGGCAGGCGCTCAGTGTGATGAGTGTAAGGCTGGTTTCTTCCACCTATCAGAGGCCAACTCTGACGGCTGTCTGCGTTGCTTCTGTATGGGCGTCACCAAACAGTGCGCCAGCTCCACTTGGAATAGAGATCAGGTACAGTAAGTTGTTGAGCTTTGAATGGTAGAGGGAGGGGTGAATATTTTTGGTGCTAAGGTTTGACTCACTGTTTGTGCAGTCATGCTGTATCAGCAAATCCTTTCAGATACTAAATGGTAAGATTCAGTATGCAAGCAGTGACTGGGCTGGAGTTTGAGCGAATGGAAATTTCAGTTCCCATCTCAGTCTGACAAACTGTTTTATGTCTCTCAGGTGCGGGGAGGAGTAAACGGGCAGCTCTTCTCCCTCTCCAACAGTGCCAACACTAAAACTATCTCTGAAGGCATCTCTCAGAGGGGCTCCTCTGAAGTTGCCTACCGCTCCTTTTCCAACATCCCCAACGACATCTACTATTGGGTCCTGCCTGAAAGCTTCAGAGGAGATAAGGTGAGATAAAACAACAAAGTAGGGAGCAGGCTAGGGGAGAGAAAGAAAAAGTGTTAGTTGTGCTAGATTTGTCGGCCCTTTCTGTCCTACTCAGTCATGCCCCGACATGTTGTCAAGTAAAAAGGCTCCATTTATCCACAGTGTGAGCCGCCTTTGAATGTTTGGCTTAAATTCACAGTGAAGCCCAACATGGGTGTCTTGTGACTTCCTCCACAGTATCATAGGGGTGAAATACCTTTCCACCATTCAACCTCTGAGATGAGTTTTGTTGTGATAAGCTTCTCTTTTCACCATGTTGCTTCCAGGTGACGGCCTATGGTGGGGAGCTTCGCTACACTGTGCGTTTTGAACCCTCCCAGCGCTCACTGGTGATTGACGGTCAGCCAGATGTGGTTCTCCAGGGCAACGGCATCTTCCTTGAACACTACTCTCAGACCAAGGCCCTCCCACGTGTCCCACAAACTGTCACTGTGACTTTCCGAGAGGTGTGTTTCATTGTTGATGGAGGGGTATTGTGTGGCTGAATCTGAGTCCTTTGTCAATGTTAGCAGGCTAACTTTACTCTGCTTCCCTCCTGGTAGTCTGCATGGCGTCGTGCTGATGGGCAGCCGTGCCCCCGTGAGCAACTCCTGATGGCTCTGGCTGATGTTACTGTCTTCATGATCAGGGCCACCTACGCAGACAACATGGCTGAGAGCAGGTATGATGAGGTTCCTCTGACAATACACATCTCATACATTTACTTACAATATATGACAAATAGTAATCATGTATACTCAATTTATCTGCAATTACACATTTTTTCTTATTCCACATGTATATTTTATTGCTCCTCCTGTGTTAAACAGTATCTCAGACATCAGGATGGACATTGCTGTTCCTCACTCCACTGGTAATGAACGTGCTCTGGAGGTGGAAGCGTGCGCCTGCCCTCAGGGATACAGAGGACCTTCTTGCCAGGTACACATGCAGATTTCAGACAAGTAGTTGAGGTTACTTTTAGTTCAACAGAAACACTTAATTTCAGGGCAGCAATTAGTTATTGTTTTCACTATTAATCAGCCAAATCTTGATTGATCAGTTAATCATTTAGTTGATGAAGTAAAGAATAAAGCAGTAAATCTTCACATTTTGAGAAGCTGTAACTAGAGAATGTTTTCAAAACAGCAGAGTTTTCTGTTGATAGACTCAGTTAATTGACTAATTGTTTCAGCTCTAGTTAATTTAGGATCCACTTCCCTTTTTTTGTTTTAATCTGCATCTCGTGATCTTCATCAGTAAATGGAGTAGGCAATCCCCATGACATCTGAGCAAACCTCATAAACTGATGAAGACTGAGATCTGGTTAAAAAGCTCATAAAAAAGTTAGCTTGGACCTTCACTTGAGATTTTTTTTTTTCCACTTCAGTTTCCAGGGTCAAGAATGAACTTTCATTTTTAGTTTATTTTTAGTTTGAAGAGAGAAACAAAAGTAAGGCTATCACAGATTTGCCCCAACTTGTTACGAATAGCACAATAACACCTCTAACTTTTTCCACTGCAGCCCTTGATGTTAATTGCTGTCTGTCTACCTACTGCAATGGAACAAAGACATATTCTTCATTGTCATCACTTGTTTCTCACCTGAGGTGTTTTTCTATGCTGTTGCAGGAGTGTGATGAAGGTTACACTCGCACCAGCTCTGGCATTTACCTGGGCACTTGTGATCGGTGCGACTGCAACGGGCACGCCAGCAGCTGTGACCCAGAGACCGGCAGGTGTCTGGTAGGTTTCATGCAACTCTTCCTTTCTCGCCAATGTTAAACCTGCTTTCATCTCTGCACTGGAATGTGCTAATGGTTACTTGGCGAATCCCAACATGTGGGCAGACACTGTCATTCTTAAGTGCAGTATATTCAACTGTTCAGCAGATCTCACCTCTTCTTTATATTTTTGTGTCCTGACCAAAAGCAATGTCTCCATAACACCGCTGGGCCAAGGTGTGAACGCTGTCAGTCTGGTTTCTATGGAAATCCCGCCACGGGCGGTGCTCAGACCTGCCAGCCCTGCCCCTGTCCTGGAACCACATCCAACAACCAGTGAGTTCATGTCTACAAGTCTTTTCAATTTGAGCAAGTTTAGATCACAGTTACCTATTCTGTTCAGTGCCAGATTTGATTAAGTAAACTGTCTGCAGTGCAAAAACTGAAGTTACACTACTAAAATGCATCATAATAACAAGGGATAAAACGGTATGTTTTATTGCAATTGCATATTCATAAGATCTTCTGTTTACACAGATTCTCCCCGACCTGCTACCTGGAGTCAGACGGTCAGCCAACCTGTGACAACTGCCCCCCTGGATACACTGGTCGACGCTGTGAGAGGTACGTCCCCCTCCCCTCTTCCTTCCGCTTTTCCATTTCCTCTTTTCCTTCCTCTCACGGTCATTTGGACATTGCTCAGTGTTTGGGGTTACCGGGCCGGCAGGCAGCAAGGTTAGCGGGGGCTGGCACTAGCACCCACTGTTTTTATTCACAGGAAAGGGATATAAGCATGTCTGTGGTTTTTTTTTTCTTGGCAGTTGTGATTGAGCGGTGTCAATTGGGGGATGGGAGACGCAAATCGTTGCCACCCATTCTCTAATGTACCTTTGAAGTTTTCTATTGTGTCTCTGCTGATGGATATTTTCTTGGATTTGTTGGTTTGCAAAATGTAAGGTCATTTATACTGTGGTAGAATCATGTATCTTTGTTATAGGATTAGGGGCCTTTTGAGGTGCTGTGAATGTCATCATTCAGATTCTATTGTTTGTAGAAAATACATTTACCGAAGTAGAAAAAACAATGTTATATGTCCTGTGGAATTGTTTGGCTTTTGTCTTCAGCTTTCTTCTGTCCTTTGCTTTAACTTCTTAAGTCTTCTCAAAGGTTGCTTTCTGCTTCAGCTGTGCGGTTTGTTTGTAGCAAAATTTGAAGGTGTTGGCTCATGTGATCTCTGTGCACACGCCAAATGTATTTTCTGGGCCTCTACGACATAAATGTAGACGTGACATTTATGAGGACTCCTGTCTGGCTAATGAATCTTTGCCGCTCCGAGGGCAAAGATGATAAGGTGAAAAGGGTGTAAAACGCAACTTATAAATCATTTATAATTTTAACGTCTCTGCCTGCATCATACCTGATTCTGCTGTTTTGACATTAAGAAAAGAGATGCCATCTGCAGACAGTTGTGGGGACCACTTCCTGGAGAAGCAGATAGAGGACTTCCTACCTGTGGGATGTGGAGCTGATGCAGTATTCAATTTCAGCTGGGAGAAAGAGATAGTACCAATGGGCAGTGGTGATGATGATGATGATGATGGTGATGGCAATGACAAGCAGTGGCCTGTTACTACCATAGGAACAACAGTCATCCCTACTAGGTCTTTACTGTCCACTCCTGCTCATGGTCACACTACATCAGCTGTGTTGGGCATCGTCTCAGTTGCTCCCAACAGATCAGTAACCAGACTCCCTCCACGCTTCACACCCCACCCAGAGAGCAGACAGTCCAGCTTCCAGCAACTGCTCCGGATTCACCTGAATACCTTTAACCAGCGTCTAAGCATGCTGGAAAGCAACATCCTTGATATGAAGGATAGCATTCATATTATGGACAAACAACAGGTCCATCTGAGCTCCCAGCTGAAGGATCTCATTGCTATTCAGTCGATTCCGGCGAAGAACGTAAAAGTCAACCAGCTTGAGCAGAGCTACGAAGATATGGAGACCCGTCTGAGCAGACTCGAGGGACGGCTGGAGATCTTGATTGACGGTTTCACAGCCCTGGCTCAGGAGATGAACAAGATGAAACGAACTAGACACATCTCCCGCTCGGTCCAAGAAAGGGTGGCCCTACCTCCCCTCACCACAGTCATAGCATTACCAATGTACACAACACCACAGCCTCCAGTCAGACGTATACCTACACAAAGGCCCCTCAGCAGTAAAGCCACAGTGCCCAAAAGCATACCTACCCCAGACCTCCCTACAAAGAAACTCACCACCGCCCCACAGAGAAACAGAAAACACAAACCAGCAGCCACTACCAAGCCAGTGAAAAAAACCACAAAGGTGCAGGTGGTCACGAGGACATCCAAAAGTAAAGGCTCAAGATCAGCAACAAAGGTAAGGGCAACCTCGAAAAAACCCAGGACTACGTCTAAGACTAAACCTAAAGCTACAGTGAAGCCTGGAACAAAGAAAACAGTGGCCAAGAAGCCTGCTGTGACAGCTAAACGTGTTTCACAGCCGGGCCAAACAAGACAGAAGCAAGTTAAAGAAAAGGCAAAAGTCACTAAATTTCAGCTGGAGCCTCCATCTCACAAATTGACGCCTGCAAGAACCCAGCAGGTGCGTAAACAATCTGACCAGGCTAATAAAAAGGATTCTGCACGACCTGTGAAAAACAATGGACGTAATACGGCATTTAGATCAGATGCACCAGTTTCAAAGAAAGTCCAAGATGGCAGAAAGTCCTCAGATGGTGATTCAAAGAAATCACACAAGGGTAAATCTAACCACGGTAAGAACAATGAGCACAACTCTCATAAGTTAGTCTCTTCATCTCACAAAACAAAGAAGTCTGCTAAGGATGCAATCACAACCACAACCAAGGCTACCACTACAAAGAAAAAGTCAAACACAACAAAAAGGATCTTGACTCCTGCCAGAACCAAGGCTACTACTATGAAAAAGAAATCTAACACAACAGTAAAAAGGACATCAACTCCTGCAAAAACCTCGGCTTCTACTGCGAAGAAAGTAGCTAAAAAGCCCCAGCCGAAGACAACCTCTCATTCTGGTATTTTGGACCTACTGAAGCTCTTAAAAGGGGACTACAAATCTGAAAAGCAGAAAAATAATCAAGATGGGTCTCTTCACGTTGTCCTGGGAAGGCTGGCCATTCCTATCAGAATTATTCCTGATTACTAGGGAATAATTCGTCATGTTTCATTATTATTATTGTTATTATTATTATTGTTATTTGCATTGTTTTTATCTCTTGGCTCCATATTTATGTATGTTATTGGAACCACATCCATTGGACTTTATGGACTGCTTTTATGACACTGTGTTATTTGAGAAGGACTTTACAGATGTTTAATTTCATGCTGATGTGGCGTTATGATTTTTATATTTGATTCTAATGGCTTTTAAGTT
The DNA here is from genome assembly GCF_963691925.1 of Scomber scombrus. Taxonomy (NCBI): domain Eukaryota; kingdom Metazoa; phylum Chordata; class Actinopteri; order Scombriformes; family Scombridae; genus Scomber; species Scomber scombrus. Next base: position 26,284,088 of record NC_084979.1, on the reverse strand, counting down.
GTATTTTATGACTTTCAGAACTATTGCACAGAATCCCGCTATGAAGAGAGAGCTTAGGCTTAGTACCTCTCATACTATATGTATACATTTGTCTTTTGTGTTATGGCCACACTACCTCAAGCTTTACAGGTATCAACCCCAATTTTTAAAATCCATTGCCCATAATACCTGTTTCATGCATTTACTTAGGTATATCTTCAATAGTGGTTTAGGTGATATATGTTGGTGTCCTGGAAAAACCTTTCACCTCCAATGCACCCTGTCATTGTAAGACTTATTTTTGAGGGTATGTGTTCTGTGCTGAGTATTTTTAATCAATGAAAGGAAATATGTTCTGCATATTGAGGATGGCTTCAGCTTTCCAAAGAACAGTTCACACTGAAGATGAAGTTTTCCTGGGACACTATTGCTTTAATATTCAGCCTAAGCTTGTGTGTATTTTTTTTTGCTTTTAGAACATTTGTTAAAATGTCAGATGTCTGAAGCTCCAATGATAAAGAACCAGTACATGATGGACAAGACCAACACTCGTAATACCCTGCTAGGTCCTGCATATAACTATGTTAATTACATTTGACAACATGAAAGTGTTAGAAGAAAAAAACGTCAAATGACATGCATACTTTTGTTATTCATAGAAATTTGAACTGTATTGAGGCTAAGAGGAAATGTTAAATAACAGCATGATTAGGAATGTTGTCATGCTGCTAGTGACACACTGTGGTCCAGATTGATGGCTATGAAATTTTGTATGGGCATTTGTGGTCCCCAGAGGATGAATCGTAATGATTTTGGTGATTCTCTGACTTTTCATTTAGCACTACTAGCAGGTATTACCCAATACTTTTGTTCATGACCAAACACTTAATGACAGTCTTATCAGCTCTACTTGGTGCTTAGTGCTAATGAACATATGTTTGTGAGCATTCCAATACACTAAATTAATATGGTAAACATGGTAAAAAATGTACCTTCCGAACATCAGCATGCTTGCATAGCCAGCACAGCGTTGCCTAAGTACAGCTTCATGGAGCTGTAGTCTTCCAATGTTGTTTTCTGATGGATTAATCTTCTTGGGCGCATGAATGTGCTCAGCAAATTTCGTGGCATGCTGCCAGGTAGATTATGTATCTTGGTGAAAAGTAGACATTGAGGGGTTCACTAAAACAACCAGGACTTACTCCTGAGGGGACCAGAAATTCCCTTTGTATATTTCACTGGAATCCAGTGTTTTGTTTTGGAAATTGTATGTAGAAAGTTAATCATTTGACATGAGGGTGCTAGCAGTAAGCTCATGGTGTGGCCAATGTGGAATTAGATCAGCCCTTATGTAGTATGATCCCTTATACCAAATGGTATGTTTGAAGTATGGAGTGTGGTTTTATACCTGTTGGCCCAGTGCTGGCACTGGACGAATGTTCAGAGGGGCCTGAAAACCAGGAATATCTACAGTCAATTTCATGAAAGAGAAATGGTATCTCACTGACCAGTCATATCAACAACTGTTGTGAAATGTTTGGGATGCGTTGATCCAGTTTCCAAAATCACTCCTATATCATCTTTAGGAGAAATAAAAGTTCAAGTTCTGTATTGAATTCATGTTAATGTAACTTACGACTACATTTTTGTCATGTCATATATATGTCCTTTCTTAATTGCCTTTAGTTTTACATTACCATACCATGGACTACATAATGGACATTATCACCCATGTTTAAATCCGTTAAGCAACATTGACTGGAATGACTGAAAAAGACAACTACACGTTAGAAACTACTGTATGTCTCAAAAGTATATAAAGTGAATAGGGTTTCCCAAAGCAAGTTCATAGCATGGAAGTCCTCTTGCAGCAGTGTGTTGACTGTTGACCTGCGGACCTGCCAGAGGACAGGTGAGGTAAGACTGACAGCCGCTATCGTCAGGGCAACCTGCACAGACTTGTACTTGGTCAGCCTTTGCTCTGGTGGCAGGGTTGTTGCTTGCTTGGGTTGAATGCAAATTGCTTTGCTTTGTCAGAATATCAGAAATAACTTTCTTCTTTAGTAGTTTAGCATCTTGTCCTGCGGCTCATCATACAAACTATGCTCACTTCTGCTTTGTTCTGATGTCAGTTCTTTATATGTGAAGCTTTTATTTATTTTGTGTATCTGTTGGTCATTTTCTGTTTGTTTCTGTTCCTGTACAAAGGTGATCCTCAGTTTTAGCTGTACCACACTTATGAGAGATGGAATCAACATCTGAGATATGTTGAATATTTTAGCAGTGGCTATGCTTCATCCATCTCCAATGCAAGCAATATAATATTATCTTTTTTCTCTGGGAAGACTGGTTATATACAATGCAGAGCTGGGGGTTTTCAGTTGAATAAATGGCTTACAGTAATGTAGTGACGTATGCATACTGGATTCCTTGTCTGAATGACTCAGTCCTTTGTTTTTGATTGAGGTCCCTCTTGGGTCATGAAGACTCCCTTAAGGACACATTTCATCAAGTGTATCACTTCATGCAGACTTCCCAGCTTCCTGCCTCATTGTTCTTTGGGTTAAACATGTATCCTCTTTGACTGGAAATATTTACTTTAACACATTGTCTATTTTATTTCAGATGTGCTCCAGGATACACTGGCAACCCACTGCTTGGACAAAGATGCCACGTTGGCGATGTCGTCAATGGTACATAGTGTATTTTGATCCATTGTTTCATCTTCTGGCTCATTTGTTATCTTCACTGAAGTTGCAAATACTCACTTTTTGTCACTAATCTGAATTTAACAAAGTGTCTTTAAATTAAGAACTATTACACACTGTGACTATCTCTTTTACTGCCCTGTTACAGGTGACTGCTACAACTGTAACCGAGAAGGAAGTGAGGGCTGCAATGGTGGTGTGTGTCGCTGCAAGGTGAGAAAACAAAAAAAGCATTTTGATAACACCAACTCTCTGGTTGTTGTCACCTTTTGGCGTCCTCATTCCTTCCTGTCAGATTTGAATCGACTGATTCCCTTGTATCTGACTAAAATGGCACTGTGTTGCAGATGAACGTTGATGGCCCATACTGCTCCGACTGCAAGTCTGGAACTTTCCATTTTAGCCCGAAAAACAAAGATGGCTGCCTGTCCTGTTTCTGTATGGGCGTCACTCAGCAGTGCTCCAGCTCTACCTACTACAGAGACCTGGTAAGACTTATAAGTGTTGCAACAGGTACATTCAAAAGGTAAACTATTCATACTTCAAGAAGTGGTTACTTATACAGGACCCTGTACAACCAAACCAAAAATAAGTTTGCACTGGATAAAGCTGGTATGCAACAGTGAAGATCTTATCGGCAAGCTAGTTACACATTTACATCCGAGAGACAAAATGTGTGGTCTAAATTCAAGGAAATCTATATTTGCCCTCATCACACCAGCCCTAAGAAGTTCCAAGCCATAAAATCAGTAACACTGGCTGGAGATCAAGTGATATCTTTGCATGTAGGTAATTATTTCTGTGCACCTACTCACTCCTGTTAAGTCAGAAACAGCAAGGAGAACGGCTGCCAGAACAGAACAGAAGGGTGAGAATTGTGAAAGTCATATATTGACTTCACATTGAGTGTCAGCTTTCTCATTTTTGCACCGTTGGGGGGGAAAACATACAACACTCTTTATACTGCTGGATAGTAGCTTCTGAAACATCTGGCAAATCCAGCATGAACTCTTTTCCTGCTTTTCTATTATTTGTTTCTTCTATTTATCGAAGCACTCTAATTGGATTGGCACTTTGGGAACTTTCTTTCACTTGTTATCTGCAAAGGTAGTCAGTGTCAGCCAGGAGAACTGAGGACATTGACAGCGGTCAGTCGAATATACATAAGTATACGTTTTGAAATAAAACAAATCAACAAACTATTAATACCAAAGAAAGAAACGGAATATGAACCATGTCTCTAGCGCTTTGTCAATTCATAACCAGAACTGTTCTGTGGACTTTTTTTTTTTTTTTTACAAAAATGTTGTTTCAAAATCTTGATTGTATTTTCAAACGTGCCTTTGCAGGTGTCCTCAGTCTTTTCACCAGGGAACTTCCAGGAATTTGCTCTGGTCAACCGTCAACGCACCAACCGCATCTCTAATGGTTTCTCAGTGGAGGTTTCCACTACCGGCACTCAGCTGTCGTACAGCAACTTTGACAATCTGGGACAGGAGGTTCAGTACTGGCAGCTTCCTGGGGTCTACCAGGGAGACAAGGTCAGTGTGAAAGAGCATATACAGCTATTTAATCAGAGGAAGAAGCCAAAGTAAGATCATGAACCCAGTAGAGCTGTATATGAGCAGCACTCACCAGAAACTTTTAGACCACTCTTGTTCTATTGCCATCTTAAATTTTTCTTACTTCAAACCTCAGCCATTCTGTCTTTCTAAGCAAACCTGTGCAGATTGCTTTCTCTCTTTGCAACCTCTGTCTGCATTTGTTCTTTTTTTGTCATCTGTTCTATGTGCCTTTCATAAGGGGAAATAATGTGCCTCGATTTGATGGCCCGGCCCCAGTTTTCACTTATATAAAATAGCTCTCCGTTGTTTGTGTTTGCCCCTCCACTTTCTATAGAAGGATGTTTTCTCCTCTCGTATAAAACGAGCAGAGCAGGTATTGTCAGTGGTTGTCATGTTGTGACTGTGTTCTGGCAATATGAAATCTAATCACGTTTTTTTAGTTTGAAGTACAGCATTGTCTGGCATGCTTCAAATACTTGGCATTTGGTTTTATACTGAATGGCATACATTGTATTTTGACGTGGTGCTTATCCATATATTGTTGATACACATTGTGTTTTATGCCTCTAATTTCTTGATGCTGACTGAATTTGCTATTAAATGCATGGTATTTTGACAGCAATGTATGCAGTTTGCTACTAAGGTGTCCCCTAAATGTCTCCTAGATTTTACCATTTACATCGCAATGCATATTGCACATGGAAATTGCATTCTGCTCCACATCACATGAGCCATGTAAATGGTTGATCATTAATGGTCCATTAAAGAGCTTCATACAGTTTAACTTTGCTTGAATAACACTGCCACAACACCATCACACCAAATACCATCAGCCCAGTGATAAGGAAAGTGATCAAAGAGCTTGCTTTATCCACATCAATAGAGTGACTCGTACTTGCCAGAGGAGCAGCTAAGGAAGGATGCTTCCATTTGGAAGCTAATGGCCTCTGAACGTAAAGGCTCCCACAGATCCAAAAGAGCTAGTCAGGTATTTTGTATGAAATGCACTGTAGGTTGTGGTAGTAAAGGCAACACTCACACATCTAATAAGAATAAAGTGATGGACCATGTTAACGTCATTATAGGCTAACACACAGAGAGTTTGTGTGTTCATAGATGTATGTAGCAGCATGAAGAGTCACTTCGGTTTGATGGGAGTTCACTGAGCAGGATCACGTTGTTAGACTCTGCGTGGGCATTTGCATGTGTGTGAATGACAAAGATTTGAGTTGGCATGCAAAGTCCCAGGAAAGTTTCTCAAGTGCAAGAAGTTGTTGATGCAAGTGTTTTATCTGTGTGATCTCACTGTTGGAGTGAGTACAGTTCACAAGAGCCTGACAGTTATTCGTGTGCGCAGCATGTCCAAGCGTAGTTTGAATCTAGATCCAAACTGAAAAGCACGACTCAGCATGCTCACCTTCCTACAGTGATGTACATCATCAGTGTACAATGCGGCAGAACTAAAATCTAAACCGCTTGACTGTCACATTGACTGTTCCCATGGTTACGTATCCTCTACATCTCTGGTACCCCACTTTCCGCCTCTCCAGGGTGATGTCAGACAGATGGATGATCAGGTCTGGGCCCTCTTCTCTAACTTCACCCGTCGACAAGCTGGTTCCCCTCCACTCTCCCCTTCCTCTTTTTCTCCCCATTCCTCTAAGTCCTCCTTTCCCTCCTCATCCTCTTCATCTTCTCGGGTCCCAACTTCCTCTTCTTCTTCCTCCTCCTCTAAATGGTCTTTACGTAACCTGAGCCCCCCTTCTTCTCCGTCTGGTATCTCCTCTTCAATTAGACCAACCAGACCCCAACCCTTCTCCCCAGGCCGTTCTCCTCATCTGCAGGTACACTCTGTCAGGGATTGGGAGAGGTTTATGTATTATTAAAGAGACTTTTTGTTTCTTGGTTGTGACTTGCTGTATTTATATTTACTCTTCAGAGCAAGAACACAGTGAGAAAGACTTCTGCTAGTGCTTCTAGGGACAGCAGCAAGGTAGAAAGTGGCATGACTGAGTGACTGACTTGATGTGTTGCTCATGGCACATAGGAAACTGGCATGCTGTTTCTGATAGAAACGTTTCAAGAGTTAATTAACCACCACCTAGGGCAGTTAAGTTAAAAATGATCATGTACTGGTTTAGTGCAGAATTTACATTTAATGCATAATTCACATAATCCCATTGCTCTACTGGGTGGTATTTTGTTAAATAGCTCCCACTCACCATTACAGAGCGCACTGTAATTGTCCACTTGAGAACAACATTGGTTTTACAGTAGTCTGTCATTACACTGTTGTCTGGTTTAAAACATCCTCTTGAGCACATCTTAAGCTGTCATTTTCACTTTAATGACAGTGGAAGTTGTTGTTTTAGTTGTTAGATAGAACAAAGCATGACTTCCATGTTCTTATCAAACTGTCACCAGCAAAATAATAGATGTTTTAATAGCACTTATACCAGAGAAAAAAATGTTTTAAAAAGTTGAGCTGTATGTCACACATTTGTTGTGGGGTTACTCTTCACCATGCTTGCTTGCTTGTACTTCCTCTCTGCCTGCATGTGATTTAGTCTCTCTGCCTATCTCTCTCTAAGTCCGTGGCTTATTCTCTTATGCCTCTCCTTCCTCCTTTGCCTCTCAGTACGCTCTGGTCTACAAAGGTTTCAGCTTGCTCCAGGATGAACTGCTCTACTGGCAGCTCCCGGCGCAGTTCACAGGGGATAAGGTAACTTTGAAAACTTGGGGCGACCTATTCCCCTGACCGTGGGTCAACCCTTGAGGTCACAGAAAATACTGCACCTCCTCCCACCTTCCCATTGTCGTTCAACCCTCATCCTCACCAGTTCTTCACCTGTCTATACTCCCCATGACCCCTTCCTCCATGTGTCCTTTTGAATTTCATTGGTCCTCCACTGTAGCAAAAAGCAGATTTTCCTTTTTTTGTTAATAATCCATATAGACTTCCTCTGTCACACACAATTAGAAGGAAGATAAACACACACTGCTGTTTGAGTTTTACGTGCTTAGCTGTTCATGATTTAACATTTAACTAAAGAAGGGTTCAAAGTACAAATGTCAGAAGTCCTGTCATTGTCTTCTGTGGCATTAAATGTATTTACTATTCTGCAAAATGTAAATGAAAATTTTTTCTGTTAACATGATTACTTTCACATGTGGAAGAAACAGCTTCAAGTAGCCACCTGGCACTGATTTTTGCTACATTTGATCTTTCTGTTTCATCATGGAGAAATTGCAGCACAGTTTGACCTGTCAAAAGATCTAAAGTCTCTTTCTTGCTAACCATGTTTTAGGTGGGTTCGTATGGTGGTAAACTTAAATACACCATTTCCTATGTGCCTGGTTCAAGAGGAACTTTCATTGAGGATGCCAACGTCCAGATTATCGTGAGTATGACCTCATGCTGATTGGCAGTTTTCTTACATGCATTTGAAGTGTTCCCTTACCTTTTGATGTTGCTCCTGTAGGGTAATGACATCACTCTGGTAGCCTTCCAGACCTGGAATAGGAACTCGCTGGTCGGCGCGAAGGAGCATAGTCAGTTTGAGATTGTCTTCAGAGAGGTGAGTGGCAACAGCCCAGTGACGCAGTGAGCATCTGGCTTTTTGAAGTGAAGTGGTTCATTGATTGAACCTGACATCTGGCTTCTTACCTTCCTTGAACAGAACAAGCAAAGTGATTCTTTTTTAGCAGGGATAGATCAAATTTCACACTACTATTATACAATAATAGACTGAAAATTAGAAATACCCTTGTAATTACATGGTTTTTACTGCATTAATAGCAATTACTGTCTTCTTTTTGTGTAGGAAAACTGGCGGCGTCCCGATGGCATGCCAGCCACCCGAGAACACCTGATGATGATCCTGGCTGATCTGGATGACATCCTGATCCGAGCATCTTACGCTTCTGAGATGCGCTCCTCCAGTATCTCTGATATCAGCATGGAAGTTGCGGTGCCCAACTACAGTGGCTTGGCACAGGCCCTCGAAGTGGAGCAGTGCCGCTGCCCACCTGGGTACCAGGGACTCTCCTGCCAGGTAATGGTTCATTCTTTCTCAATGAACCGTTGAATTTTACAGGTTGACTGCGCTTCACTAAAATGCTCCTTGATGTATCTGAATCACATATGTCTGTTTTAGGACTGTGCATCTGGATATACTCGCACTGGGGGAGGTTTGTACCTGGGTCACTGTGAGCTTTGTGAATGCAACGGCCACTCTGACTCATGTCACCCTGAAACTGGCATCTGCACGGTATGAAGCACTAAATAATTACATGACTGATATCTGTATTGTTGTGGCACAGATTTCTAAACATGATACGGTTCTCCTTCCAGAGCTGCCTGCATAACACTCAGGGTGAGCTCTGTGAACAGTGCGCCCCAGGCTTCTTTGGCGACCCCACTGTTGGCACTCCAGAGGACTGCCAGCCCTGCGCCTGCCCTCACACTGACCCAGAAAACCAGTGAGTACTGGCACAGATACCTAGACCTCACATTCCACCTCCATTTATAGCTCAAGACTCTTGTCCGGCTCACTTGCTCTTCTTTACAGCAAATTCCAAGTTCTTGCAAATTCTTGAGTTTGATTAAGTTCCATTATTAAGATGTCTCTTGCAACTATCATCAAAAAGCTCCTAAATGACATCATCTGATTTTGTATCCACGCTTATTTCATTTTTAGCAAATCAGGAATTTGTTGCCCAGTGCCAGTAAAAAGCTACAGTACATTTGGCCTCTGAATTCTGGCCAACCAGGCTAATCTACTCCAGAGTCTATCTAGCATAACAAATTATTCACTCCAGGTCTTTTTCTATTGGTGATGGAAGACAAACAACAGGTGATTAAACAGGAGTAGACATGACATAATAAATATACAACTAAAATTAGAATTTGTTTTTTGTAACATAAAGAAATCTTTCAGTGAAATGAGGTAGTTTCAGACATCTGCTTCCAGTGTAAATACACCTGTTTTTTGTCATATTTTAGTTCCTTTGCCATCACTTGCCTTGAAAATACTAACAGTAGTATTTTGGAAATTTGTGAAGCATATGAAATTGTCTTCAGTCATTTCACAGCAAAGGATTAAGCTGACAAGCTTCTTGTCTATGTGTGTTACTCTTGTAAAAGGTTCTCTCCAACCTGTGAGAGCCTTGGAAATGGAGGCTACCAGTGTACTGCCTGTCAGCCTGGATACACTGGCCAGTACTGTGAACGGTAAGGATGATCCATTGCATTCTCTCAATGTGGGTCCTTTTCAAGCAGTTCATTTTGATAAATTGCACAGAAGGATGAATACAACGTCCACGAGTGTCATAACCAGCAAGTATTTCAATTAAAAAATTAGATTACTAGATAGACTAGATAAAACATGATCATTGACAATCATTCAATCATTTCCTGTCTGTTTTTGCCATCATCAGTTGTGCTCCTGGATACACTGGCAACCCACAGGAGAGGCAGAAATGTCGTGCATATGATGGTAAGGCTACATTTCATTATAGTAGAAATATGACTTAACTGTGTTCATGATAATGTTAAAAAACTAAACTATACTGCTACTGTATATAAATGCTTGTGCTGTTTGTGCTTGAGTTATAGTCTATAGTATGATGCTGCTGAAAGGAAAAAGACCAGAAGTGAAACTTTGCAAAAGAAGCTAAGAAAAGTGGAACTTAGCAATTAAAGTCATGGTTCATTAATCGTGACTACATACTCCAGTTTGGAACCGTTTCACTAACCTGTGACTACTCTTGTTCAGAGTATTTAAAGGTATCCTGTGTAGTTTTCTTGTAAACAAATACCTCTGTTTCCATTCAGTGTTACTTTGCAGTGTTTTTTCCATCCTACTGCTGCCAACTGTTAGCAATAGCATGGGGACCCACTTTGCTCCATAGCAGTCAAGAACTCCACAGGATACGTTTAATTTTGGCCTCAAGTTAAACATCAAAATACATACACACTCCTGCAAGATAAAAAAAATAAACCCACAACACAAATAAAACTGAAAACAATACGAACAAACATCCTTCACAGCCAAATAACAATACAGTCTGATGGAGATTTTAAGTGATAAGGCAATCCTACCACTGCCTCAAACTGACTATTCAACAATGGTCAGTAGAGGTGGATATGCGAGGGGGATGACATGTAAGCCCCAATAAAACAGGCGGCATTACAATTGCATTGTATGAGTCTTACACCACTAGGCCATGGGGACACCTCAGCTATTTTACACTCTTCCCTTACCCGATTTGGCTTAACTTGTTCATCCAGTTTTGCTTCTCAAAACAGAAATGAAACATCTATCTTACTGCCTGACCTGACATTGTGAAAGTTACTCTGATGTTTTTTATGTTGACGTTCTCAGAGAATATTCCTGATGTGTTTGTTATGATCTCTGCTCTTTGCAGCTGCAGCCTCCCTGGTGGTGAAGGTTTATCCAGAGAGGGTCCTGGCTACCCAGGGTGGGCCTGTCACTCTGCGGTGTCAGGTGTCTGGCTCTCCTCCACACTATTTCCACTGGTCCAGAGAGGATGGACGTCCCATCTCACACAGTACTGACAGACGCAGACAAGGTACGGCACACAGGTCAACAACATGGCCACAACTTGTGTAAAATAAGACATGATCATATCTTGTAGAACTGATATACTTACTATTAGAGATCACATATAGAATGACAGTTTATGTGTGTTTCTCATCTGTGTGTGTGTGTGTGTGTGCAGGAGCAGAACTGTACTTCCCTACTGTTCAGCCGAGTGATGCTGGCGTTTACGTCTGTACCTGCAGAGACCAGCACAGCACCAACAGGAGCCGTGCTGAAATTGTTGTCACAAGTGCGTATTGGTCTAATTGCCAGATTAGCAAATAGGTTTTTTACCTTATGCTTCTTATCATAAGAATATGAACAGACGGCACCGGTGGGTTTGCTGAAGCATGGATTATTTAAAACCTCATTCACATGCACATTCTTGCTATTTGGAGTTTTGAAAGTGCTGAAATAAGATATGCACAACGAGTCTGGCAAAATATGTTTTATGGATCAAATGTGTCCTTCAGGATTTATACAGGTATTTTTATAGTGAACTTGAAGTAGCTTTTTACTTTACTACTGATTAAATAAAGGCTTTAAATCTGATGTGGAGGAGACCTGATCATTTATATATTATGTCAGACTTTGCCTTGACTATGCCTTTCAATAAATCTTGTTCATCAGTTTGCTTTTTGTAAACTAACTCTAACTGTATTAAATGATTAAATAATATAACTGTAATTTAAAAAATGGTACTAATTTCTCTGCATTTGTCCAGGTGTCCCTTTCAAACCTATTGAGGTGACAATTGAGGAGCCCAAAGCCCAGACTGTTAGGGTGGGGTCCACTGTCAGCTTCATCTGTACTGCAAAGAGCAAGGTAACACCGGTCACATTTATTTTATTTTTTTTGTATTATTATTATTATTGTTCATTCATTTTATATTTAAAATCAATTTGCATTTAAAGGAATAATCAAACATTTTGGGAAATACTCTTATTGGCTTTCAAAGATCAATACCACTCTTATCTGACACGTACACTAAATATGAAGCTAGCTAGCTTATAATTAAGAGTGGAAATTGGAAACAACAAGCCTGGCTCTGTCCAAAAGTAACAAATCTCCCTTGAGGTATTCCAGTAATTGAAGGACTTACCAGCGACATGAAAAAAGCAAGGAGTCTAAAGTTGAAAGTTGAAATTAATCTGCCATCTCTGCAGTGATTTGCTGAAAAACTCACAGTGACAAATTGATGCGGATCAGAAAATTTAGTCTTAACCTGTGTAGATAATTATTGTACTTCTGAGATTCCTCTTTGGTATGTCCTTGGCCTCCAAAATTATAGTTATGAACCAAATGAAGTGCTGTTTGGCTTAAAATAACATAAATTGTTGGAGAAAGTCATAGTTTGCCTGTTTACACAATGTAAGTTAGCTAATAACTAGCTTGTGAGTGCTCATACTGGTTTATTCAATTCCAGTGGGTCAATAAAGTCTGCTCTCGACCACACTTAACCCCCAGTAAAACCACAAATTGTTGCTTTTAACTTTGTTTTTTGTCCAGATTATAAAAAATGAGATACAGCAAGTTAATTAATGCACTTTAGAGATGCTGTTAGGCAAATTGTGTTAGCTTTAGACTGAGCCAGGCTAGCAGTTTTCCCCTGTTTTCAGTGTTTCAGTGTCAACTAATCCTTCTTTATTTTAAATCTGTAATTAATATTTATGTTTTTACTACATTTTACATTATTGCAAAGGTCTACAAGTATGAAACATTCCAATGTGTAACAGAAAGTACGTGTTGGTAGCATTTATTTAGAATTTTTGTCCCATTCTTGGGCAATTGCATGCAGCTGGTAAGTTTTCTGTATTTATTCGCTCACCCTTCCACAGTCACCAGCCTACACTCTGGTATGGACCCGGCTAGGGAACGGGAAGCTTCCCAACCGCGCCATGGACTTCAACGGCATCCTGACGATTCAGAACGTCCAGCCGGAGGATGCTGGACTTTACATTTGCACTGGCTCCAACATGTTTGCCATGGATGAGGGCAAAGCCATCCTCTACGTGCCAGGTTCGTGATCCACGGCACCGCATTCCATAACCCATCACTCCCCGCCACCCTGCCAGCTCTGGCTCCCATAGACCCCCTCTCCCCCCCCATTAAACTTGGAGTTTTCCCCTTCAGCTTGGAATGGTGCATGCTTCTCTGTTTGACTACATCTCACATTGTGCACTGTAAACACTCAGCTCTGAGTTAACAGCATAATACGCTTGCAGTTCTAACTCCAAATGCTTTCGCCTTCTGCTCTCAGATACCAAAATATAAGCCACATCTTCACATCATACTGCCAATCCAGCTCTTCCTGCTGCATTTTTTAAAAGCTTGCTGCCTTGTTTGTTTCTTATTAATAGATTTTTTCTGTACTTTATATGAAGAAATACAGCTTGTGGGTTTGGTTTAAATGACATTTTCCTGATAACATATGGGGTCAAATATAATGCAGTTATAGATTTAACTAATCAGCGCTCAAAGTTACGACACATCCACTAAACTTGGGCCAAAATGTGTGCTCTTTTTGATCAATTATTTGTGGGTGATACTTTCCGCCAATACTCAACTCGAAGCTGCTGCTGTTATTTTATCCTTTTATCCTTTCCTCCTTCCTCCCCATACGGGTCAAATTAATTGGTGGTGGTTTATTTGCTTATCAATTACTGGTAGAGTTGCTGGTTTCTGCAGCTTGAGGTTTTACTAGAAGGGTGCTGGATTCTGGTGTCTATCTTTAACTTTGGGCTCCTGGAGTTCCTCCCTACCTGAGCTGTAGAGTGTAATGATGATGATGAGGAGGAATGTGGCTGCCACGATGGGTTTATAGTGACTCTGCAAATGACATTGAAAGAGGACTTCAGTGTATCTGCAAGAGAGGAGAAGTAGGAAGAAGCCCAATACTCGTGATTTGTTTGTGCCGTTCCACTCCATATATATATATATACAGTATTCCCTCCTGAAATTACTGCCTGCTGTGTTACTCTCCCGGTCATCCTGATCATGAATGTCAATGAACAAAATGGTGCTATTAGCCTTGCAGTTGGTTAAACCTGTGGTCACATTCAGTGCTGTACTACTGAAATATTCCTTCAGTGTCAGCAGAAGTCTGAGCTGTTTGTATCAGTTGTTATTCGTAAGTTTAAGTTGGTAAAATATTTAAGATCTGACTTGAAATGCGGAAGAAAGCGTTCTTTTTAAATCCTAATTTTGTCAATAATCAGCTACAATTGTATATTATGGTCTTTTTATATACATCCTGTCAATATTGGCACATTGTCTTCTTTGATTGACTGAAATATGTTATCCTGAAATGTTTCCATGAAATCAAATATATCAGAAATGTTAGAATTTCTTTTCTCTTTGGTAAGTTGTTTTAAAGGGAATTGGCCATTTGAATTCAATTACCTTGTATGATGTGTGTTTACTTTTAGGCTATTTAGAGAAATTACTTTGTTGTGTTTTTCTAAGAAAATATTTTTATATATAACAGAATATTTTACACCTCAAAATTCACAGGTCACACTTCAAACCACTTTATTTACTATTTGGTCTGCATTTCCTTTTTTGTTAGTTCTTATTGATTCAAAGGCTATATGATGAAAATAAAACCAAAGGTGCTTCTGTAAAGATCTTAGTCATTTTTTAATATTTCTTATTAAAGAATACCTAACTGATGTAATGTACACATGTCACACTGTAATGTATTTATCATAACTGTGAAAATATTTTGTGAAAAAGAGAAAAATGATTAAAATAATGAAAATAGATCAAAATGATTTGCTAATTCTATGAATGGGGCTCACACTATATTGAACAGTTTAGGATAACCACAAGCTGTATGCTTTTACCAGCTGAAAATGAAACTATGATATTTCATTTTATATGTTTAAAACTGCTTCTTGCTACTAACCTGCATGTCTCGTGTGGCTATTCTGCAAACTTCTTTTTTACTCTGTGCAAAGTTGTCATAGTTGTGCCTGTGTGTGTGTGTGTGTGTGTGTGTGTGTTATGGTATTTGTATTTTGATTATGAATACACAGGATAAGAAGCATATTTGAGAATGTTTTTTTCTTTTTTTTATCCTATAACACATGTTGTGAGAAGTGTTTCAGTGTGAGATAAGCATGTAATAATACAAACAATATGGTCATTCTAACAAACACTCTTCAGTACTACTGGGTAACATGTACCAGGTAAGTATGAAAATGGATTGCATATTACTATGAATTTAAAGGCACCAACAGTCATGGTCAAAACATTTCTTTAAATAATTAGGAAAATCCATCATGAGCTGAAATAGACAAATTAAAAATATACCTAGATGTTTGATGTCATGTCGGTGCCATTTGAATTCAAGTTCATGTTTTTTTTAGCATGTTTACAATGTGTGTGGTGCTTTTGGGAATCAATTGGACAATACCACGGCGGCCCACGTTTGGAAATGGATATACTATAAGTGTGTCCGGGAGGTAAACGGCTGTTACTCCGGAGAACTGACCTGTCAGTTTACCTGTCCCCTCCTCCCTCCCTACCTCCTTCCCTCCCCCATCTCCAGAAGCCTCACAGACTCAGATGTTTTACACAGCCTATGAAATGTTTGAAGGACACAGAAAGCGTAAGTCCGCATGGGCATGGTTTCCTCTCTGCTGGGCTCCCTGAAGGGACCCGCCTCTCCCTCTCTATATCATGCATGCACTCATCTTCTGCAGCATGGATATATGGTGGCCTGGTAGTGTACATGTACAATCAACAAACTGAAACTGACTCCACTCACTCTCACACATGCCAGCCCGGAGCATCCAGGCTGTTTTATGTGCTGTTAGTATGCAGGCATGCAGTTCCATTGAGACCTAAATCTTTCAGTCGTGTAAAATGATCAAATTAATCATATTTAATGTTTTTTAGCGTCAAACTTTATAGATTGTACATGAGCATTACTGGCTCCCACCTGGCTCTTTGGGTTCATTGGGGTCCATCACTGCAGGAAAAAGTGCATGATCATTCTTATGGGCAACTCCTCATGAATGTTGAGTCTACTCTCCATCATTATAAAACTCTGTCAGTGTTATACAGTAACTAGAGGCATCCACAAAACATGCATTGTAAACAATGAACCCATTATTTATCCAAAAGTATATTCGGGATGCTTTATCACAACAAAGAATTTAACAAGTTAAAGCTTAGAAAGTCGTCAACATATTATAAAATGTCCCTCTAAATGGGACAGAAATATAATAAAGCCTGTTACTGATTATATAAAAGCAACGACTTTAAGTTAATGGGGTTAAAATAAAGCAACTTGTTACATAAGCAGGTTTAATTGCTCATTAAGCCCTGATTGCTCATTAAGCCCTGATGTAACAAAATTGACATTTTGTTACATCTTGCCAACTGATTTAGTCCCGCAGTTAATACAATGTTAGTCCTAGATGTGTATATTTTTTTTAGGTCTCCACATTCAGAGACAGGAGGTGTCCCTTTTTTCCCTCTGTATCCCTTTCTTCCTCCTGCGCTTTCTTCTTTCTCCTCAGGAAACTTGCTGCACTGAGAAATATATGTCATCTGGGCTTCAAACATCATACTGTGCTTAATACATCCCATCACAACCTCATTACATCACATTACAGCTGAATGTGGGTTGCAGACTGGTGTCCACTTTCAAAGTGTCAAACGGAGCTGTGCTTAAAATGACAAATGTGATATCTAGAGATGGAAGTCAAACCGTACTGCATATGTCATCGAGAAGGCAAAGGATCCATTTACCCAGAATATAGGAACAAATATTTTTCTGTTTCAACACTAGTGATTTCTTGCCAAGCAGATGTTTTTAGTTCTGTTTTGTTTTGTTTTATCTGTCCATGTTTTGATATTTCCCTGCTGCTATACAAATACAATGGGGGTGAATGGAGCTACTCTCTGGATTAGAAATAGTCCTTATGAAAACTGTCGACAGTGTAATCTGTGTATTGTCCAGAGTAACAGGGATACTATCTTTGGAGAGACACATGACTTCAGAGTTATTAGCCATACTAGCATCATGGCTCCAGGGACAGCAATGGCATTTGATTTTTCCAACACCCCAAAACGAAATATATCAAAATATGTTGTCAGGATAATTATGAAATTTGGTTCAGCCATTAATGTCCCTCTCTTTCCATTTATAACCGAATACCTGCAACTGGGGCTGCAAATAACAATTATTTTCATAATGGAATAATCTGCTGATTATTTTCTTGATGAATCGTTCAAAATTTGTGAAAATTGTCCAACACAGTTTCCTAAGGTCCAAAGTGATATCGTCAAATTACTTATTTTGTTCAACTAACAGAACAACCCAAAGATACTAGCATATATGACAAAGAAAAGCAGCAACTCTTTAAAATTATGAAGCTATTATATAAACAACTAGGTGTTTCTCAAAGTAGTTGATCAATTAACCAATCTATTAATCAATTAGTTTTTTTCAGCTGTAAAACTAATGACATCCAGCCTCAGCTGAACTTTGTGTTTCATGCTAATTAGCAAATGTTAGCATGCTGTCATTAGCATTTAGCTCAAAGCACCACTGTGTCTCAGTACCAGCCTCACTAAGCCACTCGTATGGCTGTAGACACTTTAGTCTGGCTCAAATGTCTTTTGTCAATGTTTTCAATAGTACACATGAAGTTTAATTTAACTTCATTGTATCAAAACTTGGACAAATAAAACCGAAACTATTTTCTTGAAGAGGTAGAACTAGAAGTAGTGGAGTGTGACATTCTTCTTTCTTAATCTGGGTGAACTGGCCCCTAAAATTTAATTTCCTGATGCAGTGACACTTCTATGAAACCATTTAAAAACCATGTCAGAAATACTACAAAACACCTTTATAGTCACAATCCAAATTATTCGTCACATTAGAGGTGACTTGTGTGTTAAGTGTAGACTTGGGGCCGCCATGTCTGCCCCATGACCCATAGAGAGCAATGATTCCTCTCTCTGCTCTGGGGTTTGGTATCACTAAGGTCATAGAGTCACAGCTCCGCCCAGGCTACAACAGTCCCAGAGGTTTTCAGCCTGCTTAGATAGCCTCATAGTCCTCCCTTGCAACTGAAAGAGGCCTTTCTTTTGCTCTGTCACCCTGGGATCATACGGGATTGAATACGAAGTCTAGCAGCCAGCCAAACTGGCGCAGACAGCAATATGCCCAGGGGCCATGCCAAGGCCTGCCTGCCACATCTCATCTGTTTCATCTGCTCTGAGGATCTAGACTGCCAAGGCTGTGGGTGGGGGCATGGGCAGAGGTCATCACTCTCTCTCTCAGTCTGAGCAATTCATTATAATCACAAGCATCCCCACAGCTTAATCTGTATAATGTCCAAGCACAGGACTCATACTCCTGAAAGGGTTTCATATTCTGCTCCACCACCTCATGCTTTATTTCTCCATTCGCTGTACTTCTGGGAAGTTTTGGTTTTTCAGTCAGTGTTTGACTGATGTGTCTTCCTCTGTAGCTGCAGAGGGGGCTCAGCCTGTTGCCACCATCACTCCCTCAGTGCTGAATGTCCAGAAGGGCCAGAGGGCAGAGTTTCGCTGCACAGTGACTGGGAACCCAACCCCTGCCATCGAATGGATCGGTATGAGCAGCTAGAATTCCCCTTTAAGCAGCTTTTGGTACATGTCTTGTTCAGTTAGAGTCATAGTTTTTGTACAAAGGCCATTTTCTGTTGTCATTTAGCTTATTTTGTGAATCTCCTAAGATGATGCAAAGTCACAAAGATCTTAACCCGCATTTGAAACATCGCCTCAATGCTGATTATGTCCTCAGTGATAGGGTGTAACTTTGATTGTTACAGGAGGTCCAGGGAACAGAATGAGTCCCAGAGCTGTGATAAGAGGTGGTGTATTGACCGTCACAGCAGTGGACTCAACTGATGAGGGAGAATACGTCTGCAAGGCCCTGAACACTCATGGCGAGCACACAGCACGGGCTTCTCTATTCATCCAAAGTACGCTATGTGTTTGTGTGTGGGTGGATATGTATTATTCATATGTGTTGTGGGGACATACATCTGTTTAAATAGTCATGTTGTACTGATTTACCTCCCTTTTAAGGACAAAATGCAAAAAAGGTTTTGTGAGGCTGGGGTACAAGTTGAGGTTAGGCCCTTAGTGTTTATGGTTTGGAAGGAATGACTAAGTCAATACAATGGCCCCTTAGGTGATGGATGTGTGTGTGGTCCTCAAACATGATATAAGTTGAAAAAACAACACTTTGTATTTTCTTCTAAAAACAAGGTGATCTCATCACAATAGAAAAAGATTATTTTACCAATTTTCAATGCATTTTCAATTGGTCTTTATTTTTGAAAAACACAATTGAATCATCTGAATTTTTGAGACCTGTACAGGGAACAAATGCTGTCTTTAAATCATCACCATCTTGCTTTATAGTGAGGCTATGCTCCTTATAAAAGAAGAAACAACACAATCTTCCCCTTGTGAATGATAAGTTGCATTCATGAGCAACATAAGACTCGCTGGAAGTCAGTACACTCAGGGGATTTGCTGCTGCAGTCTTCCTTGATCTGTTATAATCAGTAGCTTATGGTGGCTAATATTAAATAACTGAAGAAAGATATTGCTGTGTAACTGACTTTACTAAGTCAATTCCCTGACTTTATGACTTTTTCTACTTGTGCTACTGTAACACTATAACACATTATAGTAAGTAAATGATTTTATCACAAAAATAAAACAAGCCCTAAACAATGAATCTGTTGACATATTAACTGTCAAGCTCAAGATATTGTGGAAGATATATTTTATAATTGAATAATCATGCATTTTTTTGGTTAGAGTCCAACCCAGGTGGCCTAGGCACCCAGCCCCAAGTCCAAGTCAGCCCCCAAAATGTTGAAGTCCACGAGGGCGACACCTTGAGGTTGTACTGCAGAGCATCAGGAGCCCCCACCCCGAAGCTCACCTGGCTGAAAAATGGAGGAGAAATCCCTCCACAGGTGAGACCCCTCATGCTGTCTCCATGCCTGAATGATGACTTAACATGGATTGATTAAAACTATAACTGTATTCAAATTCAGCTGTGCTGTTCAGGTGTGTCCAGTGCCGATGGTATTTCATCATACTGTGTCAGTTTTTATGAGTGTTTCAGCATTTTGACAATTTACCTGTATTTTTCCCTCCCTTCTGTTTGTCCCCTCCTCCTTTTTTTTTTGATCCCACCCTATTCTGACGTTTGCTCAGGCCATTCCCTCTCATGGTTTCCATCAGTTTAAAAGCAACAGTATCGATGTGTTACAGAGACGTATTGAGGAGCTGCAGGTCTGTCCATCTGTCCACTGTCTGTCTGTTCCGTTTCGTAGTTCACATCCATTGTCCTCCACTGACCATCGTCTTCACACATTGTCAACTAAGTGCATGATCAAACGTGTCCCTAATTCACACCTTGTAAAACCCATTAATTTACCAAAGCTGCTCACTAAGTCCATTTAGAGCAGGTGTCAATAATATTCAAACCAACTAGCTGAGTCTTATTGACTTCTTAGTGTACTTGCATGCAGTACTTGTTTTTATGTTGCGTTTTATTAATAACAGTGTTACATAGTCCTTTGTTTTGTCCCGTCCACATCATACCATGCTGACGTGTTTGGGCTCTCAGCACCAAGTTGACTCTCATCATTCCACTGAGTGTATTAACAGGACTAAGTATACAGTAGGTACTGTAGGTATTTCAGACATATTTTGCTCTGTGCCAGGCGTAGCCCACTGCCCCCCTGCTCCAGGGGGTTTTGTGTTAGTCTGGTTTCTGCACAGCCCTCCTCGGCTCGGTGAGGGCTCTGAGGCCTGTTTAGTTCTGCCTCAGAGAGTCACTGCGTTGTGTCAGCCTTTCCCAGGGGGAGCCGGGCTCTGCCGTGCGACCACGCAGAAATTCTGTATGCTCTAGCAAACGGCTTGCTTTGAAAACTCGTCAATGGGTTCAGACACACATTGAGCCAGGGCCCGCCTCAGCCACTGCTCGGTTTAGCCTCCCTCACGGTTGAATGGGCCGGAGCTAAGCAGCTTTGTCCATGGATGCCCCAACAACCCCCGGATACAGTAATCCCTCCCCAGACCCTCCCCTCCTGATTCCCCTCCCTCTGAGGTGTTTCCAAACTTAATAAAAGCTTATTTTCAGTCTTGCTGGGCCCCTGGCTGCCATGTGGAGTAGTGTACAAACAAGTCAAGTTGTTGATTGCTCATGAGCTAGAAAGTCATGAGAGACATAGCTCTTAAATATGAGTGTTGAAACTGGTGCAGGTCTTTGGTTCTTGCTTGATATTTGCTCTGACGTTTTTAATGGTGGTTATTTTGCTGAGATTATTCCCAGATGTCAGATATTTTGTAGTTAAGACATGCAGTGTAAGGTTTGTTAAGTATACCCTGGCTCAAATCAATGTGTCACCAACTGTTGATTCTAACTGTCCTAATGGTGTCATCACTTTATACAATCATCAATCATCAATTCTTTGTCTCATATAGAGTACATTTAATTACCACCAATCACGATACATTAACAAATTATAACCCCAACAATCATTGTAGTAGTGTTGGCACTACTTTGTACATAGTTTCATGTACAAAGTAAGAGTGCCGTAGAATCATGAACAAAAATCCATTCATAGAAAGTCTGAACTGTAGCAATAACAACTCTTGTCCTGTCTTAAAAGATCTACGCCGTAGTGCTTTTGTGTTTCTATCAGCTACAGTAGTCATGTCGTAATGTCAGCAATGTCATATTTGTGTTGTTTCAAAGGACATGAAACAAGTAAGTGATGAGTTTTATGTTCAGTATGTGACTTATCTGATTTGATGTCAAAATGAGAAAAAAATCATATCCCCTCCAGGCCCGCATGGACCGCACCGACATCGGTACTCTGATCATCCCGAACATCGAGATGTCCGACTCCGGCATTTTCATGTGTGTCGGTAGCAACAGCATTGGCTCAAATAGTGCACCTGTTAAAGTCACTGTGCTCAAAGGTAAGAAGTCATGGTAGCCAAACAGAATCAACCCACCTCATAAGATTGTGAACCATCTGGTTTTATCTACAGCGTCTTTTCATTCAAAATTTTGTCAAGTGGATCTTTAAACCTGATGTGGTGCATATTTAATATTTGTGTTCGTGCAGCAGACCATGCCTCCTCAGTTGTTAGCATCCAGCCATCTATAGCTGATGTCCAGGAGGGCCAGAGTCTGGAGCTCAACTGTTTTGCCCCTGGAAATCCTCCACCCCAAGTCACCTGGACGAGAGCCAGCGGCCGCCTCTCCTCTAACCACCAGGTAAAGCAAATACTCTCACACACAACTGTATGTGTATCATTGTGCCCCTATTTACTGGAGATGTCTTACATTCTGGTAAAGGTATTTCATTTCTACATCTTTTGAATGTTAAGTAGCACAAACTTTCCAAAACCCCTGAAAGAAAAATATTTGAGTCAGAATCACTGCACAGCTCTGACCTTTCAGTTTGAAGCTTGTTAAGTGTATGAGCAAGTAGGCACATGAATTTACAGATGCTTGCTGTCCAAAGTGCAGTTAGAGTTCTTCTATTAGTCTGTTGATTATGCTTGGGTCTGCTAATTCTTACAATGCACGCCTATAGAAAAGTGTATATGCTTTTTTCAGTTTTTCCAGGGATTTCAATCCCATATACTGTACATTTTTATCAGCAGGATTTTGTTGTAATTTGTGGCAGCTGTAGAGGTTTTAGAAGTGGTTGTATTATTATTAGTAAAATCTATATTTATATTAATGTTGGTGTTCTGATATTTCTATTCTTGTAATCTGAAATGAAGTGACTCCATGCCTTGTTTGCTGTGTGCAGGTTCGTGGCAGTCAGCTGCGAATCCTGTCAGCCACTCAAGAGGACTCAGGAGAGTATATCTGTCGGGCGCAGGGACACACTGGCAACCCAGGATCTCATGTCCACCAGGCCTCTGTCTCTGTATCTGTCACTTCATCTTCTTCACGTAAGTTAGCCGACACTTTATTTGGACTCTGTCACTTTGTAGACTGACAAGAGTCTTTTATTATATTGCAGCAGAATAATAACAAAGAGGCCATTTTGCTCTTTTTTCAACTATATAATCCAGATGTACTATACAGTGAGGTCAGGAAGTGATTATTTTCTCACCAAGGAAATTTCAGTTGATGGCAGAATAAGTCAGAGGCTGGAGAGAACACATCGAGGGAAGGGCATTACATGGCAGGGTGTTGTTCTCACACTAACACTGCCTCACTTCATGAATGAACTTTCCAGTCGTACTTTCCAGTGGAGACAAGTGTGACTTCAGATTGAATGATTTTCCCTGCTACTGTCCCATGATCTCAACCTCATTCACTGCTTCCTGGACTACAGCAGTGTTTGAGCTGCCAGTTTATCCCATGGCCACATTGTATAATAATTTATTACAAGTTTCTGTCAGCTAAATGAAGTGAGATCGTGGACAGTTATGTTCAAATAGAATCTTGTCCGGAGACCAAACTGCTGGTTTCTGCTGCAGGTCTTCAGAGTCCAATCATCGCCATCGAGCCCCACAGTGCTGCAGTGCGTGTGGGCGAGTCGGCCAGTTTCAGGTGCAGGGTGTACAGCGGAGCCCAGCCTGTCAGACTGGAGTGGAAACTGGCCAACAACCAACCACTGCCAGGTAATAACACACACACACACACACACACACACACACACACACACACACACACACACACACACACACACACACACACACACACACACACACACACACACACACACATCCTCTGAGGAATAAATCTGCTTAATGAGTTCTGAGTTTATGGTATCATTATTTACCAGCAATTATAGCAGCAATCCACCCATGAAGTACCTCTCTGTTACTTCATTTAATGATTAATTTCTAACAAATATTTTAGAACTCACATCCTTTTTCCCTGTGAATAATTTTTGCATTACCAAAATATTGCATGCCATTAAGCCTCATAAGAAAACATGACATGGTGGTTTCTATTTTTTGCTTTTCTGCTTGAAACATACAGTATGTTTGCTTTGCGGTGTGTGCTGTATCCAGTAATTTCTTCCACTGTCACATTTGCATCCTCACTCACTAATGTGATGTTTGTTCAGAAGAGTTACAAGAGTGAAAAAAAGTAAATTTGACTGTGCTCAGCCACTCAGTTCTTCCCAAAATATTTTTTCATCTTTGCTTTTCTTAAACTCTTAAACTCCCTTTTGAATATCTTCAAGCAGCCTCAGATCCAAGATAGGGGACAACTCACCATGTCTTTAAATACTCAAGCCATTTAGTTTTTCTCTTCTATAAAGTTGGGGGACTCACCACAGACAAACTGTCAAGTATTAGAGGCTAAGATATCTTGACTTTAGCTCCAAAATACACAGGATCATACACTCACTATTATGCAGCTTAATAATTCTTTCTCCAGTTTGAAATGCAGACTTGATGTTAAGATTTTCAAGTTTAAAGCCCAATCACTTATTTTTTCCAACTTTAGAAAGCGCCCTCCCAACCCACAGAAGACATAAAATAAGTGTTTTCACACGCTGATTAGCACTACCCATAACGAATAAACTGAATTTCGCATATAAAATCAGTGAAACCACATCTAATATTTAATTTGCTGCTCCTTTCCACAGATAATGTCAAAGTTGGGCCTGATGGTTCTGTTCTTACCATTGCCAATGCCCGCCCTGCCAACCATGGTGCTTTCCGTTGTGTGGCGAGCAATCCATTCGGCATCACCCACACCATTGTGTCTTTGATTGTCAAAGGTAAGCTACCTGCATATCAGCACGCACACTTATTTTTCTGTAGAGGAACTCCTCACATTTCCATCATCACACAGACAAAACTTCTAAGAGAAGGGTTCCCCCTAGTGGCTTCCTACATACAGAGCCATACCAGTTTTTTGTATCTGTGCCCTCAGAGACTCCTGTGGCCACCGTCACCCCTGTTGGGCCCGTGCAGGTCAGAGTGGGTGAACCCATCAACCTTGAGTGCCAGGCATCAGGAGAGCCCCGCCCTTCAGTCTCATGGCACCGACTGGACAGCAACCGTAAGACCATGCTGAGCAGCCCTGTACCAATGGAGTCCAATGCCGTCATGCAGGTACTGGCACATCTGATCACTGGCAGAACAGTTTACCTTATCCATTACTACTTACCCTATTTCTCCATATTTTAAAAATTGTGTGTATTATGATGGTTTTTCTCCGCTGCAGATACTTGTGGCACGCCTAGAAGACAGCGGCATGTATGTCTGCACAGCTCGCAACAATGAGGGCACCACTGAAACCAGGGTGGAGGTGATCGTTGAGGGAGGATCTCAAGTGCCCTCTGTGCCCAGGGCTTCTGTTCCTGAGCCGCTGATGGTTGTAGTGGAAGGACAGACCACAACACTGCGCTGTGACGCCCACGGTAAGCATCATTATACCAAAGAGAGCATAAAACCATCCATACCAACTGTCATCAAAAGTTAATGCAACAAGAATAAAATGGTTTAATTGTTGTTTATAAATTAGGCATTTCAGAATGAGATATCTGTTCTCTCCCTTTCAAGGTTTCCCACCCCCGACAATTACCTGGTCCAAGCTGCGGTCTCCTCTTCCATGGGGACACACGAAGGTGAACAACAGCCTGGTGCTGCCCAGCGTTGGCCGTCAAGACTCTGGAGAATACATCTGTAGTGCCACCAACAACATGGGCACCACTGAAGTCACCATCATGCTCGATGTAGAGAGTGAGTGTTGTGGTTTTGCTGTTTGCTGCCATTTTATTTACTTGTTTGTTTTAGGAAAGATGATGAATGAGCCCAAGCTAGATTTAGTTTAAATTAACTGTGTTCTATGTACTACTTATTTTTTAAATCATTTTGAGAAATCACTTAAACTTAGTGAACCTTTTTTTCTCCTATTTCCATTCAGCCCCTCCTTATGCCACCTCTGTGCCCAATGATGTGGCAGTGCGGGTTGGGGAGGTGATCCGGTTGCAGTGCCTGGCCCATGGCACTCCACCGCTGACCTACGCTTGGACCAAGTTGGATGGAGAACTGCCCCCAAGGGCCCAGGTTAACGATAGAGATCTCCAGATCAACCTGGCTACCACTGAGGATGCTGGGAGCTACAAGTGTGTGATCGGCAACAAAGTGGGCAACAGCGAAGTGATAGCTAAAGTCACAGTCAGATGTAAGTTATACTGACAATATAACATATTATATAAAAAAACAAGCAAACAAAAAACAGTCTACAGCCATGGGACTTAGAGCTAAATGGTAACATTATCATGCTAAAAGGGTAAAAATGACAATGCTAACCAGGTATAATGTTAACCATGTTCACCATCTTAATTTAGGTTGCTAGTATGCTAACCTATGCTATTTAGCACAAAACACAAAGTACAGGATGATGGGAATGTCATAGGTTTTGGAGGTTTTGGTCATAATGGTGATCTTCCTAAATCACAGCAAAAACTAAATTATATTTCATTCTTTCCCCTCTGTAGCCCCCTTGGCAGTCCGTGTGTCGCCCCAGGTGGAGGTAAAGGGTCGGGGCAGTGCTGTGGAGTTCACCTGTTCAGCAGCAGGTGAAACCAAAATTGAGTGGCTGAAGGAAGGAGGTGCCCTGCCACCAAACCATCATATCAAGGATGGAGTGCTCAGGTGACTCATAAACCTGTGCTGGTTCTGTTGAAAACAGACAACAGTCAAAAAAAGAAAAAAGAAACAGCTTAAGTGTGTGAATGAGTATGGTCTATTTTCATGTTTTACCCTTTAATACATTGTATATACTAATGAGCCTATTCCAAAACATTTAGCACAATGTATCAATAATTTCTATTTAAATGATAAGGTGGCAATGTCTTCGATCATCTCTTTATTTATTTATTTTTTTTACTTCCCTGCATCAGCTCGTTCTTACTGAATAATACATTATATTTATAAAAATAAGTCACAAATAAAAATAGGGTAAATTATGTCCTGAAGCTGTAGTTTATAGTAAATCTTACTCTAACAGGAGTATATAATATATTTATTAGGGGCTATTTTCAGCCACACATTTGGTGCTTTTGCGAGTGTTTACGGCAGCATGACGGCTTAAACACAATCGACTCAAAATGTTAATCTTGTTACCCAATGTGGCTCATTTCAGTGTGCTCTGTGCCACAGAGGAATACACTATTTTATGCTTTGAATACATACCGGTACTTGTTAGTAGGATCAGTTCATTGGTTGTGGTCTTTTCGTGGGATTGTTCAAAACAAGGAAAATATATATCAAACAGTATCACCAGACTTATCGTTTGATAGGCTGAAACAATGAAGTCCATTGATTTAGTTACTTATGTGTAGGATATAAAGTTAGAACTGAACCATAGCTTGTTTTCATGTCATTTCATTTCCTTTGTAGGATTGAGAACCTCGAGCAGAGCAATGAAGGTGTTTATATCTGCAGAGCCAGCAGTGTGTTTGGACAGGCTCAGGACACTGCCAGGCTGACCATCCAAGGTCTGTTACATTCACTGCTAATCTATTAATATACACTACTGCGTTAAAACTTAATAAAAAGCCAATTTTTTGCTCTTGTCTTTTCCTTCCGTCTCGACAGCCCTGCCAAAGGTGATGATCAATGTGCGTACTTCAGTGCAGACTGTGATGATTGGAAACTCAGTGGAGTTTGAATGCCAGGCTGTTGGTGACCCTGAGCCCACTGTGAAATGGAGTAAAGTTGGTGGCTCTCTGCCAGCTCACATTATGGTAAAAGGGGGCATGCTGAAGATCGAGAATGTGACGGAGGCTGATGCCGGGCAATATCGCTGTACAGCCACCAATGATGTAGGCTCAGTAGAGTCCCAGGTGGTCCTTAAAGTCCAGTGTGAGTGCACAGGAGAAAATATTCCTTTATTACTTTTTTCATCATAACGTACACAAATGCATGCACGTGTACAAACACTTGTAATGTATTATGCAGGCAGGTAAACTTTCAACACCCTCCTTTAAATCAGTGCTTTTTGTTTGTTTGCACAGCACTTCCTCAGATTGCTGCACTGCCAGAAACTAAGGAGGTGACAATAGGGTCTGATGCAGTCTTACCCTGTCAGGCCTCAGGATACCCTGTACCTGACATCAAATGGTCCAAGGTAACCTACCATGTAACCCCCATGTTTGGAATTCAGTTATATCACTTTCAAAGTGTTTAGGAGCTGTCTAGCTTGAAGAGAGTAATTTTTGTTGTTTGACCATATTGTTTTTTGTCAATCTATCTATTCCTTTATCTAGCTGGATGGAGAGCTTCCTCCAAAGTGTTTCCAGGACGTCAATGTGCTCACAGTTCCTCGGGTCACTGAAGCGGATTCGGGGACATATGTCTGCACCGCCTCTAACAAACAGGGCAAAGTGGACGCCTTTACTAAACTTGAAGTTCATGGTTAGTCTGCAGAGTCGATATATATCTGAGAGTACAGTAGGAAGGCATGTTAGTAAATAAATGAAAAGTTCTGAGTATGAACTGTGCAGTTGTCTGTGTCTAACCATCATATTATGTATGTTTTCAGAGAGAGTGATGCCATACTTTCCCCAGGATCCCCTGTCCTACCTCACTCTGCCTACCATCAAAAATTCCTACCATGCTTTCAGAATTAAGATCAACTTTAGACCTGATAATGTTGATGGTGAGGACTTAAAACCTTAAATTTGCTTGATAGTTTAATTGTAAAGTGTACTATATTTGAGACATTTCTTGAAACATGTTTTTTTTATACTGGTGTGTACTATATTTGTCATGTTTCTTCATATATACAATGATGTTTATGCATCTTCCTCCCATTGTGCCTTCCTTCTATTCCCTCACCTCACCCACGTGGTGGGAAGGTCTCATGTTGTACGCCGGTGAGTCTCAGTGCCTGAGAACCGCAGGAATTCAAGGCTGATGTTGGCAGTACTGCTTTTTTGCCGTATCTGACTTTCACATCCAGCTCAGAGCTGACTTAGGGCTGTGAAAGAGATGCAAGATGGTGCATGGCCTATGTCTTTATACAGACTTTTCAGTTATAATCGCAAAACCATTTTAAGGAAACATTTTAGTCATCAGCTTAATAATAGGTTACAAACCTACCTTTATTTCCAGTGTACTTCATCAGCTTCTTCACTGCCTACATACAGTAGCAGCACAGATCTTGTATGCTAGCACTGTATAAATGCAGTGCTGCACACATCTTTAAACATTACTGCAGTTCTGAAAAAAGAGAGAGCTAACTCAAATTGTCTTTGCACGTATTTATATTGTTTCTTTTAGCCTACTGTCAGTTGGTGCCAGATGTGTTGGGATATGACAGTAAAATAAAAAGACATTACAGTGAAAGTATTGGAAAATCATAAGGGCACATTTGGTTACTTTAGTTTAGTAACTGACAACTTAAATGTGCTGCTTGGATTTTTACTGTCTCATTCGATCCCATCCATCAGGTAACAAACTGTAACAAAACACACTACAAATTAACTGCAAAAGCAATTTGACCACACATGACTTTTTTTGTTTAAATGTGTGATACAAAGACTCACAGCATAATAAGTGAAAGCTTACTTTGTGTTGCACATTTGCAATCTATTTTCTTTGGGTTACTCCTTTTTCAGAAACATCAGTGATGATATATATAGATATGTAAGAGGGCATGTTCCCATTTCCCCTTGAGCCTGTGTAACTCATACAAGCATGTGTTCCTGGCATGTGTAGAAAAAAAGAGAAAAAACAAAACTATGACTGGTAGTATGGTGACTGTTGTCCATTGATGCTCACATCGGATGGCAGCTTATAACTTGGCTTTGGTTGGCTTTAAACTTGCCTCACCATAGCATGCTGTTTTACCACCCTGCTTTCAAAGAGTTTACCTTGCGTGTGAATGACCGCATTGCAAAAAATGTCCATCCTAACAAGTCACTTACTCTGATATTTAAAACTATTGACTTATTAAGATGGATATTATTATAGGGTATACATTTATAGGATTACGTTTTTACTCACCCTGTTTTTGTGGTTTAGGTACGATCTTCTACAATGGCCAGAGGAGGACCACAGGAGCTGACTTTATCTCTCTGGGACTTGTGGGTGGTCGCGTAGAGTTCAGGTCCGTTCATATTAATTTTAGAAGTTCTCCCAATTAACTACAATACAACATGGTGAATCATAATTATTTACCAAATCTGCTGTGTTTCCTCAGGTTTGATGTGGGCTCCGGCATGGCCACCATACGCGACCCCAACCCTATCAAAATGGGAGAGTTTCACACGGTTGAGGTGTATCGTAACCACACCCTGGGCTATATCATTGTAGATGGAGGGGAGCCCATTAACGGCAGTTCACAGGTACTTCTATCAATATATTGTCATTTGCAGTACATGTATGTGTACATGTATATCAGTTAATATAATCCATAAATGCACATTTCCTCTCCTCAGGGCAAATTCCATGGCTTGGATCTGAATGAGGAGCTGTATGTGGGTGGTTATCCCAACTACACACTCCTCGCCAAAACTGCTGGCATTAAGACCGGGTTTGTTGGTAAGATGTGACTGTTATCCTTCGAGGCTCTTTTTTCCCAGCAGCCCTAACTTGATCATCTGATGCTATTCCAAGCACATTTACAATAGTCTATTCCTACGCCCGAAGCAGAGAGCCACGTCTGCTGCTCAAGCTAGTTAAGTTTATCTGTTCTTTTTGTAAAGAACAGGTGCATTTCTATGAATAAACCACTCACACAAAGTCCTAATATTCACAACCCACCGTACTTGTACTTCCCATGTGATCCAACTATTCTAAAGACTGCTGTTTGCTCTCGGTAATGGTAAATAAAGACCATTTGTTGAGTTTAGTTCCTGGATTGCCAGTTTATTCCTTCTGATTTAGGAAGATTCAGGTGTTCAATAACTATGTTTATACCATGATAGAAAAATGGGCTGCAGAATGTTTTCTGTGTGTGATGACCTGTTTTTATTTTATAATGGTACTGTGCAGGCTGTATCCGTCAGCTGATCATTCAAGGTGAGGAGGTCATTTTCAAAGATCTCCACCGCAGCGCCACTGGTGTCACAAACTGTCCCACCTGCAAAGATCGACCATGCCAGGTCAGCTACATTCAGTTTCGATGCCATATACTTTTATTTGTAAATCTATTATGTTTAAACACTTATACAATTATATTTTTTTCATATCATCATCAGAATGGAGGGAGGTGCGAGGACTCAGATGCCAGCTTGTATAAGTGCAGCTGCCCCAGAGGATTTACAGGCAGCAATTGCCAGCAACACTCATCCCTGCACTGCCACTCAGGTACATGTGAATCTCCAACTAACCACAGATGCAGATCAAAGCACCTGAATGTTACCATGAAATCTTTCAGGATGCACCATTAACTAGTCTTTTATGTCTCTATTTGTGATCCTTTGTGACCTGAACTACCACAGACGCCTGTGGACCAGACGGCACTTGCATCAACCAGCAAAACGGCCTGGGATATAAATGCCGCTGCCATCTCGGCAAGTTTGGAGACAAATGCATGGATGGTAAGACAGGAAGTCGCTCTTGTCTCCTATAAGAAATATTCCACATTTTGCGAAAGAGATATGATGTTGGCTTGACTTTTTTTCAGTTGAAATAAAAAATTCTGGCTTGGAAATATTCACAAAACCAAAAATGCTGATATATTTTCCTCCTTTTTGCCTTCACAAGGGGAACTGATCACCACTCCGCTGTTTGACGGTATCGAGTCATACATAGCTTATCCTCCCCTCACCAACATCCATGATGACATGCGTGTTGAGCTGGAGTTCAAACCAGTGGACAGAGATGGGCTGATGTTCTTCTGTGGAGGGAATAAAATGAAGGTGGAGGACTTTGTAGCCATCTCCATGGTGGACGGACACGTAGAGTTCAGATATGAACTGGGCAACGGTAAAGTAGACTGTAGCTGTGCAAAACTTAAGTTAACTTCCTCCTGAGATACGCTATCTATACATGCAGTGAGATGTGGTGATAAGCAATTATTAGTAGAAATATATAACACTTTCTGAAAGATGATGTATTTTATTCTTGTATTTGCTTTAATTTGACTATACTGTATGTAACATATGTAACAGACTGACAGTATTTTGTGTTACATTTTTACTAATTAAGGTTTGACAGTCAGAGTAGCTGTTCAACTTGAGACTTTTTGACTTAGATGACAAAAAGATACGTGAAAAAACAGGCAAACTGTTCAATAACTAGTCAGATGGACAATACTGATTACCACTACATCCCTAAATCAGTTAAATCTCTGTCACTTTCAGGCCAAGCAATCCTTCAAAGTACAGAACCAGTCTCTCTGGGTCAGTGGCACACAGTTGTGGCCGAGCGGAACAAGAGGGCCGGCTACCTGAAGGTTGACCAAGGCCCAGAGGAGAGGAGGACATCTCCAGGAATAACTGAGGGTCTCGATATCATCACCGACATGTACCTGGGAGGAGTCCCCGACATGGACATCCTGCCTAAGCCCGCCAATGTCAGCAAGATGTTTGAGGGATGTATAGGAGAGGTGAGGTCTCTTTGTGTGTCTCTTTATGAAACGAAATTTTAAAAAAATTACAAAACCTTTTTCTGTGTGTGGAAGCTCAAACTTCTGTGCCCTGTCTGATTAGGTTGCCATCAACAACAAGAAGGTGGATCTGTCCTACAGTTTCACAGAAGACAGATCCATTCGCAAGTGTGTGGACAACAGCCCCTGTGACCGCCGGCCCTGCCTGAATGGTGGTCATTGCATGTTTAGTGCTGAATATGAGTACCAGTGCCTCTGTAAGGATGGCTTTGAAGGTTAGTGCTCTCAGTCTTGTGTACCAATTCAGCAAAGTCAGATCTGCCCAAATTACAACTATGATCTATGTATATGTCTTATATCACAAGCACTCTGTTTCTTTAATCACTTTGTGTTTTCTGCCTATTTCACATTTATAATCTGAACATTTACATGAAACTTGTAGGAGCATCAGGACATAAAATGTAGTTAAAAAACAGATCTTCCCCTTTGACAAAAAAGGCAATTTTACAGTTAAAATGGGTAAAACCAAAAACAGTTATCCCTTTCCTCATATTCAATATTATCTCTTAACATTATGAACATGCCCTGCCCTTTATATGATCTTGACCCTTGACCTTACATCCATGGCTGGTGTGTCACCCTGCAGGTGAGCGTTGTGAGGTGGTTTGCCAGAGCAACCTTCAATGCCAGAATGGCGGCAGCTGTGTCAACGGCCAGTGTGTGTGTACTCCCGGCCACACAGGCCTGAAATGTGAAGAAAGTAAGTATTGACTGGCTACATGTTCATCACTATTAAATCCAAACAAAAGCCAGAAATTGATGACTTTTGTATAGTATTTGTTGTGAATTTATAACCATACAATTTCAATAGCATCCATTTGTGTAAAAGCACAGTGGACATTACTTATTGCATACACCTGCATCCTGTAGATGAAGAAACTCAACATCAAAGCAGAAAGACTAGACATTCCTCCAGAAATTATACGACTCAAATTCTCCACAGTATGAAGCCCCTCTAACATCAGACAGTCCACTCCCAGCGTTGCACTCCATGCATGTTGGGAGGGTTAACCCTAAATGATTACGTGTGTCTCACCCATGCACTCTCATGGCTATATCCTGCACACACAGGCCAGTTCTCCAGCTTCCCAGAGGCCCCAAGGAATTTGGAAGCTAGCGAGGCGAATGGTACAGTATCCCAATATTCAGTCTGCCTGACGCGACCGTGACTAACAGGGGCCCGTCTGAGCTCGCACGGCCCTGCATCCCTTTTGAGCTCAACCCAAGTTGTCTTATCATCTAACATGCGTACAAACCAAACATGCGTCTGTACTCAACTGGCAACTGAGCCTCTTATCCCCATTGGAAAGTTGGGAGAGGGGAATTCTGCATCTA
This sequence comes from Scomber scombrus, assembly GCF_963691925.1. NCBI lineage: Eukaryota > Metazoa > Chordata > Actinopteri > Scombriformes > Scombridae > Scomber > Scomber scombrus. The sequence goes on along the minus strand of NC_084979.1, from coordinate 26,250,247 downwards.
TGCTAAAAGTGAACAGGTTAATAGACTGCTGTTGTGAGATCAAGTGATCCGTGCTGCCTTTTTTTTTTGATCCCATGGCACAATTTTCATACTTGAAATGCTGGAAATGTGGAATTCCCCTTGTTTTTCTTTTCCCCTTTCATTGTGTCAGCTCTCACCATAAAAAATCGTGTTGCCATCTACTTTAAAACTGCTTTTCTATACAACAAAAAATATTTGTTTTTCTGTCTGAAACTTTCTGAAGTCCGAACATTAAATCTGCTCCATGTCTCCACACATTTGTGCTGTTACTAACAACTTGAAGTGTCTGTTGAGAGGACAGTGTCATGGTTGTTAAATGTGGTATTTGTGCATGGAGCCATCGTTTTGGTGAGTTCAGATCGATCTCTGTGAAAGGTCAGAGATTATGAAGCGTGTGAAGAATGACAAGTAACAGTCAAATGAGTCTGCATCATGGAGCCTGGTTTGGTTGCGCTGAAGATTTTGGTTGTTTTTTTGTTTTGAAATTGCAGTATTTGCATATGGACTTTGGGCACGTGATGAAGTGTAAAACAATATTTTATTTGATATAAATATTTAAAATGTAGCTATGTAACTTTTCAGAGAAGAAATAACCTAATTTGAAACTAAACTTAGACATGTTGGTGTTTCAGACTTAATCGCTGTGGTGTGTTACATATATGGATATGTAACTGACATTAATGAGTCAATTTGCTGACTTATAATCTTTTTTTACTTGTATTAGTGCCATGCTATATTTTAGCTGTTAAGAAGAGTTCAGTGATACATATATATATTAAAGTTTGCTGCCATCAGCTGCTGGTCATACTGAACCATGTGAAACTATAGAAGCAAAATCCCTCATTGTATTCAACTGAGAAATAACTTTTCATTAACAGGAAGAATGTGCTATTAATTCTTTTAAAAGCTGCATATTATCAACGTCAACAAATAAAATAGAACACATTCCTCTTTTTGTCTATAAATGTTGTGTCTTACAGGGTTTCTTCCATTCTTTTGCCACTGGAGGGCACCATAACAGTTAGGATGAGTTCACAGCAGCCTCACTTTAATTTGAATGCTGTTTTGATTTGTATTTTATTACATTTTTTGTAGATTCACCCTATCAGTATGCAGCTAATTTCCATAATGATGGATACATGGCCCTTCCTAGAGCAATTTTCCCAAGAAGGTAAGTGGAGTCTGTTTTTATGCACCGTTTTGCTTTTAGTGTTTGTGTATTACGAGTTGGTGTAACAATGCTTCAGGGGTAAGATTGTTGACATTCTTCTGTTTTAGTGCCCATAACTCGCCACAGACCATCGAACTGGAGATCAACACCGGCTCCTCTGAGGGCCTGATCCTGTGGCAGGGAGTGGTAAGTCAAGGTCCTGGTCTTGTTCCTGAGACAAGACCTAACTGTAAGACTGAGGCATGGTTTATTCCAAATCTTAAGTCTGATACTTACATCGTTTCCCGTCATCTCTTAATCCTCATCCTAACCTTACCACTGCACTACAACACTCTTAAACATCACTAAGTAGTTCTCATAACATTCAGTGTCAGTTTTTGCACTTACACATGAAACAATAATACATACTACATTTTCTTTCATTTGCAATTTCTTTCATTTTAGTGTTTCACTGGCTGTTGTGCAGGTATTCATCATCATCATCATCACACTGTCTAATTCATTCTTGTGCCGCTGAGACTGTGACATTGTTGGGCATGTTGGCTGCGAGCCTGGCTCTTTCTGACACCACTAAATAAATGCATGTTGCTTCTCTAACTCACCCTCCATTTTCCTCAGGAGACCACTGGCGCACGCAATTTGCGAAAGGTGCATGCTAGTAAAAAGGTATCCACTCAAACCACAAGACACTCCTTATTTATTTGACAGGTTTCAAAACATGTGCTTTCCATACCAATACTGTATGTACACAAGAAGTGTGCACAACAGTTGTAAGATATTTCTATTGAACCGCACAATTCTGAAAAGTATCTGTGATCGTATTGCACAATGAACATGAAAACTTCTCTTGTCATTGTTATTTTGCATGGAAGGTTTTATATCACACTTATTTCAATTCTGTAGGGAGACTTCTGTCTGCATTGCCTCATGTTTGCTATTATAGCACATGGTGCGGATAATTACTACAGGGCAGCCAGTCAGTAGTTCACAGTATTCCGTCGCACATCATCTTCCTCTGCTGACTCGACACATTGCTTTCTAGGAACGTGGATTAAATGGCAAGGGCAAGGACTTCATTAGCCTCGGTCTACAGAATGGACACCTTGTTTTCAGGTGATTCAGCCCTGTAATTCTGTAATTGTGTTTACATCTGGATGATTTATTATTATTTTAACCTCATATTAATGTTGAATGTTGAAGTAATGCTGATGATTTGTATGATATCCAGTTACCAACTGGGCAGCGGAGAGGCACAGATCTTGTCCCAGAGGTCCATCAATGATGGGAGATGGCATAAGGTTACAGCAGTCAGGTATGATTGAATATTATATGCTGCAGCCCTTTGGTTTCATGTATATACATGTACAAAGTAACCATTAGGAGTTTCAATACCACAACCAGTAAGTCTTAATGACAAGTGTATAGCTGGATTACAAGGGAACAACATTGTGCAGGATTTCTGGTGATATCTTTTTTTGGTAACTTCTTTACGAACCAATGTTGTCTTTCAACTGCATTAAGCTTTAAAAAAGGCAATTTAACAACAACAAAAGGAAGCATTGTGTTCACTGTAATGTGGAGCAGGAAATGCACCTGTAATACCTCAGCATCCTTTCATGTATTGTCAGCAGTAATACAAAATAAATGCTGCAATGATTCTTTTCGTTTAGAATTAAAATCCTCATTGCTTTAACCTACCTAATAGCTGTTTTTTATAATATACAATATCAAATATAGCCATTATTCTCAACATACATGCAGTATCTAATATTCCCTGAACATTAATCGATAGCGTATGCACAGTTATCCTGATGAGTTGTGCTGTTTGTCTGTTTCCTTGCAGAACTGGAAAAGATGGATACATCCAGATCGATGGAGGAGACGAACTACGTGGAGCGTCTAAGGGCAAAAGCCTCATGGTCGACACCAAAGGCAGTATATACCTTGGTGAGTGGATTGAAAGTATGGAGTACTGAAAGTGACAGTAGTCATAACATAGCTTAATACATCAAAGAATAATATTAATGGAGTATAAAAAGAAATATAAAGCTTGACACTTTTCCTTTAACCTTCACTCAGTTGGTTCATTTTCCTATTTCTTTGGGTCAGGGTTAGGGTTAGTGTTTGTTAGATAGTTAGGATAGCACTGGCCTGGGGGTGTCGGTCAAAACAGACAAGACAAGATGGAGATTCAACCGCTGACTGATTTATCCTTAATCAGCACAGAAGTACAGTAGATCCAGTTATGGCATTTACCAAAGGTGGATGTGTTATGAGAAACAAATTGGAAATAAACCATACATATAACAGGTTAGTAGTAAGTAGCAACAATTTAACTTTGCTAATAATCTATACAGGCGTTATCATTATCCATAGTGGAAATAGGTGCCCACTTTGTTTAGCTACCATTTTCAGTTAAGCTAGCTGATGTATGGAGTTGTATTTTCGACTTGTTTGTACTGCAGAAGTTGAAAAATGTATCTTATCTATTTGATTTTCTGTTCTTCCAATTGAGTGAAGCTACCTGGCTTATTTCGAGTCATATCAGAGAAGACCGACCAAAACCGTCATGGGGGTCAGTTTTTAGTTTGTTTATCACTGTTTCTTTAATAATGTGTGTGTTTTCTCGTGTGACAGGTGGAGCGCCAAACATCGCTGCTATGACAGGAGGGAAGTTTTCCTCGGGAATGACAGGCTGCGTGAGGAACCTGACACTGACGAACGCCCGGCCGGGACAGCAGCCAACCCAAGCCATCGACCTGCAATCCCACGCAGCCCGCGGCATCAACGTGCAGCCATGCTCTTCATAGACCGCAACATACACATGCAAAGATGAACACACACACACACACACAAACACACACACACACTTACAGATATACACACAGAGACTATGGAGTGATGCCACACATACACACACACACACAGCAGACTCACACAGAGGGACTGACACACATAGAGCCTGACACAAACTTGGTGCTTTGCTGCTACCAAAAAACAAGACGACACAACAGGATACGTTTCTCTGTGTGCAGTTAAACCAAAAAAGAGAGAAAAATTGAAACGATATTAACAAGTCTTCTCTTCCTCAGTGTTGTATTCTCAATGAAGGACTATTAACACAGGAGATCCAGTTCAGTTTACATACTTCCAGCAGTAGTTTTAGCCATGAGAAGAGTAAGAGTAAAACGTATTAAGCCTTCTACGATGGGTCAGATCCTATGGAGTTGGAGATGTTTTTACAGCACTGAATTTTTATTTATATACATATGAATATATATATATATATTATATTTGTGGGGGAAAACATGCAAACTAACCATAACTGCTCTTCAACTTTCCTAGAGTTTATTCTGGGTTCTAATACTGTGTGTCCAGCGGTTTTAATAGGCCTAACTGTATTAATACTTGAAGACGTTTAGGCCTTCTTTCTTCACTTCTGTAGAGGAACCTTTTTTTTTTTTTTTTTTGCGCGCGAGCATGCTTGCAGTCTTTTGCCAATGTTGGGAGAGGAGCGCACACGGTCACAGTCACATGCAGTTTCAGTACACAACTCAGGTCGTCAAAAGCAAATTAATAACCGCAAATGTTACAAGTACTGCTGCTTTAACTCAATTGAAATGATTTTGCTTCACGAGTCATTTGCCTTCACAACGCTGTTGTGTCTTCTGTGTCTGTATTTGTTCTTTTTTATAAAAAAGAAAGAAACCTTGGTGCTAATGTCAGACACGAAGTTACAGCACATAGTCATACAGTTGCCTGTCGCATTGTAGGAATGTACATTTAGAGATGTCTTTTAGTAATTTGGTTACTTAGATTAAGAATGCTTCCTTGTAAAACAGAATACATTAGTATTTGCTGATGTGCGTGGCATTTGAGGTTTATTTTATGATGATATGGCATGATTTGTTGCCTCCACAACCTTATTTGATTGAGTAGATCTCAAAAAAGGAGTTTTAAAAAACTGAAAAGGGTGTAATTTTTTATGTGTGGTTGTTGAAAATATTGTTTTATGTGTAAAACTATCTGCCAGTCAGGTAGATATCAGTATCAATTGAGAATGACTGTGTGTGTGTTAAGTAGATATGTTGGCTATCTATGTCTCCATTTCTCACAGGTCACTCTAAAGCCCCAGTATAGAGTCAGGTGTGTGTGTGTGTGTGTGTGTGTGTGTGTGTGTGTATGTATGTATGTATGTGCGTGTCTGTGCATGTCTGTGCATGTGTTATTATCCATATCCTCAGGAGGGTCAACCCAGAACTGCCTCAAGATGTTACTTAATTTTAAATTTTGGTAGCTTTAGTGACACTTCAGTAAGCTATAAAACTTTGAAGGCTCTGTGGTTCTGTAGGTTGTTTTCTCTTCAGAGGGAGATTCATCTGCAGTAGGACACAGTTGGAATAGTGTTTGTTCGTGTGGGAATGCAGTTGAAGCCTCCTGCAGGTGCTGTGACCAGTAGTGTAGCTCTAATAAAGCATGCTCAGCCGCCGTAGTCGACCACACCACAAAACCACAATGGCACGATCACTTTGGGGTTCACCAACCTTTTCTTGTTTTTTTTTTGTAAGCTTAAAATATTTGTATTAATATTCTAAAAATGAGCACTATCCTTTCACTTAGAGATGCTTCATTTTTATTTATTTCATGTTTTGTTTCTCTTTTCCTCTTTTTCACCGCTTACACGGCTTGATTCTGCTGTTTTAGAGTCAATCGCAGAAGCTTGCTATTTTCTTTCCTCTGGTTATTGTGTATTGCCTCCCACATCCCCTTTGTCCCACCCCGGCCACCCCCCAACCCCCCTCTCCCCCACCTCCCCTCTTCCTGGTTAAGTTCTTAAGAAATTCCCCCCAACAAAGTTCCCTGATTACAACTTCCCATGAAGGGTTAATATGTGATCCCTGACTGGAACTACCTGGTAAAATGTTTGGAAACTGGTGTTATTACTTACTCAATGTAAAAATAGTCTTAGGCTCCAAATACACTGAAAGGTGCCATCATGTTGGTTCAATTGTGAGCATGTGTATTAAGAAGAGCCAATGTTGTGGTCCAGGTTTAGGACACTGAAGCAGAATAGGATGGTGTTTGCTCTTAAACTGGATTTTCATATATACACTGTACACTGTCGCCCAATGACTTACTTGTCAAGTATCTGCCACTGTTTTTTTTTGGTTGTTTTTTAGACCATTGCAAAATACAGCTTGGTCATAAACATCAATTGTATATGAAAGGTGCACTTTTAGTAATGATGGACTTTTTTTTTTCCTTTTTTTTTTTTTCTTGTTACATTTTGCTGTTACACTACGGAACAGCAGAAAAAGACAATAACTCGATTAAATGAATGAAAGTGTACCAGATGAAATATTGTCCATGTCAGGACAACCTGACTGTTCCATTTCCAGTGTTGAAAGGACGCTCCCCCTGCCCTCAGTGTTTCTTAATTAAAAACAAAATTCATGTGCTATTTGTAATCTCGTGAGTTTTCTTTCTTTCACCGTTGCATTGCTACTGTCTGCTCTATGCTGGGAGGTTTTCTTTAGAGAAAGCTGTTTTTGTTTTTTTTCCTCTGCACTAAAATCAGTTCATTGTTCCCAAATAATCCATTGTATATTTCAGCCTTAAAGCATATCCCTGAGGAGAGGTTTGGAAAATTATAGCATGATTACACAGTCTGTTCAGAAAGTTGTAGAGGTTACACCCAAATCAGGTTTCTAAAATTAACCTGTCCCGTGGGTGTAAAGCACTCTCATCTTACAGACTGTGTTGTATTTATTTACTAAATTACAATGGCAATGGACAAATAAAGCATCATGTAAGTGGATGTGCCTCAAAACAGAAAATATCCAGCAGATTCATTATTAGATGAGTCACATTAGCAGTAAGAGTAGTGTCTAAATCAATGTACATCATGAATATTCTCTGTAAGGGATACACATCACTTGTCCATACTTTCAGAGCTTCTCATAATACAGTGCCGAAGAAAACAGTTCATGAACTATTATTTAGCAAATCGAACAATTATCACTGACAGTGTTATCAGCAGGGTGCAGTTTCACATGCAGATTAGGAGGACCCCTTCTGAGCCACAGGAGGGGTCACCTGTATACTGTACATCATAATCAGCTGTGTGACGTTCAACCTGTAAACATGAGGAATAATCTTCAGTCAGTCTGTCTGTCAGAGCATGTTTACCACCCGAGACAAGGCATGGGTGGGTTTTGGGTGGCTCAGTTTTCACACTCACGTTATGGTTGGTTATGTAGGAGAGAGTCTCTCCCTCAACTAGGTGAGGCTTTTTACTTTTTTTATGTTGTTGTAAAACTCTCTTATTAAACATCGCTAAAGTAATTATTTCAACATTTCCCCATAAAGCAATAAATACATTATGACTTTGGCAAAAGATTTCACAGAGTTTGCATGACTTATTAAAATGATTTTTTTTTTTACTTACATTACAAAATAATACGTTAAATAAATGAGATGAGATATATTGGAAAGCTTCTTAAAAGGCAGCTCAGCAGGTTTTTAGGGTAACGGATCCAAGAAATTCAACTACTCTGTCTTCACTATATGTTTAGTGCCTTCAACACACAGATAAATCTTAAAATATCAAGGTCATGTTTTCATTTTTTTCTCCAGACAACCTGTCATTTATTTCTCTATCGCTCTGTGACCCGGATTGTCCCATCTCCAACTGTTTCACTTACTGCACTAACAATATTTTTTTCAGTGTCAGTCACAATAAAATTCTGACATATCCTGTTTCTTGTATGACCCAATTGTTGTGATATAAGTCAATGATACAATGAAATGATACTCAGACAACAACAACTGCTGGATGTTGTGTTTTATGGATGCAGTAAAAGTAAAGTAAAAATAGCCCCATGTAATCATCAGGTTAATCTCAGTTTGGATTTAGGGATACTGGGGGGGCGGGGGGGTTGAGTATATAAAAGGTAGGTCATGGAGGGTAAGATCCTATCAAGTCACATTTTTGAAGTGCAGGATCATGTGTTTTGGCAGCTTGACCCATATTAGGGACTTAAAGTCAGGACATCTCAGCCTGTGCTGCTTTAGTTTATTTATTTTTTTAACCACTATTTTTAAATCTGTCTCTCGCAAGTCCCCTAACTCTATGGAAATGCAACAAGCAATTGCTGGCGCTTCACTTTAATAAAAAACAACTTTTGGAGTGTATGGTAGCTACGTGCGCTAAACTATCCATTAAAGCCAGAATAATAAAACTCAAATCATGACTTTTAAAGCACTTTTCTAGACTGAAAGCACCATATAAATCCTTACAATATCTGCACTAAAGTTGAGGCCTGTTTGGATTGAACATGACACACTGAACAAAGATCATGTCACTGACCTCCTTTCTTCAGCATAGATGAATTACTCTGTATAATGCCCAATGTTATGTTTCTTTGTTCCTACTCATATAAAGTTAATCCAAAGTAGAAATAAGATCCCATCAGAAATGTGGCCAACATTTAGTAGATGATTGAAAATAAACAAAGTTTGAACATAATACTCTTGCAACACTGAGATCATTCTTTAAGACACTCAATTAGACAGTTTTCAAGACAAAAAAAACATTTAAAAAGAGATTCTGTGTTCATATCATGTCAGGAAAGCATCACGTTTTTGGCCCTGTTGGGTGTGTTGTGTAACGCTGTCATGTATATAACAGTTACTCTACACTAATCCTGGTTATCTTAAACCTATTTTCCAGGAATATTGAGCAGCAGGGCCTGAGGCTTTACTGTTTAGGCCAACATCTCAATTGTTTCCCACAGAAACCGAATAGTCACTTTAAGCAGGTGAGCTCTCGTGGTCATTGTGTTATTATAAGCACAATAAAGGCAGATTGTGAGCTATGGCATGCTGACCTTTTTTTAAAGAACGCCAGTGAAGCAAAGTCAATACATTTGTATAAGATTACAACAGCAAAGTGCAGAAATAAAATTAATGTAAGTTAATATATCCACTTTTAGTTCATAGATTCTACTGTATTTGAACTCTTTCAGCACACGCAAGTTGTTTTAATTTATTAAGTAGCTTTCTTTGTCATGTTCATAGTCATGGCTGTCAAGCTCAAGTATAATCATGTTGCTTTCCCTTTTCTCTCTGAGCCTCAGGGATTATGAATAGATCCCTGGGGCTTCAAAACAATCAATGAAGTCTTGACTTTCACCAGTCTGTACCACACCTGGTCACCAAACACTACAGACAGTTTAACTGGAGTATTGGAGTTGAATGAAGACAATAGAATAATACATTTTAAAGGATAGGTTCACAATTTTTCAAGTCTTAAAACAAAAGGTTAGGTGTCCATATGAAAACTGAAAGAGGGTTTTCTCATTGTAATTATTCCTCCTGTTCATACTAGGTATTTATCCCCTTCAAATGCACTTTCAATGTAAGTGAGGGGGGCCAAAATTCACAGTGTGTCTACACAGTCATTCTGTGTAAAAATGCATCTAAAAGTTGATCCGAAGCATATATAAGGCTGAAAGTGTTTCCCTGTTCAGCTGCAATGGAAGTATAGTAACAGAAAGAGGGACTCTGGCTCTATAAAGACTGTAACGTTGAAAGAAATCTACTTGATTTGACTCATTTGGATGACTGAAGCTTCATATTAGATAAACAAATACATTTTTACACATTTTGAGTGTGTGCTGGCATACCGCATTTCGATGTGGTATGCTGGCTGTTCGGCTGACAGGAAAGCTCTGCAGAGGGTGATAAAAATGGCAGAGAGAACCACCGGCTGCCCTCTGCCTTCTCTAGAGGAGATCTCCAGCTCCCGGTGCCTCAGCAGAGCCAAGAAAATGATGAAGGACTGCTCCCACCCAGGTCACAAACTGTTCTGTGGAAGGAGATACAGGAGCTTAAAAAGCACGAACCAACATACTCAATAATAGCTGTTACCCGTGGGCCGTCAGGCTGGTAAACCTACAGTCTTAAGTCACATATTTATTATTTATACGTTATTCTCTAGTTTTTACACCTTTTTCTTTAACTATTTATTCCACCTTGTGTGATTGTTTATATTGTCTGTCCTATTGGTCGTTTTTATTGTTTGATGTTATTAATCACTGAGCACTTGTTTCAGATGTATATTCTTGTACAATGACAATAAAGAATTTCTATTCTATTCTATTCTAGAGGGAGGATTGATGATTTTGGCCCTTAAGAGGGGAACGTGTAATGGTCAATATTAACAGGAGGGATGATTATGGCAAGAAAAATGTATTTCAATGTTCATTTTAGCACTTTAATATTTTAAGACACACTTGAATATTTGTGAATCTGTCCTTTAATGGACTATGGCACAGGTAAAGGAAAGAAATAAAAAAAATAAACTGCTGCAGTCATAAAAAGCGTACTGTCATATTACTTAAATAAGGAATACTTGTAAGTTAAATGATCAAGAGATAGATGCCCCGCTTCGGAATAATAACTGTATGTTATGCCTTCAATAATAAATAATACGAATTTATGACGACTTTTACAAAGACATTACATTGTATTACATTATTAAGACATAGGACATTACAAAGTTAATCATTACTTCAAAGGGTAATGATCAACTTGAAAAAGGTGATGTGGAATATCAACTGGTGAAAGAAGAAAAGAAGAAATGTTTTTGTTGCTGAGATATAAAACATCATAATTGATCCATATATGCATTTAAGAACGTATTCAAAATAAAGGAGTCATGGTATTTTTTAGAATGAATAAACCTCTTTGTTCACCTCTCACAAGGAAGTATCAGGGGAAGTCGGTAAATCATAAGAAAACAGTGGTGCTTTATGTTCTCAAGCTCAAGCTGTGGCTAAACTGTGTCTTCTGTAAGGGTCAACCTTTATGGGAGGGGCAGAAATACAGACATATTGTGCTCACACCACAAGATCTCAGGGAGCCAAACCTATTGGTTGATTGTAAAACCAAAAGGTGATGTTGACATACCCTTATCTGGTCTTTACCGTGTTACACGCTTCTTCACATGAAACCAACTTTGGTAGTATAATCAAGGAAAGAAAAGTATATTTTTAATCTAATGAAAAAAAATAAGTACATGTGAATTTTTAAATGAGATTTTCTCTCCTCAAGCTTACTGGATGAAGAATCATGTTGGTGTTTCAGGTAATTTGATTTTGTGTAATTTCAGCAGTTTGTAGTAGTTGTGTATTTCATAATGAAGCTTCCTCAGCTTTGTTTTCTCTTTAATTTTGTTATCTTAGAGCTTCACAGTTTGGTTTCTTCTTGTATCTGGTAATATAATGATTTCTCATTTCTTATCATCACATATAAACAGAATCATTTATCCACCAAAATTGTAAGTTTTAACTGATCAATAACCCTCTCTTCCTTCAGATTTCCAGTTATTTATCACTGCATTGGAAAGTAAGCTCTGCACTGTTTTACCACAATTTATCTAGAAATGCACAGCACATTGTGGAGGTCTAACTTCCCCACTTTCTCCAGCCTGTAAGACAGCCTGGTTCGATGGAGGAGATGTCTCCATAGATGGGGACTCGGAGCTCTTGAGTGACTTGAGAAGGAAGCACTGGACCCGCATCTGCTCCAGACCAGTGGACATGGAGGCTCAGACTGTTTCGGGGATCAAGTCCCAGTACACCAAGAATATCTTCCACACGTAAAGACATTTCTTGCACTGAGTTGATATCATGAAGCTATGATAATACATGATCAAAGAACTGATGGGTTTTAAAATGTACAGTTTGTGTCTGTTTTGTGTGCAATGTCATAGTCAAGAGCTATTTCATTTCATGATGTATTAACCAGCATCATTAATATAATTTAAGTGTTACCACTAATAATCCTCTGTAATGGAAGAGCAGTAGATTCCAACTCAACAAGATAATACGGATTTATACATTTAGCATGGAGCATGAATACCATAATCTTCTTCACATTAATCAAAGTTTGAACTTTAAAGGTTCATGCAGGGAGACGTGTGGTTAAATTAATTGCTGCACACATGGTGGTGGAAAATAAACCACACACGTGTCGATGTTTCACCTGCACTGGAATTGATGACTTGCAGAGGGTCAATACCCAATGAGGAAAATGAATCTAAGAATATGTCTTAAAGCACTAAACTAACAAGGAGCAATGGAACAAGAAAATGTGTAAGAAGTCAAAGATTATAATTTACAGTAAATACAAAACCATATGTAAAATTAAATTTACAGAAAAGGGAAAAGATCCCAATATGCTCAAGAACCGGTCATTAACCACTGGCAATTTAAGTAGGCAGATACAGAGAATGCCTGGTATAGATATATAGAAAATGAATGGCAGCTACAGTAAGAAGAAAACACTGTATCCATCCAAGTTCCATGTCAAAATGCTGGTTATTGTCACTGCCAAATGTCCTGTAAGCCCATAAGAGCTGAGCACCAGAAATGTTGCAGCACATTCAAATAAACAAATCAAGTAATCAATTTTTTTGATGGTGGTTATGCTCATGAGGATGTGATGGTTGTGCTTTGCAGTTACAGTGCATCAGAGGGATTTTTATGCCTGCACTCAGAACAGAAATGGAGACAGTGCGAGGATTACAAGGTCATGTTCACCTGCACAGGAGAGTTCTGCTCAGGTATGTGATACAATGAAAATGATACAACCTTAAATCATTTGTATGATATATTGTATTTTCATGCAGAAAAAATATTGGTTTCTTTGATTCCTTGTTATTCATAGATTGTAGGACGCGCTGGTTTGATCATGATAACCCAACAGGAAATGGAGATTATGAGGTCCTCAGTGACCTCCTCAGTATATACCCCAGAGAAATCTGCCCTCAACCAATCGCCATCGAGGTTCAGACCATCTCTGGAGAGCCTGCCTCCAATACCTCTGATATATTTTTAAAGTAAGATTAATGACATACATCAAAAACTACAATAAATAAATACATTAAAAAAGTTACCTTCACTTTCTCATTGCCTTCCTCTCTTCATTCTTGCAGTTATGATGCCACCTATGGGTTTGCCTGTGTAAATGCAGATCAGGGGAGCGGGAGCTGTGAGGATTACAGAGTCAGGTTTACATGTCCAAAAGAGTTCTGTCAAGGTATGTGATGTTTCTTCCTTTCCTTTGGAGTAAACACACCAATGTGGAAACAAAAGCATTCAGACTCCCTGCTACATGTACATGGAGAACATAAAAGAGGTTCCTCTGCTCTCCCACACTAACACTACTACTATCGTCCCTTAAGCTTAAACTAAATTACAGTAATTTTCACAGTCCCTAACATACAACAGTTTTGTTCTTGTTAGATTACAGTTTTA